>NC_084462.1:120894099-121207651 GCF_027409185.1 Cynocephalus volans | reverse complement strand
GGGTGATGCTAGCCTCATAGAATGAGCGTGGCCTCTGTTTCAATTTTTTGGATAGTTTGAAGAGAATTGGTAGTAATTCCTCTTTAAAGGTTTGGTAGAATTCAGCAGTAAAGCCATCCAGTCCTGGGCTTCTCTTTGTTGGGAGACTGCTGATTACTCCTACAATCTTTTTGCTTATTATTAGTCTGTTAAGGTTTTCTATGTCTTCTTGGTTTGGTCTTGGTAGTTTGTGTGTGTCCAGAAACTTATCCATTTCCTCCAGGTTTTCAGATTTGCTGGTGTATTGTCATTTATAATAGCCTCCAATGATTCTTTGTATTTCAGTGGTATCAGTTGCAATGTCTCCTTTTTCATTTCTGAATTTTGTTATTTGGGTCTTCTGTCTTCTTCTTTTTTTTTTTTTTTGGTTAGCCTAGCTAATGGTTTGTCCATTTTGTTTATCTTCTCAAAAAAACAACTTTTTGTTTCATTGATTTTTTTGTATCATTTTGGGGGTTTCTATTTTGTTCAGTTCTGCTCCAAACTTAATTATTTCTTTCCATCTATTGATTTTGGAATTTGATTGTTCTTGTTCTTTTAGTTCTTTGAGGTGTAGCATTAGGTTGTTTATTTGACATCTTTCTATTCTTTTGATGTAAGCATTTATTGTAATAAACTTTCCTCTTTGTACTGCTTTTGCAGTATTCCCACAGATTTTGTTATGATAGGTCTTTAGTTTTAATAATTTCAAGAAATTTTTTGATTTCCTGCTTAATTTCTTCTCAGACCCTTAAGTCATTCAAGAGCATGTTTTTTAATTTCCATATATTTGTATAGTTTCCAGAGTTTTGCCTTTTATTGATTTAGAGTTTTAATCTGTTGTGGCCTGAAAAAATACTTGAAATGATTTCAATTTTTAAAAATTTGTTGAGGCCTAACATGTGGTTTATCCTGGAGAGTGTTCCGTGTGCTGATGAGAAGAATGTATATTCTGTTACTGTTGGATGAAATGTTCTGTAAATATCTTCCAGGCCCAATTGGTCTAAAGTGTAGTTTAAATCCTTTGTTTCTCTATTGATTTGTTACCTAGATGATGTGTCCAATGCTGAGAGAGGAATGTTCAGGTCCCCAACTATTATGGCATTGGGGTCTATCTCTTTCTTTAGGTCTCATAGTGTTTGCCTTATATATCTGGGTGCTCCAGTGTTGGGTGCATATATGTTTATGATTATTATGTCTTCTTGCTGGATAAGTCCCTTTATCATTGTATAATGGCCTTCTTTGTCTATTTTATGATTTTTGGTTTAAAGTCTATTTTATCTGATACAAGAATAGCTACTCCTGCTCGTTTTTGTTTTCCATTTGCATGGTATATCTTTTTCTATCCCTTCACTGCTAGTCTGTGTGTGTCTTTACAGGTGAGGTGAGTCTCTTGTAGACAGCATGTTGTTGGGTCTAACTTTTTAATCCAATCAGTCAGTCTGTGTCTTTTGAGTGGAGAATTTAATCTATTTACATCCAGGGTAGTTATTGAAAAGTGTTGTCTTACTCCTGTCATTTTATCAATTTTCTTGTTGATGTTTTAAATGTCTTTTGTTCTTTTCTTCCCCTTATTGTTTGTCTTCAGTGTTTTTTGGTTTTTGGAGGTGGTAAGATAGAGTTTCTTTCCCTTTCTCATTTGCATTTTTGTTCTACCAGCAGGTTTTGTTCTTTCTTGTAGTGATTCATGATAGTGATTATTATTTCTTGTATTCCAGATACAGGACTCCCTTGAGGATTTCTTGTAGGGCTGATTGTGTGTTGGTGAACTCCTATAGGTTTTGTTTGTTTGGGAAATACACTATTTCTCCTTCATTTCTGAAGGATAGCCTTGCTAAGTACAGTATTCTTTGCTGGCAGTTTCTTCTTTTAGTATTTTAAATAAATCATCTCTTTCTCTTCTGGCTTGTAGAGTTTCTGTTGAGAAGTCTGCTGTTAGTCTGATGGGGACTCTGTTATAGGTGACTTGATGTTTTTTCTCCTGCTGATTTTACGATTCTCTCTTTGTTTTTGAGTTTTCCCAGTTTGACAATAATTTGTCTCAGAAAAGACCTTTTTGGATTTGAATCTGCTTGTAGATCTTTGAGCCCCCTGAATCTGAAGTTCCATGTCTATCCCTATACCTGGGAAATTTTCTGCTATTATTTCATTGAATAGGTTTTCAATGTCTTTTCCTTTCTCTTCCCCTTCCGAAACGTCCATGATTTGGATGTTTATGCACTTAAGGCTGCTGCTAGCTCTCTTAAATTATCTTCATTTTTTTCTTTTTTGTTTGCCTGAGTTCTTTTGAAGAGTGTCTTCAAGATCAAAAATTCATTCTTCTGCTTGCTGTAGCCTGCTGCTTAAGTTCTTGTTTGTGTTTTCTATTTTGTTGAATGAATTCTTCCATTCCAGGAATGGATAGTTTTCCTATTCTAACTAAGTGTTCTTGTATCTCACTGAATTTCTTTAAGATTGTTGCTTGGAATTCCTTTTCAGTCATGTCAGGTGTTTCCCGCTGTTTGTGGTCTGGTACTTGAGAATTATTGTATTCCTTTGGTGGTGTCATATTTTCTCTCTCTCTGTCTCTCTCTCTTGTATTTCTAGTATCTCTACATTGATGTCTTGTCATCTGGTAAAGCAGTTGCTTCTTTTATTACTTTGGAGTGGGCTTTGAGGAGAGAATTTCTCCCATAGATGTGTTTTATATTGATCATTGAGTAGGGTGTTTTAGTTTTTGTTCTGGGTAGATCCAGTACTGTAGTCTCCATGTGGGTACTTCAGCTGTGTTCAAAGTCAAAGTTGCATGTGAGTGCCTCCATGGCCTAGGCACTGGGACACTTACTGATTCCTTGCTGAGGTTAGTGACACTGTGTTGGGTCATTGAGGATGTGAGTGAGCTCTTGAGTTCTTGGGAGAAGCAATTGGGTGCCCTGCTCTTTGGCTGGGGTAGGTGACCCTGGGCGGGTTTATTGTCACACCAGCTAACATCCTGTGACCCTGGTGGGTGCACTGGGGTATACTGGAACTCCTCAATTTGACTGGGTGAGTCTGAGCAGGGTTTCTCTTTCCTGTTTCCTATAAGCAAAGGCTCCTCCTGCATCCTTGCCTCCCTCAGTGGGGAGATGACTTGGTGGTGATGGGGAATTTTCTTCTTTATTTGGATATCTAGGGTTTCTGCATTATCTGGGGGTTCCATGTGTGCCACTCTTCAGATCAAGGCAGTCACATGGGTTGTGCATGTACCTCCCACCCCCAGGTGTGCTACATGGGGGGCAGCATAATTCCCCCTGTGGGTTGGGCCACTGGGTCATGGGTCTTCACTCACTCACCTCTTTTTCTGGGCTCTGCTGGTGAATCTCTGTGCCAATGCAGTTGAGTGGTTGGCAGGCTGCCTGCATGGGGATGTTGGCTGCTCCAGAAGCAGTGACTCCTACTGTGGTGGTGGGCCACCCTTTGGAGGTAATGGCAGCAGGCCACACTTAAGCTGTGGTAGATGTGGCAATGGCTGTGTTTGACCACCTGCACACCAGTGGTGTCTGCAGCAGTGGAGTCCTATGTTCCTGCCATCTGTCAGTGGGGGCTGCCCTCAGCTCTTGAAGGTCCCTGCACTCCTGCTGGCCATCCTCACTTTCCTACAATAGCTGTAAGTTCATGCATCCACATAACTACCAAGCATTGCATAAGAAAGGCAATGGGTTTATTTTTGCTAAATTGTCTGAGTAAGAGTATTAAATCAATTCAAGATAATGACATATTCTTAAACACTACTTTTGCTAAGATATATATAATACTAGCATTTACTGAGGGCTGATTATAGCTGGCACAGGTATAAGCCCTTTAGAAACATTATCTCTATTAATCCATATATCAACTCAAAGAGACAGGCATAGCATACCATCCCATTTTACAGATAAAGAAACTAAAGTTTAGAGAGATCCATGTCCACGGCTACACAACTACTAAGTGATAAAACTAGGATTTGAACCAAGATCCAATTCCAGTTTTAAATGCTTGATAATTGCATTATACTAGAATTGAGGATAGTTTATATTTTCTTTTTTAAATTTTACTTCCTTTTTTTCTTTTTACTTATTTATTTATTTTTGTGGTAAAAAAATTGATTGTACATATTTGTGGACAGTGTGGAACATCAACACCCTTGTGCAATATGTTATGCTCACTTCAGAATAGTTATTATATTCAATAATATACAATATCATTGCTATTCGTGGCCCTTTACCCATTCCTCCCTCCCCCCTCCCTTCACACTTCTAGTAACCCCAGTTGTCATTTTGAAAGTTCAGTGTATTATTGGGAATGTTGTATCTTTCTTTCTTTCTTTTATTTATATATTTATAATTTTAGCTCCCACTTATGAGTGAGAACATAAGGTATTTCTCTTTCCATGCCCGGTTTATTTCACTTAATATGATTTTCTCTAAGTTCATCCATGTTGCTGCAAATGGCAATATTTCATTCTTTTTTATAGCTTAGTAATATTCCATTGTGTATATATATATCACATTTTCCTTATCCAGTTGTCTGATGATGGACATTTGGGTTAGATTGGTTCCAACTCTTGGCTATTGTAAATAGAGCTGCGATAAACATGGGAGTGCAGGTATGATAGTTTACACTTTCAAACTCAGATTAACTTACAATATTCAGGCAAGTATAAGTCCTCTAGATACCCCCATGATTCTGGTGTTACACATTTAGTTTCAAATTCTTGCTATCTATGTGACATCGGGCAAGTCTCACAGCTGTCTTCCCTGGACTCAGACAGTTTTCACTGTGTGATGGATCAGAAGAATCTGAGTGACAGGCAGTACTCTAACCACAGCAGCCTCTCCCCTCTGCTGGCACTGACACTGAGTTCAGTCTCCTCATGTGAAAAATGGCACTAGGACAGTCTATATAAAATATGTATAACTAACCCAGTGCCTGATAGCACCCCAATGTAAATTGCTATTGATATGATCATTATTAGTGTTGAGATAAAAGTTTTCTAATATGTGACAGATATATTCCATATTATAACTAGAGGAGAGAGAACCTCATTCCTCTAAAAGGACTAACTGTCATTCGTGGTGTTGTCTTCACTATGCTTATCACGGCATGGTACCCTCTTACACATGCAAACATAACTCATGTAATCGAAATCTACCTATAACCCCCCATTACTACCTATATTTTGAAAGATTTTGACAAGCAGATTTGAGGTATACATTTTCTCCTCTCTTGTCTATGCCCTACTTATAAGCAACAATATAAACAGAAATCTGGTAGCAGGAAGTGAAACAAAAACTAAAATTAAATGCAGATATTATCTATGTAAGTTGAATGATTAGCACCTAGTAAGCAGAGTTAACTATGTTCTTGAAGTCATTTAATCTACTGTGCATCAATTTGCATATCTTTGTGGTTTATTTGATAATTTGAATAAACTTTTATAAATGCTATAATAATCCGTGGTTTTGTATGTTATTTTTTATTACTACACACCTATCCTATGTTAGTTCTTAAGTTACATCTATGCAGATATATCCTAATGTCAGGAGACTAGAATATTGATTACAAAATGAGGTCTTACACTGGCTCTGTTCCAGCTTGCTGTGTGGCCTCTGAGAAGTCAGTTAAGATTTTTGGTTTGTTACTTTATCTACAAAATGCAGTTTAGGGTTCTCTCTGAAAATTTGTGCAGATTAACTGACTTCCAGTAATTGTTGCCAATCATTTAAAAATTCTCTTCAGCGGTCTCTGCAACACGATCAGGAGAATCCAACTCTATGAAGAGAAAAGGAGCCAACTCTATAAAGAGAATAGCAAATATTTCTCTTGTTTGCATCTTTTGAGAAAGAGGAACGTGGTTGCAGCCCCTTCAAGGAAGTTGCCTGGAGTGAAAGCTCTCTTGCAGGACATGTCTGGCACAGAGCAGGACACTAATGTGATATGTGCTCAAGAGAACAAAAAAAAAGACAGGGAGAGCAGCAAGTCACACCCCACGGGTTGGCTGTGCCAACCCAAGCAAGGGCAAAATGCTTTGAGGCTTCTGTTTGGATGCACAAACTGAATGGGGATCTAACCTTTCAGGAGATAATGGTGAGGGCAGGAGTGAGCTCCTCAAAGGCCTGAGATGAAAGGGAAGAGGAACATCTCTGTGGCTGTAATTAAGAAGATGCTTTTAAGCCTGGTTGAGACATCCAGTTAGTTTTCCAGGAAAAGGCTCTGCAGCCTGTAAGAATCTGTCAAGCAACTTTGGCAAGAATGAAAAACAGTAATAATGAGGCAGAAGCCACTTTATATCTTTTTTCTTTTCCTTTCTTTCCTCTCTTACTTTCTTTTTCCTTTCCTTTCTCTTTTCTTGTGATCATCTTTCCTCCCTTCCTCTTTCCTTCTCTCTTTCTCTCTACCTTGATGTAGTGTTTGGGAAAGAGCCAAAGTCTCTCCTGTTGGGGTTTCCTTGTAAACACACATGCTGGCATTCCACGTGATCAGTAGGTACAGAAATGAGTGAGGGGTTAGATGGGACATGAAAAAACTTTTCAAAAAGTATGTGTGAGGTAGCTTTTTGCTCTCAGATATCTCTGACTAAGCCATTTGCTTCAGAACAGAAAAATCTTGGGTGTGCCAGTGAGAAGCTGGCAGAACCTTCCCTGTGACAGGTAGGGCATAGGACTTAGTCTGGTGTTTGATTTTTTTTACTTCCACTAAATTTGAAAGGCCTTGGTCAGTAGGGACCGAGATTCTCCTTGCCTACATAAGATAATGCAAGAACAATTTTAGGGTCTCTTTTCCAGAGTTTTTCATCTATGAGGTCTTTTCTTTTTCTTTCTTTCTATTCTTTTCTTTTCCTTTTTTTTTTTTTTTTTGGTTGTTGTTGCCTAGCTGCATTAATCAACATAGTAATAATTCCACAGGTATTTATTTAGTCGTGCCTGGCGGAATGTGATTTGGTTTGGCTTTGCCATTGTCTGTGATAATGGAGAATAAAACAGCAGCTTGAAGACTGCATCACAAGGGCAGGCAGCCCCTGCTGCCCTGGGAATTTTAGTATCTCCATACATCTCCTGGGTGCATCCCAGGGGCAAAGTCGTCAATGAGCTGCCTGTGAACAGTGATTCTTTTCTCATTTACCCTGAGAGGAAACATGCCTTGGAAGATGTACACTCATTCAAAGCTGATGCATGCTCCAGAAGCAAAGCTAAATCATCTATTAAGGCGACATAGGAAAAAATTGCCCAGGGACTTAGCTGTTTGTTAGTCACTATCATCTGGAGATGAGAGCCATATGCTTTGAGGGAGAAACGAGCAACCTTTTTCTACCCGTATTAACTGAATTATTCTGTGATCCTGGCCTTTCCCTTTTTGGGAGGTAGTTTCCTCCTCTGTAAGACATAAATGAAGTCATTGCAGGTGAAACAGCCTTGAGAGAACATGAGGCTGATGAGTGCTCACTTGTAACCAAGGACTGTCTTAGCAACACAAAACATTTAGAGCCTGTCTGCTGGATAGTCTGTAAAATCGGGAATTTGAAGACAAGAGTAACCATTTCTATGTCAGCCCAACAAAATGTCCCTCATAAGACTGTTGAAATGGAGATGGTATTTACAGGGAAAAGGTCTCCTGGTTTCTTCAGAAGAACTAGATACACATTTGAGATTTCTCTTCCCAGATTTAGATGACAACTTTACTTTGACACCAAAGAGGCTGAGAGTAGGAAGGGTGCCCACTCAAAAGAGCATATTCAGAAGAAAAAGAAAACATTTCTGAAGGGATGTGTAAGGCAGGCCTGCTGGGGCAGGTTTGCTCTCAAAGGGCTCTTTGCAGGGTTTTAAAAAAGTCCTGCAGGAGTTGTGCATGAGGGGCTGGCAGGTCACTGAGGAAATGCCAATCCCGAGTTCTCGCCCAGTGCAAGCCAGGCCTGGGACTCAGGGTGTCATCTCAGAACCCAGATTGAGCATGTAGTAATAAAAATGCCCACATATCTCTGGGTTGTTTGCCCAAATCCTTTCAGGCCTCCTTTGACATGGATAATGTGTGCTCCAGAAGCAAAGCTAAATCAGCCTTCGATGAAATGCATCTTTTCTTGATGTAACTCGAACTTGTTTGTTAACCTGGCTGCTCCTACTCAGGGCTGCTCTCTTCAGGACCACTTGAAGTTTTGGCACAACCAAAGAATTAGGTTTCCTTGCTAGCTCTCAGTATGCATCTAGTTCTCACACATGTGGTTTTCAGGTCCTTAGGAGTCTTTGGAGTATCTAAGACCATTTCTTTTCTCAACTGAAAATGCAGAGGGGGATTATTGCTGTTTTTCCCCCATGTGGGCTAACCACACTTGAGTTGATTAACTTCACGGTACGAACCAAGAATCTCCTTTTCCTTTTGACCTGGCTCACTCAGTAGAAAAGAAAGCTCATCTTTCTGTTTGAGCAGTTTTTCCTTCAACATAAAATCCTTTCCAGTATCTCCATACGTGCCCGGAGACCTGACAATTGGCTGTGTTGGAGACATCTGAAATGTAAACATCAGAAACACTACGCCCCTCTCCTGGGTCATGCCCTATGCCCAGAGGGAAATAGCCGGGCCAAGTGCTCAGATTCATCTTGACTAGACCTGCCTGCCTGGGTGTGATTTACACACACAAAGCTAACTGCTCCCACACTGGGCCACTTGAAGGCTTAGCAGTAATGTAAAAACTCATGCAGGTAATCGTGTAGAACCCCAAATTCATTTCAACAAATACACTGAAAGAAAGGGACCGGGCTCTAAGCTGAGGTAGTCACCAGGCTGACCTCCTGTTTGTGAAGGCTCTCTGGGTGACATCTGAGCCACCAAGATAAGAGCTGTCCATTTGCCGAGTGACTGGGGTGTGCTTTCAGCTCTCTGGGGCCCCCACGGCAACTTGCTGCATTGCTGCATGTTCACTTTTCTGCTACTTCATGGGAAACACAAAGCCTGTCCATTAAATTATTGATCCCCACCCTTTGCAGTGGGCACCCAGCCTGCTCCTCTGGAGGAGGGCGTGCCTTATGCTGTGTGTGATGACGAATGCTTGTGCCAGTCATTTAACCACTGGTGTGACTCTCAGAGAGGTTAATAAGCTGGTTTGAAGGAAAAGAACCTTTGGGCTGCAAAATAGTTTGCTGTTTCTCACAAAGCAGAAATTCTAGCAAGTGCTAGTGGTGATTTTGGCCTCAAAAGGTATATAGAATAAACACGAGTCCGTTTCTGGAGATCATGTCATTAAATTTTGACTATAAGCAAAACTAGAAACCACCTACATGTCCATAAATGTTGAGACTAGTTAAAAAAAAATTAGTACCTTCATACCATGGAGTAGCAGACAGCCACCAAAAAGAATGAGGTAGATCTTTATGGGCTAATATGAAACTTTTCAGATACATTAAGCATTAAAGACAAGTTATGGACCAATATATATATATATATATGATAATTCTTATGCTTTAAAAAATTACATATTCAAATGTTTAATATGTATAGAAGTTTTTTTAATGCTCCAGAAGAAAACCATCAAAGTGGGATCACAATAAGTTCACAAATTGAGACTGTTTAAAGTTAAAACAATTTGGCCCATTCTTGCCATGTGATACTGTAAAGAGTCACCCTACCAGAAGGAAGGCCCTCACCAGACGTGTTCCCTAGACTTTGGACTTCCGAGCCTCCAAAACTCTGAGAAGCAAAGACACCCTAGCAGCAACAACCACACATAGCGCCCAGATCTTGATTTCTAATATCTGTCTCTAATAAAAGGAACAAGTACTCCTAGGAAAAATGGCTGATTCTAGTACTGGGGCAGGAAACATACAAGATGTACCTGGAGCATCTTGTATAGCCAGAAATTACAGAAGCATTCCAAAAAAACCAAAAAAAAACCCCCAAAAACAAAAACCACAATGAAGGAATATGTCAAAGGGATAAAGGAGCCAACTGAAAGAGCTCCCAGTGGCCAAAGATGGAAAAATTTGGCAAGAAAATAAAAAAAGAGGTATTGGATTATGACCCAAGGTGTAAAAAAAAAAAAATCCTTTAGTCCATACTGATATGAATAAATAAATACAAACTTCAAATCCTCAAATAATTTATGTAAAACCCTCTGCCTCAAAGAGATAGGCCATAACTCCCTACTCCTTAAGTGTGGGCTGTGCATAGTAACTTCCTCCCAAAGAACATAGAATGGATAGGGGGATGGGGTATGTAAATTTACAGAAGAGAAACCTGACAAATACCATCTCAGCTAGGTGATCAAGGGTAACATCGCGGTGATAAGTCATGCTGATAGTATGTATCCTTGGTATGGTGTGATAAAATGGCATTCCACCTCTGTGATTTTGCTTCCAGAACACTTAACCACAATCTAATGAGAAGTATTTTAGACAAATCCCAGTGAGGGACATGATATACATGAGCAGTACTCTCTGCAAAACTGTCAAATTCATAAAAAAAAAAAAAAGAAAAAAAACATTCTGATAATATGTTACAGTAAAGAGGAATCTAAGTGTCATGAGGTATCTGAGATGGGATTCTGGAGAACAGAAAAAGGACAGTAGGTAAAAACCAAGGCAATATGAATAAAGTATGATGTTAGTTAATCATAATGTGTCAATATTGGTATACGAGTATAGTTATATCATACCTTAACTGTAACAAATGTATCATACTAATGTAAGATGTTAATAATAGGGGAAACTGGATGTGGGATATATGGGAACTCTCTGTACTGTCTTTCCAGTTTCTGTAAATCTGAAACTGCTCTAAAATATTCTAACATTTTGACATTGCCCTGACATCTAAGTGTGTGTGATCTGTTGAACATAGAATTTTTAAAATGAGTTTGCACTTTATATGTCTTTGGGTACATTTTTGTAATTATTCTAGAAATTAATTTTTATTGTATTTTATGAAAGTATTGGTCTATGAGGATTGGAAATAAGAAAAAAAACATTCCTTTACCACAGAATGTTGAGAAGCATTGTTCTAGAAATGCAAGTGAAGAATCCCATTTACACTTTTAATTCACACTTTCCATCCTTATGTATTGTTTGAATTTTTATCTTGAATATGTATTGCTTTTATGATTAAACATTTGGAAATGTTTAAATTTGGTTCTAAGAAATGGTACCAGGTTAACGGCTTTATCTAGCCCATCCTTCCTGGATTCCTTTGTCCTAATGCCTCAATCACAGCATCTCTCAAGCTCTTTTCATAATCAGAAATTGCCCAAGCTTCAAAAAGAAGCTTCTCTTTGGGTAGAAGGCCAAAGATGCTAAGAGAAATGGGCAATCAGTTACCAATCAAGAAAGACTGCTAACATTTTGCAAAAAGAAGTTTTCTTCCTCCTTGGACACAGCTGGAGTGAGATTCTTTCTCACAGATGAGAACACTAGGCTCAAGTCTCATTAAAATCTCCTCACTGGATTACAGATCCAAAATCCTCCGGGGAGCCTTATGAACCACGTAATGTTTCTCGCTTTGCATCTTCAATTATGCGTCTTTGATTTAGCTGACAGATGTGAAGCAGTGTGCATAGCCAGCCAATCCCCTGGTGGCCACGCATGTGCAGAGGGAGGCTGTCTTGCCGTGTTCCAGCTCCATCTGGCACCAGCTTCCAATCACTCAGAATCGTTCTTCTCCATCCACCTTCCCTCAGCCCCCTTCCCTCCTCTGCTCAGGCCCTGGCGTGGATTGAATGGACACACCCACTTGGGTCTCCCAAAGCAAATGAGAACGGTGTGCCGATCTGAGGGACCACCTCTTATTATGGGATGGCACCACCTAGCATTCCGTCAAGCTTTTCAGCATAGAAATCAGGCCAAATTCTGGCTCTATCCCAAGCAATGGCTGCCAGGATCATATAGAGAAACATCTGGCTGGATGGTTGGAAGTGCTTGGCTCAGCCCTGCAGGAAATCCACTTTCAGCCCTGCATCCCAGGCTTTCTTTTGCCATCCTGGTGTGGCCAGGCCTGCTACATAGAATCCGCTGGACCTCCAGGGGGAGAAGGAGAGCTCTGAAGCCTTCAACTGTCAGCATTGGCTAGTGACTCCACAGCATGGATGTGTGTCCAAGCCCCATGGGAATTTGGGTCACATAGAGGTAAGTGACCACCACCACAGAGCACTGCCAGGGATGGAGGGGGGGAAAACACCATGTATTGGAGTGTGTGTATGTGTCTGCACACACTAGTGCTTGCGTACATGTGGATAGTTCATGGAAATGTTCGATCTGCGAAATGCCGCCTTCTGAATACAGTGTTGGCTTTTGACAGTGGGTGGTAACTGTGAATTCTTCTCAAATATCACAGTAGTGCTTTCTTCCATGAGTAGGGAACCTCCATGCCTATGGTGGATGAAAACTGTTTGGTGTCAGCCTTTTCTAAAGTGTGGTCAGATAGCAGATTTGTCCCTGTTGATTATTATTTAATAAAAGTAGGGGTGTGGTTTAGACCATGGTTTTTCAAGGGTCCAAACTAAATGGAATTCTCTATTTTATTTTCTTTTTTCTGTTTATTTTAGAATTGTAAATAGAAGTATATATTATTTTAATTTAAATTTTTTGTTTCCCTGCATTATTTCCCCAGCACTTACAGTTTTTATCATAAATGCCAACTGTAAAGTTAACAGTCATGATTGTGAAGTGTGTATTGTGATTTTTTAAAAATTCCATTCTCTCACCCCTATTTCTCCTAGAAAAAAAAATGTAATTATTTCTCCTTTGCCAAACATTCTGCTATTGATAGTAACAATACATTACTATAAAAATTCTTCAATTTAGTAGCAAGGCATACAAATAACAAGTAGAAGAATTAATAATACCTTTCCTTTTAAATTTTTCCTTGTATTATACTTTTCTCTTTTTTTCCTCTTTTGGGCACTGTTTTTCTCTCATATTTTCATGCTATCACCTTATATTACTCTGGAAGTTCTTTTAAGTGCCCACAGTGTATACGCTGTGTGGTGTGACACAGGGGGCAGACCACAGGCTTTAGAATGATCAAGGCCTGGGCTTCAATCCCATCTCAGTTACTTCTTAACTACATGGATGTGGATAAATTACTAAGGCTCCCAGTGTCTTGTTTCCACGTCTGTAAAGGTGAAATAAGATTATGTATGTTAAGCAACTCTCATCAAATTTTATTTCCTCCACTTCCCCCTCTTTAGTGTACTTGAAACATATTTATCCTTACCCACCCCTCTTTCCTTCTATAATAGCCTTAAGAAGTGGAAGAGTGGTAGGTTTTCAGTCCAAGGCCAGAAGCTGCTATAGAACCAAGAAGAGCCAATGTCCCGGTTCAAAGGCCGTCAGGCAGAAGGATTCTCTCTTACTTGGGGGACAGTCAGCTTTTTGTTCTCTTCAGTACTTGGACTGATTGGGTGAGGCCCATGCACGTTGTGGAGGGCCATCTGCTTTACTTAGTCTACTGATTTAAATGTTAATCTCATCCAAAAAACAGTATGTCAGAAATACCCAGAATAATGTTAAACCAAATATATGGACACCTCATGGCCCAGTCAATTAGACACATAAAATAAACCTGTGAGTAAAAGCAGATGAAAGTTACCTGAAAAATGGTTCTGGGCTTAAAGCAGGAGCGTCTCTCTCTTTCCAGTGGAAAACCATCACAGAATTAGATGGACATCTTGAAAGGTATGGGATCCTGGTGTCTAGAGGTGCCTGATCAGAAGCTGGGTGACAACTTGGTGGGGACATTGAGGAGAGAAATCAAGCTCCAGAGGAGAGAACTAAAGGACTCCAAAGGGCCCTTCCTAGTCCATAGATGCTGTGGTTCTATAATTCTGTGTTTAATATTGGCTTTGCTTGTAGTGGGTCATACCAAATGATTTGGTTTTAAATCTTTAATGTCTTTACAATATGCAACTACTATGCATTAAATTCCCTTTAGGGATAAGAATGAATTTAAAGAGCATGAAATATTTTTTAAATTAACTTTCAGAACATCCCAAGGGGCTACCTTGGAAATCATGATTTCTACATTCTCCTTGCATGAAGAGCAAAGCAAAAGCTTATAAATTGATGCCTGGAATTCTCTCAAGTTGTAGTGATTTGTTTCTTAAACCTTTCATTTAAAAAATCTCTCTTCCCTTCCAATAGATTGTGCTTCCTCTAAATACAAGCCCTCTTAGCTCAGCAAGTATCTTCTCTGTGAGGTTTTCCCTGGAGCTGATCAAAATTAGTAGCCTCTTTCTTTCTTTTTTTTTTTTTTTTAATTTTATTTTGTCGATATACATTGTGGCTGATTATTGCTCCCCATCACCAAAACCTCCCTCCCTCCCTTCTCCCTCCCCCCCTCCCCCAACAATGTCCTTTCTGTTTGCTTCTCGTATCAACATCAAGTAGTTGTGGTTGTTATATCTTCTTCCCCCACCCCCGGTTTGTTTTTTTTTTTTTTTTTGTGTGTGTGTGTGTGTGTGTGTGTGTGTGTGTGTGTGTGTGTGAATTTATATATTAATTTTTAGCTCCCACCAATAAGTGAGAACATGTGGTATTTCTCTTTCTGTGCCTGACTTGTTTCACTTAATATAATTCTCTCAAGGTCCATCCATGTTGTTGCAAATGGTAGTATTTCATTCGTTTTTATAGCTGAGTAGTATTCCATTGTGTAGATGTACCACATTTTCCGTATCCACTCATCTGATGATGGACATTTGGGCTGGTTCCAACTCTTGGCTATTGTAAAGAGTGCTGCGATAAACATTGGGAAACAGGTATACCTTCGACTTGATGATTTCCATTCCTCTGGGTATATTCCCAACAGTGGGATAGCTGGGTCATATGGTAGATCTATCTGCAATTGTTTGAGGAACGTCCATACCATTTTCCATAGAGGCTGCACCATTTTGCAGTCCCACCAACAATGTATGAGAGTTCCTTTTTCTCCGCAACCTCGCCAGCATTTATCGTTCATAGTCTTTTGGATTTTAGCCATCCTAACTGGGGTTAGATGGTATCTCAATGTGGTTTTGATTTGCATTTCCTGGATGCTGAGTGATGTTGAGCATTTTTTCATATGTCTGTTGGCCATTTGTATATCTTCCTTAGAGAAATGCCTACTTAGCTCTTTTGCCCATTTTTTAATTGGGTTTCTTGTTTTCTTCTTATAAAGTTGTTTGAGTTCCTTATATATTCTGGATATTAATCCTTTGTCAGATGTATATTTTGCAAATATTTTCTCCCACTCTGTTGGTTGTCTTTTAACTCTGTTAATTGTTTCTTTTGCTGTGCAGAAGCTTTTTAGTTTGATATAATCCCATTTGTTTATTTTTCCTTTGGTTGCCCGTGCTTTTGGGGTCGTATTCATGAAGTCTGTGCCCAGTCCTATTTCCTGAAGTGTTTCTCCTATGTTTTCTTTAAGAAGTTTTATTGTTTCAGGGTGTATATTTAAATCCTTAATCCATTTTGAGTTGATTTTAGTATACGGCGAGAGGTATGGGTCTAGTTTCATTCTCCTGCATATGGATATCCAGTTATCCCAGCACCATTTGCTGAAGAGGCAGTCCCTTTGCCAGTGAATAGGCTTGGTGCCTTTGTCAAAGATCAGATGGAAGTAAGTGTGTGGGTTGATTTCTGGATTCTCTATTCTATTCCATTGGTCAGTGTGTCTGTTTTTATGCCAGTACCATACTGTTTTGGTTATTATAGCTTTGTAGTATAGCTTAAAGTCAGGTAGTGTTATGCCTCCAGCTTTATTTTTTTTGCTCAGCATTGCTTTGGCTATGCATGGTCTTTTATTGTTCCATATAAATGTCTGGATAGTTTTTTCCATTTCTGAGAAAAATGTCTTTGGAATTTTGGTGGGGATTGCATTGAATTTGTATATCACTTTGGGTAGTATGGACATTTTCACTTTGTTGATTCTTCCAATCCAAGAGCATGGGATATCTTTCCATCTTCTTGTATCCTCTCTAATTTCTCTCAGCAGTGGTTTGTAGTTCTCATTATAGAGATTTTTCACCTCCTTGGTTAACTCAATTCCTAAGTATTTTATTTTTTTGGTAGCTATTGTAAATGGGCAGGTTTTCTTCATTTCTCATTCTGCATGTTCACTATTGGAGAAAAGAAATGCTACTGATTTTTGTGTGTTGATTTCGTATCCTGCTACTGTGCTGAAATCATTTATCAATTCCAACAGTTTTTTTGTAGAGGTTTTAGGCTGTTCGATATATAGGATCATGTCATCTGCAAACAGGGACAGTTTGACTTCATCTTTTCCAATCTGGATGCCCTTTATTTCCTTCTCTTCTCTGATTGCTCTGTCTAGTACTTCCAACACTATGTTGAATAAGAGTGGTGAGAGTGGGCATCCTTGTCTAGTTCCTGTTCTTAAAGGAAAAGCTTTCAGCTTTTCCCCATTCAGGATGATATTGGCAGTGGGTTTAGCATATATGGCTTTAATTATGTTGAGATACTTTCCCTCTATACCTAACTTATAGAGGGTCTTTGTCATGAATGAGTTCTGAACTTTATCAAATGCTTTTTCAGCATCTATAGAGATGATCATATGGTCCTTGTGTTTGAGTTTATTAATATGGTGTATCACATTTATTGATTTGCGTATGTTGAACCAACCTTGCATCCCTGGGATGAATCCCACTTGATCGTGATGAATAATTTTACGTATGTGTTGCTGTATTCTGTTTGCTAGTAATTTAGTGAGGATTTTTGCATCTATATTCATCAAGGATATTGGCCTGTAGTTTTCTTTTTTGGTTATATCTTTACCTGGTTTTGGTATCAGGATGATGTTTGCTTCATAGAATGAGTTTGGGAGATTTGCGTCCGTTTCAATCTTTTGGAATAGTGTGTAAAGAATCGGTGTCAATTCCTGTTTGAATGTTTGGTAAAATTCTGCTGTGAATCCATCTGGTCCTGGGCTTTTCTTTGTTGGGAGCCTTCTGATAACAGCTTCAATCTCCTTTATTGTTATTGGTCTGTTCAAATTTTCTACGTCTTCACGGTTCAGTTTTGGGAGCTTGTGTGTGTCCAGAAATTTATCCATTTCCTCCAGATTTTCAAATTTGTTGGTGTATAGTTGTTTATAGTAGTCTCGAATGATTCCTTGTATTTCAGATGAATCAGTTGTAATATCGCCTTTTTCATTTCTAATTTTTGTTATTTGAGTCTTCTCTCTTCTTTTTTTTGTTAGCCATGCTAATGGTTTGTCAATTTTATTTATCTTTTCAAAAAACCAACTTTTTGATTAGTTGATCTTTTGAATTGTTTTTTGGTTTTCAATTTCATTCAGTTCTGCTCTGATCTTAATGATTTCTTTCCGTCTGCTAACTTTAGGTTTGGATTGTTCTTGTTTTTCTAGTTCTTTAAGGTGAAGTGTTAGGTTGTTCACTTGCCATCTTTCCATTCTTCTGAAGTGAGCGTTTAATGCAATAAATTTTCCCCTCAATACTGCTTTTGCAGTATCCCACAGGTTTTGGTATGATGTATCATTGTTTTCATTAGTTTCAAGAAATTTTTTGATTTCCTGCTTGATTTCTTCTTGGACCCATATGTCATTAAGTAGAATGCTGTTTAATTTCCATGTATTTGTATAGTTTCCAGAGTTTCGTTTGTTATTAATTTATAGTTTTAATCCATTGTGGTCTGAGAAGATACATGGGATAATTCCAATTTTTTGAATTTATTGAGGCTTGATGTGTGACCTAATATGTGATCTATCCTGGAGAATGATCCATGTGCTGATGAGAAGAATGAATATTCTGAGGTTGTTGGGTGGAATGTTCTGTAGATATCTGCCAATCCCAATTGGTCTAGAGTCTTGTTTAGATCTTGTGTTTCTCTGCTGATTGTTTGCCTAGATGATCTGTCTAATATTGACAGTGGGGTGTTCAGGTCCCCTGCTATTATGGTATTAGTGTCTATTTCCTTCTTTAGGTCTAATAGCATTTGTTTTATGAATCTGGCTGCTCCAACATTGGGTGCGTACATATTTATGATTGTTATGTCTTCTTGATGGATCAGTCCTTTTATCATTAAGTAGTGTCACTCATTGTCTCTTTTTATGGTTTTTAGTTTAAAGTCTATTTTGTCAGATATAAGAATAACTACTCCAGCTCGTTTTTCTTTTCTGTTTGCATGGTAAATCTTTTTCCATCCTTTCACTCTTAGTCTATGTGAATCTTTATGGGTGAGGTGGTCTCTTGCAGGCAGCATATAGTTGGGTCCTCCTTTTTGATCCAGTCAGCCAGTCTGTGTCTTTTGATTGGGGAATTTAAGCCTTTTACATTAAGAGTTGTTATTGAAAGGTGTTGATTTATTCCTAGCATTTTATTGGTTGTTTGGTTGTCTTAGGTGTCTTTTGTTCCTTGCTTTCTGATTTACTGTTTGGTTTCTGTGTTTGTTGGTTCCTTAGGTTGTAGATAGTGTTTTTGTTTGCTTGTATTCTCTTCATGGATGCCATTTTTATTATACTAGTGGGTATTGATTTTTCTTGGGTTTTTATGGCAGTGGTAGTTATTTTTCAGGAACCAAACCCAGTACTCCCTTGAGGATTTCTTGTAAGGGTGGTCGTGTGGTAGTGAACTCCCGCAGTTTTTGTTTGTCTGAGAAATATACTATTTGCCCTTCATTTCGGAAGGATAGCCTTGCAGGGTAGAGTATTCTTGGCTGGCAATCTTTGTCTTTTAGTATTTTGAAAATATCATTCCATTCCTTTCTAGCTTTTAGGGTTTGTGATGAGAAGTCTGATGTTAGCCTGATTGGGGCTCCCTTATAAGTGATTTGACGCCTGTCTCTTGCAGCTTTTAAGGTTCTCTCTTTGTCTCTGAGTTTTGCCAATTTGACTATGACATGTCTTGGAGAAGGCCTTTTTGGGTTGAATACATTTGGAGATCGTTGAGCTTCCTGGAGCTGAAGATCTGTGATTTTTCCTATACCTGGGAAGTTTTCTGCCACTATTTTGTTGAATATGTTTTCAATGGAATCTCCATTTTCCTCCCCTTCTGGAATACCCATGACTTGGATATTTGAGCGCTTGAGGTTGTCTGATATCTGTCTCAGATTTTCTTCAATGTCCTTGATTCTTTTTCCTTTCTTTTTGTCTGCTTGTGTTATTTCAAACAGCCCATCTTCAAGTTCAGAGGTTCTCTCTTCAACTTCGACAAGCCTGCTGGTTAAACTCTCCGTTGTGTTTTTTATTTCTCTGAATAACTTCTTCAGTTCAGCAAGTTCTGCTACATTTTTTTTCAGGACATTGATTTCCTTGTACATTTCCTCTTTCAGATCCTGTATACTTTTCCTCGTTTCATCATGATGTCTAGCTGTGTTTTCTTGTATCTCATTCAGTTTCCTTAGAATTATCACTCGAAATTCCTTGTCAGTCATTTCAGTGGCTTCTTGTTCTATAGGATCTAGAGTTTGAAATTTATTAACTTTTGGTGGTGTACTTTCTTGATTTTTTGTATTTCTGGTATCTTTTTTTTGGTGTTTATTCATTGTGGCAGGGGGTTTCACAGTCCACCGGTTTGAGACTAATGACTAACTAGGATGTTGCTGTGGTTGCCAATTTCGTATGGCTCCCTCCGTGACTGCTCAGTTGGCCTCTAGTGCCTTGTGTGTGTGGTTGCCTTGGGTCTTGGGCTTCTCCGGGGAGCCACCTTTCTGGTCAGCTTGGACTCTGCTGGGCTGGTGGATCACGTACCACAGGGTGTGTGATCTCTGTTGAGCTTTCACTTCCTGTGCAGGACTTCTTCCTGTTCCGTGTGCTCTGGCCCAGGCTGTTGGATCATGCAGTGGCGACCTCACCGGGTGTGTGGTTTCTGTCGAGTCTCCGCCTCCCAGGCAGCACGTCTCCCCACTCTGTGCGCACTGTGCTGGGCTGGGGCGTGTCTTCTGTGCCCCTCTTCTATCAGCTGGGCCTTCAAGACCCTGCTCGGCACCGCCTCGTCCAGGAAGTCTACCAGGTTTCTGGTAGGCACAGACGACTGGTCTCTCTGGGTGCCTTTGTAGCACTGTGTAGATCTTCTCGGGTCTTGTTCACCTTTGTATCCCCCCGGGCATAGACCGAATCTAGCGCCCACCTGCAGCCTGCTCTCCGGCAGGTTCAAGTGGACCTGGGAACTCTCCTACCACGCTATTCCCAACCAGACATTGGTTAGGCTTTTTTCCGAACTGGTGGCTGCAGAGATGGTATCTGCCTCCCAGTAACAGGAAGTTTACTGGGGGCCGGAGTCCAGGGTGTGGGGGAGTGACAGTCAGCCCACCCGTACTTCCTTGCCCTCCCGACACTGGCCGGGGACGCCCCCCGCCACCAGCCCCGCCAGAGAACCGAGGAGGGAGTGGGAGGGGAGGCCGGCCCGCAGGCTCCAGAAAGCCCCGCGCCGGGCGAAGCAAGTGGGAAGGCTCAGCGAGGGCGGAGCCGGGCGGAGCTGCCCGCACCTGGAAAAATGGATGCCGCCCTGGGGTGGTGAGTGGCCTGGTGATGCAGGTGGGAGCCAGGTGGGCGTAATCCCCCCCCCGAACAGAGCTGGGCCAGGGGTCACTCACAGGGTTGTGCCAGGTCGGGTGCTCACTCTCTGTCTCTGGTTTGCCACCTTCCCTGTTCTCGGCCGCTGCCGCCTCGGGCTGTTCAGTCACGGCGCGGCTCAGGCGCCCCCAGGAATCTTCTTTAATGTCGGCCTGAAACCTTGAATCCTGAATAGGGCAGCTGGCCGCCTACAGTGCGGCCCCAGCTTCCGGGATCCTGGCTCCATCCACAGCAGCCCTGGCACCGTGTTCCCTGTTTCGAGACTCGCTTTTGCAGCTAAGAAACAGTTCTTTTCCTGCTCCACACTTCAAAGCTGTTGCCTGTAAATGAGGCAGCCTCTCCTGCCGGGGGCAAAGTGGCATTTAGCCCCCACAACCGGCCAGCAGCTGCGGTCCTCCCTTAAGAGATGGCAAGAGGAAGGTCCACAAGTTTCCCGGCTGCCTGAGGCCCAGTGGCTGCCTTTTCCACCTCAGCTACTCCGCGCCAGCCGCAGCAGCCACTGCCATCTTGAAACTGCAGTAGCCTCTTTCTGTCCCCCACAGCAACCTGTCACCCTCTTGTTTTATTTTCCTTATAACTTTTAACTTTCTAGTATTATGTTTTTAAATTGTGTTAAATTATATATAACACAAAATTTACCATTTTAACCATATTTTTAAGTTGACACTTCAGTGGCACTAAGAACATTTGCATTGTCATACAACCATAGCCACCATTCATCTCCAGAACTTTTTGTCTTCCTAAACTTTAATTCTGTACCCATTAAACACTAATTCCCCATTTTCCCATTCCCCCAGTCCCTGGCAATCACCCTTCTACTTTTTGTCTCTATGAATTTGACTACTCTAGGGACCTCATAGAAATGAAATCATATAAAATTTGTCCTTTTGAGTCTGGCCTGTTTCACTTGGCATAATGTCTTCAAGGTTCATCCATGTTGTAGCATGTATCAGAATTTCCTTCCTTTTTAAGGATGAATAATATCCAATTGTATGTGTATACCATGTTTTGTTTACTCATTCATATGTCAATGGATGTTTGGGTTGTTTTCACCTTTTAGCTATTTTGAATATTGCTGTTACGGACACGAGTGTATGGATACCTAAGTCACTGCTTTTAATTCTTTTGGATATATATCCAGAAGCGGAGTTGCTGAATCATGTGGCAAATCTATGTTTAATTTTTTGTGGAACTGCCATACTGTTTTCCACAGTGGCTGTACCATTTTACATTCTGAACAGCAAAGCACAAGGGTTCCAAATTTTCCACATCCTTCGTAGCCCTTGATATTTTCTGTTTTTTGTTTGTTTGTTTACTTTTTTTTTTTTTTTACAATAGGCACTCTAATGGAGGTGAAATGGTATCTCACTGTGGTTTTGATTTGCATTTCCCTAATGATGAATGTTGTTGATCTGGCATCATTTTATTCATTTGTTTGTTGCCTGTTCATCGTCTGGCTTTCCCAACATGACCTAGTCTATGGGAGCAGGAGGAATGTGTCTGACATATTTACTGTTCTATCTCTAACCCAGAGAGTCATACCTGACCCATAGCAGATACTCAATTATTTGCTGAATGAATAAATAAATGAATTTGCTGTAGAGAAAATTTCAAACTCTCTAGAGTTTGAAGTGGACTCCAAGTTAATCTTCAGGCACTCAATTATTTGCCTGAGATGATAAGTAAATGTCACCTTTCCATCATTCAGTGTTCCTTGAAAAATGAGAGAAAAATATATCTGCGCTTTTCCTGAGTTATTAACAAACAACCCAGATTAATAAAATATTGTGACTCTCTAGCTTCTGGACTTGATAATTGACAAAATTGAAGCATGTTTGCTGTTTCAATGACTAAATTAGATGTACCAGACATACAGTAGGTGCTCAAGAAATATTTGCTGATAAATAAGTAAATGATCCTGAAAATAGGAACAAAAATACAGATCGTATGTGTGGAAGTCCTTGGGACAAAAGAGCCTCAGTCAGTGGCTTTGGTGGGAAGGTCAAACACCAAGACTAGGGAGTTAATTCACAGGTCTTTTTTCCTCAAGTAAGTAATCAATTTAGAAGCTAAATGTGGAGTGGGACTCCCCATGCAGTGTTGCTTCTCTAAAAATCAATCACTTGCAGAAGAACAGAGAAGCCTGATTTCTTTGTTGGTTCATTCCATAAAGCATAAGGAAAGTATTTTCCTACATTCTTCAGATCAAACAGTCGTAGGTGTGGTCCTGCTTGCTTTACAGCAGGGGCTACTTCCTGTTGTACCTGTTCTGCAAAGTGCACGACTGTTAGCAGAATGAGAGAAAAATACCCTCATTTAAATTTTGTTCTAGTGTTTAAACAGTGACAACATGCTTTATGCTATTTAAGATTTCTGCTAGTCTTTATAGAAAGAGGTGGAATGAAATATTCATCTCTCGAGAAGATGTAGGTAAGATAAAAATCCATTAGGGGCATGTGATGTTCCTAAATAAACAGAAGAGAAAAAACCAAGAAGCAGCCTTCAGAGGAGGAAAGCTCCTCCAGCCATCCAATCTGGGGGAATGTGACCTGGTGCCCAATTCAGTGATGATGGCCAGCAAGAGTATTTGTAGCTCCTGGTCTCAGAGGCCAGAGATGGCCGTATCAGAGGCATGGAGCCCACCTACGGTTAGCAGTCTTTGGCTAATAGAAGTGAGGGCACTCAACTAGGGGGTGGAGGAAAGAAAGAATGATAATGTCATGAAGTTCCTGGGGGAATAACCTAATAAAAGTACTCAGCCTGCTTCCTAACAGGTAGACATCTGGGGAAGAGCAGCCCTACTTCATTAACCTGATAGGGAAGTATTTTTTTTCTCTATTTTTCAATGTGTAGTTTCTGAACTTTCTGTATCAGATTTAGGGGTGGTATTCAAAATGCAAATTCCTGAACATGCACTCAGACCTACCATATCAGAATCTCTGGAAATAATGCCCAAGAATCCTATTTTTTAGGAAGAAAAAAGACCTCTCTCAAGAGCCACCTTAAGTTTCATAGGCTAGGATTAAGTCACATGCTTGAGTCTCATATGATTAACAGGTAGGAGAATAAGACCAGGGGATTATACCAATCACACCAGGGCTGGAGATTTCCTGATCACATGGCCTCAAAGGTGTGAGCACCAGAATTAGGTTCTGCCAGCATGGAGAAGGGATGGTGTGGACGGGGTTGGTAAAAATGTCCTTTGTTACCATAGCTTGGTAGCTGATTGGGGATAATAACTCACATGAAGTATTGGCTTCTTCGGTTGCCATTTCTTGAAGTCTACTCATGTTCACTAGATCAAATGCCTGAAACTTTCCTCATTGATAGCCTATTGGTGAAGTCTAGATGGCACCAAAGAAACCAGAAAGAATTGACATTTTGCAAGAAAGCGGAAGAGATTGATCTTAGAATAGCTCAAAATGCTAGATACAATTTTCTGTTGACAACACACCATCAAACTGGGTCAATGGAAGTATAATACATTTATCTTTTTATTCAACAAATATTTACTGATCACCTATAATATGGCAGGTCCTACATTTAGCCTTGGGGAGACATCAGCAAATAAAATAGGCAAAAACTCATGCCCTGCCTTGACATCACCCTGGTGGCAGCAACAGAGAGCACATAAAGCAAGGAGGTTAACTATAAGGACTGTTTGAAGGGATAAGTTCTATAAAGAAAATAAACAGGCAGAAAGGATAAGTAGTACTCAGGTGTGGGTGTTGTGATTGCCAGTAGAAGAACACTGAGGTCAAGCCTCATGGAGAAAGGAACGTTTGTGTGAAGACATGAAGGAGGCCAGCACTGCATCATGGGGGAGGGAAGGCTCCCAGGTAAGATGCAGCACGTGTGACGGTGCTGGAGTGGGGGCGTGCCTGGTCCACGGGACAGGAAGAAGGCCAGTGGGTCTGGAGGGGAGGGAACAGACTGAGGCAAGAGCAGTAGGATATAAGGGGAAGGTAGAACGCATTGGGGTGAGAGCATCGTTTCTGGGCCCTTTGAAGGGACTTGGATTTTGCTCTGAGGGGGACGGGAAGACATTGGGAGATTAGAGACCAAGGAGTGACATAACTCACTTTATATTTAAATAGGACCATTCTGACACTGTTTTGACAATAGACTGCTGGGAACCCAATTAGGAGAATTATAATTCACGTGAGATATGATCAGGATTTGGACAAGGGTAATAGAGATGAACAAGAGAAAGAGGGAACTCAAGTATGATTTCAAAAATTCTGGCCCGAATAACTGAGAAGGTGGAGTTGCCATTAACTGATTTGGCGAATATTGTGGGTGGATCAGATTTGTGGAGGGAGAATCCAGAGTTTGTTTTGAACATGCTAACTATGAAATGCCTATTACACATTCGAAGGGAGAAGTTGAGCAGGTGACTGAATGAACTGGAGGTGTCTGACAGTTGTCAGCCTGGGGATGATAAAGTCCTAGGACCGGCGGGCGCGTGCGCAGTGACGGCGCAGGCAGCGGCGGTCATGGCCGCTGGGTGAGTGAGGCTGCTTTCTCTCAGCTGCAAAATAAAAGAACAATAGCCAGCCCTTGGGAGAGGACACGGGTCAAAATGAACAGAAGACAGATCTTCCCTCCACAGAAAAGATCCTCCTGGAAGAGAAGGTCAAGTTAGAAGAGCAGCCGAAAGAGACGATGGAAAAATATAAACGAGCTTTGGCAGATACTGAGAACTTGCAGCAGAGGAGCCAAAAACTGGTGGAGGAGGCAAAATTATATGGCATTCAGGGCTTCTGCAAGAACTTATTGGAGGTTGCAGACATTTTGGAGAAGGCAACACAGTGTGTTCCCATAGAAGAGATCAAAGACGACAACCCTCACCTGAAGAACCTCTACGAGGGGCTGGTAATGACCGAAGTCCAGATTCAGGTGTTCACAAAGCACGGCTTACTCAAGCTGAACCCCGGTGCAGCTAAGTTTGACCCTTAGGAACACGAGGCCTTGTTCCACGCGACGGTTGAGGGGAAGGAGCCGGGCCCAGTGGCTCTGGTCAGCAAGGTGCGGTACAAGCTGCATGGCGCACCCTGAGACCTGCCCTCGTGGGGTTGGTGAAGGAGGCTTGGCTGCCTTTTGCAGGGTCTTTGGTGTTTTTTTGTTTGTTTTTTTAAAAGTCATTTGCTAAAGGCTGCTTCATCTATTCTCATCTACGAATACATTTGATCTTTTCCCAAACCTTGTTGGAAAGCTTACGTAACCAGTGGCTAAACCAGAAATTAAGCCAGTTGCACAGTTGTGTTAGGGAACTCTAATTTGGGAGTCTGTTCACTGGGTTTTAGTGCCACTGGTTTAGTAGTCCCACTACTTACAGAAGAGGGCCAGCAGGACACTACCGGACTTCTAGAGTACCATGAACAATAACATTGTCTCTGCTCAAACTCTGGTGACGTCCAAGTATCTTAAACAAATAAAAGGTCATTGGGGAAAAAAAAAGTCCTAGGACTGGATGAAATCACCAGGAAGAGATGAACTACGTCCAGGAACTAAGACCTCAGACCTCGGGTTGTCTTCTGCATTGTTTTTAAGGTGTTTTGAATTCTACTTAGTTTATACAACCTGTAGTTTTCTAGGACATTGACTGAAGGAGTCAGGTGGAGAAACAGTTAACCGTTGATTATTCATTGATGATAATGTGGTATGAAGTAAACAATTTTTCAAAGTGATTTGGAAGAACTGTGCACATCCGGAAGTCTGTAAAGTACATATAGGCTTTGACTTATTAAATCCAGAAAGCTCAGTGACTATTTATTTAACGTTAGTCAGTTAAATAAGAACTCAGGCACTTCAGAAATTGGTGCAAGGGACTGTGAATGACAAGAGGGGCTACACACTCTGGCTCAGCTGTTCCTCCATTCAAAGTCCAGCATTTTAGCTCCTTCCAGAAACTAAACAGAGCCTGAGGCAGAAACCTTCAGCCAACACTAGAGACACATTCAAGGGAGAAACAGTAGAGCAAGGAGGGAGAATGAAGTTTCCCAGTGCACTTGACTCTGGCTCTCTTCCTGAGAACACGGAAATCAAAGCACAGCATTCAAGAGCTGAGGTTCTGGAGTCACGTAGATCTGCGTTCTTATCCCACTCTACCACTTACTAGCTGTTTGACTAGTAGGAAATTTGCTGAAGCTTTCTGAGTCTATTTGTCATTTTCTATAAAACGGAGAGAATAGCATCTATTTCTTGTAAAAATGACTGGGATGGTAATTGTAAAGTATTTCGCACGATTGCTATTTTTATTTCTAACATGTCCCTCAATAGTCTCAATTACGATGAAAGTCCAAGCTGTTAACAATACTTTTTCTTTGTGGCCTAACTTAGCGAATTGAAAATCTACTAAATCAGACTATAATTTGTAACCTGCAAAATGCCTTGGTCCAAGGTTTGGTTATTTGGCAGGGTTGGGACAATTGTCGAGTTGCATTTAACTCTGATGCCACTAGGGGACACCTCAAAAATTAATTTTAGAATGTACTATAATAATTGATGGCCACAAACAGTTAATGCACTTCTGAATGTGACTTATATTTTAGGAGTAGCCTTCTCAGTGCACTTAGTGCACATCTTTGGCCTCAAACAAGTATGAATTGGTTGTAGCAGAACTCCACAATAGGGTGTGAATTCCTGCAGCACTATGTCACACACTTAGGTAAAGTTCCTAAGTGAAGGACATCTCTGAATTCTGAGGTTTTCTGCCTCATATACATATACAGTTCATATACAGCCATGCAGTTAGGTCGAGCTATTAAGTCAGGCAACTTGTAACAATGTACTAACTTACTTCCATAAGCACTTATATGGAGAGCTCCTGTAGACCTCTCTTTTCCAGCAGTAATGCTTTAGAACTAATTTACTCACTCTTGGTACCAAGAGTTTTCCATGCTGAGTAATCAGTTAACACATTGTTGAGCCAAAATTCAAGGCCAAAGAGTGTGGCTCCACAGCCCACACTCATATTGCCTTTACTGACAAGTAGCATCAAATTAATGCTAAGTGCCAGAGGCTGGTGAGAAAGAACAGGAATGTCTATTGTCCCTCAACAGTTTATGATCTGGGTTAAATATAGTAATCATGTGAATAATACATACTCTATTTGGTTAAAAATTTACAAGTCCTTCAGGCTGTTAATATAGATACTGAGCCATGTCTGTGTATATGAATCAATTTATATATGTATGTATACATACAAATGTATGTGTATGAGTGTGTGTGTGTGCATTTAATTTAATGTTATCAGAGTGTTAATATGTGCCGGGCTCATAGGGTGACATGGAAAGCAACACCTTGATCAAATAATGCAGGCAGGTACAATATCAAGATTTCATCTACCATGTCAGAGAAGGCTGCTTGGAGAAAACTAAGGTCTTAGGTGATTTGGGACAATGGGACTACTGTATCAACATTTGACCCTAGAAAACGGTGTTTAGCCTAGTGTTTGGTACAAACTGTATTGCATGGGTGAGTGTGTGAATAAATGAATGATAGTTACTTCATGGATGGGAAGGACAGAAATTAGAAACAGAGGAGATACGAAAAAGGGGGCTGGTGAGAAGATGGGAATGATCAGAGTGGAGCAAGGAATTTCCTCAGCAGGACTTGTTTAGCAGAGAGCTGGCTGGGAGCTGACTGGAGAAGGATTTTTTGACTCTCTGCTCAAGTCATCCTTTCCTGGCTTTCAGTCCCATTCCAAGAAACAGAGTTTGTCTTGTTTTCGTTTGGTTTTTTGGAATCGTTTTCCTCATAGGTGCCATCCACATAAGTGAAAGACTGCCCTTAAATGATTGTTATTTTCTAATGGAAATGTGTTCATTTTTATGAGCAAGGTAATCTGCTGTTACTGAAAATTAATACACTTACCATGTAATCAGTTATAAATAAGATTCTTTATTTACAGATTAATGGGGCAACTAACACCTGCATATACAAATATTATTAACCACTTTGGTCACTTGTCAAATATCTTTTTTGCTTTTTCTTTCCTTAGCATTTTCCATCAGAGTTCTGGTTCTTATATCATGCTAATGCCTTCCTTGGGCTGAACTGGGCAACATGCTTAGTGAGTTGAGCACCCCGCCAACTTTCCAGGGAATGGAGCCACAGATCTACCTCCTAAGTGATGCTGACAGCTAACCTAATTTTTTTGTACCTTAGAAAATCAAAGTTGTAGTTTATTTTAGACACATCGACAAAGTTTAATTATTCTGGTAAAATCACACTGAAAATTCAGTTTAAAATATGTGTTCAGGAAAACTTTAAAGAATTCCTCCATACGGCATATAATAAAAGTGGTATGGTTTGGGGTAACAAATGTATCCAAGGACCATATGCAGAATCTTAATTGAATTAATTCTCAGTAATGAATAATAAAAACTATATTGTTTGTGCCTGAAGACCTGATATGAGTTGAGTAGGGAAAACTTTTGTTAGTTTTATGCTAGATCTTTCGTTATGTTGCACTTCCTTGAACTTCATTTGCTGCTTTTAAAGAAGAATCTGTATCACTTACTCTTCTTGAGCTGTTTTTCCTCTCCTTTGAAAGATTCATAGTTTTCCTTCTGTCTTTTGCCTAAATGAAATGGCCCCAAGATGCATGCAATTTTGTGGATTGCAGATTCTACATAATTCAAATAACAGAGCCATGAAACCCCACTCTTTCATTTGGATTCTATGAACTTCTGAGACTTGTGGAGTGAAGATGATGTCAGAATAATGCCCTAAAGGTGTAGTGTCAGGGCCAGAATCAGCCTTGGGATACACAATCCATCTAGCAATGGAAGCTGTGCGCTCATAACCCAGGGCTGAGTGCGGCCCTCATTGTTTTAATTACAGAGCCACAGCATGTGGGTAAGAAACTTGGATCTGACAACAGCAGAAGAAAGAGGATATTGTATGCCTTCAATCAGCTTTGTATTAGAAGATCCTTAAAGGGAAATTTATGTGAAAGAAAGAAGGAGGAAGAAAACAACAAACTAGCAAGATCCCTATTTCAATATAATTTGGAGAAAATGACTGATTTGGGTTGGTCATGTTGCCAGAACAGATGACTCAAGGCTTCCAAACAAGAAATAGAAATCAGGAGGATGCCTGGAGCCTGAAAGAAGAACAAATTGTGAGGATATGATGGACTGTAAGGCTTCAAAATCAACTGTACCAAAGATGAGCTTGGATCATTGCCCAGAAGAGAACTGAATGGTGATGTTCATTTAGGTCCTGACTGTTGAAACAAAATAAAATGTAGTAATTGTGCTCTGTTAGGTATACAGACGTGTTAATGCTTTCCAATTTCCCCAACTGGGGATCTGGTGTCATTTTCCCTGTCGCTTCTATTTCATGCTTCACCGGTGAGTATTATTGCTGCTCTGGACGCTTACAGAATGCCAGGTTTTTGGCAAAGAAGTGGGATCCAGGTGAAAGCATCCTTCTCATGCTGCATGTGAGCATTTTGCAGGTAGCTTGGAACGTGGCTTTTCAACTTGGAAATAATTTCTTCAATTGACATTTTCTGGCTTTGATAATGTGTGTGTCTATCCTGGCTTTCCCCGTATGATTATCGCAGGACTTGGGTTATGAATCTCAGCAATTTGAGTCCCAGAACACTTTAACTCTGACAGCCAGGGAAAGCCTTGGTTGTACATTGATTTGTACACTGATCTTTTCTCTTTTAGGAGGGAAGATATTTTATTCACAGTTTCCTTATACTCATTTTATTAATTTATTAATTTATCAGTTGGGTTTTATGATAACCTTTCTGATAGACAACAGTTCGACTCTATGTGAAGGTCAGTTGTGAAGTAGCTACATGGTTTTCCTTTCTCTTTGGGATATACAAAGAAGAAAACATTCCACGTTGTTGCTTCTAACATCCAAAACCTGCCTGATGGCCTAGCAACTTAGGAAATCTCCCAGCCTGCTTATAGGAGCAGTCCGACTCTACGGTACAAGTGATTTCCAAACAAACATTTTTTACATACTAAGTTAGAAAAATAGCAGCAAAACCAACAAGGGAGTGACTCAAAGGGGAAAAAAAAGAGGGGCAGAGGGGACATGTGAGTTTTCCACTCCTTTTTATTCTCTTTACCTGAGTCAAAATTTGAGAATGTTTAGCCCTATCCTGTTTACCCACTATTCACCACAAAGTCTTCAGATTTCAATAGCTAACTTAAAGCAAGTAACTTTTTTTCATAGACTGAAGATGTTGTCAGGTACACAATGTTTAATTAAGGATTTGTCTTGCTCTCTGGTCTCTATTGGTGTCTAAAATTTAGACTTTAAAACAGGGTAACCTAAAATTGGACCTCACTAATGAGAGACAGCAGGAAGCTGTCTTCAAAGGTTTAACTTACTGTATGTGAAGCTCCGTGGCTGGACACAAGCTGGAACTCACAGGAAATTCCATAATTCCTCACTTCCATACATCAGCATCTTTTCATTGGTTGTTCTATGACCTTGTAGCTCCCCATATGTTGAATAGTTTCACACTTTAAAAATGGGACTGGAAAATGAGGGGTAAAATTATTTCGTGGGGTTTGAAACCTGTATTCCAAATAAGCTATGTGTAAGCTGTGTCTTTTGAGAAGAATATGTGCAAATAGTTTTTGATCTTCATTTTATAGATGTACGTAAGTAATACAAGGCCTGTTTTGATTATACAATTAAAAACAAATGTGATTCAATACTGTAGTGTTCTTAGGTTCATGAACAGTAACTGTCATTATTATATGAGCCATCATGATCTAATGGCTTTGGATATCTGGTACCGCATCCTCATATTTGCTGTGTGACTTTGGTCTTCTAGCTTCTCCATGTTCCATCTGTGGTACGGGGTTCTGCCATAGGTAATCATACCAACGGGCAAGAGTTTTAATGTTTGACAGCCTCCCTGAGAAAAATTATCTAAAACCATTTTCTTTAATTCAAAATATTTTAACATTTACTTATACATATTTGTGAAATACAATGTGTTGTTTCAATACATGCATGTAGTGCACAATGATTCACTTAGGGTAGTACCATGGTTTTGTACACATTAGTCCACAATGTCTCCTCCTCCTCTCTCCCCCACCTTGGCCTCTAGTAACCATTATTCTACTTTCTACTTCTATGAAAACCTCTAAAACCATTTTTCAAAATAGTTTTCACAATCTGCTTCTAAATGCTTAGCTTAACATTTAACAATTATCTTCAGTGTAATTATGATTTAAGAATTACACTTTAAGACTTTTTCAGAAATAGGGGTTCTAAGTCTATTTGTATCAGAATGCTCTTAGCTGTAGGTTAACAGAAGACTTAATTAAAAGCAGCACAAATAGTAAAGATTTTTAATTCCACATGAACAGAAGTAAGGAAGTAGTAGGATACTGGGACTGGTTAATTCAGCAGGGCGTTTGCATCTTTCTGCCCAGCCGTCCTTAGTTTGTGGGCAATGATGTCTCGCTTGGCTGCAGTGCACAGGCATTTCACGCAGCTAGGACATCTAGCAAAGAAGAGAGACTTTTCTTTCCATGTGCCTCTTTACTTAGACTGGAAATCCAAGACTTCCAGTACGCATCCCTGCTGGTCCCCGGGCCAGGCTCAGGTCATATGCCCATACCTAACCCACTCACTGGCAAGGGAATGGGACTACCGTGATTGGCTTGAACAATCCTGCTTCCCTCCGTGGGTTGCAGAAGGGCATCCTCCTGGAGCACAGGGGACGGTGATCACTTGCACTCTGAGGAACAAGGGGAAGGTAGATGACTCTGACAAGTCAGTAACCAACAGTGCTCCCTACTGACTTTTTAGATAATAGATAATAAGTTTTTATTTTAATATATAATATTAATATTTCAGTGTTTTATCCATATCACTTAAGTATTCATTATCTTTCTACCTCATTGACAGAATTACCCTGGTGTGCTTCTTAAGGGCAAAAGTTTATCTTAAGGGGCAAAAAAAGTTTGCCCTAGGGCCTATTTTTTTCTCATTCCAATACAACAAGAAAATATTTAATCAACAACCTGAAAGCTTTCACAAATATGATCTTGTTCATCTTAGACTAGTTCTAGCAGTCATGCAGCTAGTGTTTCACATTTCTTTAAAACAGAATTGAATGAAAATTCGTATAGGGACCTGGTTTTTAATTGCCTTTTCTGTTTTCTACTAAGCTAATGACAAGGTATTGTTACAGCATAAATAGTTTGTCCAAAATTTTTATTAAAATAGTTTTATTTCAAGAAAAACTGCTATACAGTATATCCCAGAGGTCAAGGACATGGACTGTGAGGGCCAAAGAACTTGATTTGAGTAGCTGAGCCCTATTCGGCAATGATGTGACAGGAAGCCTCATCTGCGAAATTAGGAAAAAATCGTACCTGCTGAAAGGATGGTTATGAAAGTTGAATGAGATTTATATGTGTACATATACTTACATATATCTATTCTTATCTGAGCAACTAGTACATAGTAAGCATTCAACAAATTTTGACTAGTTTTGCTTACAATAATATTAATAAAAGTCCACAAACATCGAAGCTAATATTTTCCTAATAGGATAGTTAAAATCAAATTCACACCTTTTAGAAGTAACAACTTTAATGAACAAAATGTGAGGGCTGCCATATAGTTCATACAGTGGCCTCGCAGTGGCTCTTGTGCCTCTTCCAAAGATTTCTCCAGTTGTCTTGATTTAAGTCAAAACTTAAAAGCACAATGATGCCTTGACTGTCCTGTTAGGGACAAGAGTTGCCATTAATGCTATATAAATGTTTAGAATCCTACTGTCCATTCATCCAGCGAGTAGACTGGAGGTGGCAATCTGCTCCTTGAGAAGCGTGCAGAAAAGAACCATATTAATATAGGTGTCCCAAATCTCTTCACTTCCCTGGTTATTGTCCTGGTAGTCTATCTGCTCTGTATAATAAGCCAAAACTACATGAAGGCAGAACAAACTGTGCATATGGATAGCAACATCAGTTCTTTAGCAGAAAAAATGGCTCCTTCATAAAACATTACAATTACTTTTTGTTTTTAAAAATCTGTATATCATTTTACATTAGGAAAACTTTCAATAACTGCCTAATCAAATCAGAAAAATAGCTCATCAGATTGAGCCCTTGCCCACAAGCTCTTGCCCACAGTTTATATGTGACTCTTCTGATTGGCCTAAGGGCCGATCCTAACTGACAAAAAAGTTCTTGCTATGAGAGGATAAGGCATGGAGGTTCTGTGGCAGCCACTTGGGTTATAGGGGCCATGAGGTTTACTTTCTGGGCCCAGGACTCTGGGTTGTAAGAAATAAGTGCAAAGTAAGAAATGTTACTGAGTATCTCATAAAATCAAATGCAGAGGTAAATATTAGTATTCAAGAAGGACTGAGATGTACCTAGGCTGAAAGAATCCTGCAAGCAGAATTACACTCACAGCACCAAAACGTCTCTTCCCCTTCCTGCTTCTGTGGCTCCCAGAAGGATGGCTTCCTTCTTTTTCATCACTGCAGACTGACTTTCTGCAAATGACAGCATGACTGCTGTTGGTATCCTAATGTTATATATTAAAGCTTTAACCACACAGAAGTGGACTGACCTCTTCGGTTCCAGTTCCAAAATTCTGGAGAAAATCCTGATAGGTCTAGCTTGGATCAAATTAACTAGGGCAAAGAATAGAATACTGTTCGGATCCATCTGGGTGAAGTACCAAATCAACCCCTGCCTACAAACAGTGTCAATTTGTACTAACATGTTGGTTTAAAACAACTGGGTGGGGCAGTTCTCAGCAGAAGTGGGCTGGCCTGACTATTCCATAGATGTCACTATTGCGTGCGTATACTGTGAAAACAAAGGAAGTAGATGGTTCCAGCTTCCATTTACCTGCAAAGGCTGCCTGTGGTCCCTGAGAATTTCTTGTTGAACTGTTCATTCACTGTTAGAAAATTCAAGATGGTGGAATGGGTGGGTGGGGATGATTGCACATGAAAGGAGCCGAGCAGAGAGAAGGGAAGGAGGGCACATCAACGAAGTATCACTAGCATGAAGCACAGGGCTCTGGACCTCCCAGCTCTTTTCACATTGAATCCTTATGCTTCTCCCAGCTGCCTCTCTTCCTTCCTTCCTTACACCTATTTTTAATATTTTCTCCCATCACTTATAAAATGAAGACCTTCTGGGTTACTTATAAGACATCAGTCCTCTTCCAGAGAAGCAATGCTAGACTTGAGGCCAAAGTGAGAAGTAAGGCAAAGTTTGTCCCTTCAGAAAAGCTCTTGCCATATCTTCTTTTCTTTTTAGAATGACAGATTCGGAGGGTTGAGCTAGACCAACGTTGGGAGCCATCAAGTCCATCTGTTGCTGTATACATCCCTTCTCTGGCACCCATGACAAGTGGCCACCAGACTGCTGACCACATACCAAACAGGAACTCACCACTTTTCAGGAGAGCCCATTCTATCTTTAGACAGTTTTGACTATTAGAAATACTTCCTTGTATTAATCTCTGAGTGGGCCAAAAATGTGTCTTTCCTTGTTTCTTCTACCTGTTGGTCCTAGTATTCATGTTGAGGTGAGAATTTTAGGCGTGGGTAATTACAATTAGAATGGAAAGGGGGTGAGGACACTTCCTGAATTCATATAGCTCTACAAATCATATCTGCTCTACTTCCTGTTCATACTGCTAGCACTATCCATTAGTCACAAATAGTGGGCAGAGTAAGCCTATATCATGGCACCCTGCCCCCAAGTAGCTAACAATTTAGAAGTTGTAAGACAAGTCCTTGGCTGCCCTCCCTGAAGGGTGCTGTGTAAGCCAGTGGATCGAGGAAGAACAAGAGGTCATCATGCTGGGTTGAGTGGCATAGTGGTTGGCCTGAATAAACTCTTAACTTCTTGTTCCAAAAGCACAACTAGGAGCAGATCCTATTTAAGGGAGCTGGAGTGAAGCTTGGTGTAGTGGATTGAATTATGTCCCCCCAAAACTCTGTGAAGTTGAACTGCATCCCCTAAGTTGTAAGTATTAGAAACTTGGCCCCCACTGTGACTGTTAAGAGCGTGGGAAATCCTTATGGTAATTGAAAGGTGGAGCCTTAAAGAGGTGATTGGATTGTAGGACTGTGCAGTAGTGAATGGATTAAAAATGGTGGTCAGGGGTGTGGTTCTGAGGGCTTTAAAAGAAGACGAGGGTCTGTCTTTCTCTCTCTCTGCTCTCTCTACTTCTGCCATCTTGCAATGTGAGACCTCAAGTCACTATCACCACCACCAGATGGACTTTGGACTTCTCAGCCTCAGAAACAATAGGCAATAAATTTCATTTTCTTTATAAATCACCCAGTTCATTGTACTTTGTTATAAGCAACAAAAATGGACTAGTACACTTGGAGTAGTCAATCGGAGAAGCTCCAGCCCCATGTTAAATGGATCTCCTAAAATAGCATCTTGTAAAACAGTACTGCCCTTATCTGTAGCCACCCACAGACTCATCAGAAAAACTGATTCCCTCAGAAAACAATTCCAGAATATTCTCTTCAATTTATATATTATCAGGTTTAAAATGAGGATATTATATTTATATGAATAGTCCAGGGCACAGGAACTTAAAATTTTGAATCCTAAAATCTAATAAGAAATAAGTGATAACTTTATAAATCTAATCATAAGCATATGTCACTCATTCCTGTCTTTTTTTCTAAAAATATCTGAATATGTGACCATGGACCCCTCAATATTGGCAACAATAGCTGATTCATGCCCTGTGAGCTTTCATATCAGCAAGGGGGTTTGACATTTCTTCTGTCAGCAACATATTTCCCTATAACTGGCCTTCCCTGACCTTATTCCACCTACATTAAGGAATTTAATGACTAGTTTAGGACAGGGCTGGTGGCCCCAGTACCATAGCCACAGAGCATGTTAGTTCCCTGTGATAGTAAAGCTATAACTGAAGATTTCATCACCTTGTTAGCTTCAGAAAGGTTCAGTCTAGTTGGCTCATGTATAACCCTAACCTCATTTTTTGCTTACCATAAGACAGGAAAAGCCAGGTTGAAGCTATCTACCACACAACTTTGATAATAATCTCAAGATTTCTTAGGCTCATTAAGGACGATCAAACTCATCTTTAAGGTAGAATTCATGGTCATGTTTAGCATCTTACCTAAGGAATTCCAGTCCAAGTATTATTTATTCACCTTCTGAATATCATAGTGTTAATAAACATAGAATTCATATCTCCACTTCAGAATTAAAACAAAGGAAGATTTCATGACTGGTGTGCAACATTGAATAATTGGGAATACTTTAGGATTAGTTGCTTTATCCATAAGCAAAGGCAGAATTTCCTGTTTCTTAATTCCCTTACTTATACTTATATAAAATCTTTTATTTCCCCTACAGGTTGTTTGGTTTTTACAAGGGAATTTTGCCACCCATCTTGGCTGAAACACCAAAAAGAGCAGTGAAGGTAGGCATCGCGTGCTTCCCGCCAAGTGAACACAGGGTGCAGTAACAGCGTCAGCGTTAAAACATCCCACAACACACTATGTAACGTTAATATGACTTAACATAAAACACTAAAAACTTTAATGCAGAAATTATAGCATTTTTTATCATGATTAGACTTGGTCAATCTCTTAAATATGTATATTGGTTTGTAGATTTTTTTTTTTCAGGTAAAAGCATTCCCTTTTAATGGGGAAATTAAATAAAAAACACAGTGGTGAATAAATTTCATGTGATCAAGCCACAGTAGCCACAAAATAGCTTGGACCCTTTCTCAAAGCAATTCAGAAATTTTCCTTTGGAGCAATAATTATTAAGAAAAGAGAAAAGAAGAGGAGAGAAGTAGAAAAACCTTTTGCCCTAAATCGTTCCCATACTATGAACAGAGTGAAGGAATATACTATATTTCTTTGTATATGATTTTAGCTTCATTTTCCTCTTCAGTCTCCTCTGTTAAAATTATTTCATCTAGTTCTTACAAAATTATTACTTCCACTACCCTGATTTCTGTTTCTTTAGCTATATAACTGGGGGAGGGGGGGTATGTACTACTTGCTAGTTCAGTATCTGAATACAAACGTGGAGATCTGGCAGAACCTCCAGGGGTGAAAGAGCTAAATCTGACTATGTTTTTATGTGTTCTCTCAGACAAAAGTCCTGTTCACAGTGACTCTGACTGGCATGCTCCCCTGCCCCACACCACGGACACCACCAAATATGGCTTTGCCTTTCCATAATAATGATAATGTAAGCTTAGACTAAAAGAATTCCCTTCCAACTAATGACATTAAGCTTTTTTTTCACATAATCAATTTGTACTCCCAATGTTCCAAAAAGGCAAGAAGGAACAGCTTACATACTTTTCTTCAGTAAGTCAAGAGGGCGACTGGGTTGAAAATTATGATTACAATAACCAACTTATATACAAACACCAAACTTTTACGTTATGTCAAAATGGTAATTTAGTAGGATTTAATTCAGGTCAGGAATTCAGAAAACAAAGTTTTAAAACATACTTTCTCTATAAATTTATCTTCTTTGTTACTGTAGTTTTTATGATTTTATATTATTACTTCAATACAAATTTCATTTTAAGGTTCTGAATCGCAGCAGAGAATCTGGAAAAAGTTCACCAAAGTACACAAAAGGGCGGAATTGAATTATGAAATGGCTTCACTTGATAAAAGATTGCCCAAGTAAACAAACAGCAGAGTTCCTGTTCAAAAGGAAAGTCACGTTGTCTCCATGGAATAACATATTCATTTGTTCAGTGATTTACGTGTATAAATAAAGTAAATTATAATTAGAGTTTTTCCTGGAATATTTTTCCTTAATACTACATGTTGGAGACAAGCTAAACTTCATAAGCATTAAGGTTTATCAATGTTGAACAATCTTTTACAGAAAAAAAAAAGTTGAGCTTTACAAAACTGAGTTAGTCTCAGTTTAAAGAAAGCAATGCTCCCTGCCAGGACAATGGTTAACAGATGAACTTTTGGGCAACTGGATATGGTGTATGTGTCCCAGACATCTTGTTTTAAGTAGATTTTACCTTAAAATTATTGAGACATATGGTAAGTATGTTGGTTTTTTAAGTACAAGTTGGAGTTAAGTGTATTTTTGCCAGATGGATAGCTCAACACAATTTATGAAAACATTCTTTTTATAGAGTTTTATCTTAGGATTTGTGAGGAAAGCAATCACCTGATTGTAACAATATTATATATCATAAATCGCTTCACTGTCTGTCATCAAAATTTACTTCAGAAAAATATATTCAGACTATCTGTGTGTGTGTGTTTCTTGGTACTGACACTTCAGTTACAATCATTACCATAATCAGAAATGGACAATTTTAAGTTTTTCTATACTTTATTCTTTGAGATGAGATTCATCATTAAAACAGTAAGACTCACTGATGCTAAATAAATGAAACTCCCCCTTTTACCAATTAAGGCAGAATTAGTTTTACGGTTAGCAAAAGAAAATGAAGAACTCAGAAGGAGACCAACTGGTCCCTTAGAGATGGGAGGCAACAGATTGCAGGTTCCAGGGTCTAGTCTTTAGCTTCACAGGTCCAGAAATACCATCTTTCTACATTCAGATTGACACAGACTGCCTTCTGCTAACCAAACTCATGAGAGATTATAGATTATGAAGGTTATTTTGTTCACTGCTGTACACCTGGACCGATCACAGTGTATACACATAGTAGATGTTCAGTTGATATTTAATGAATACATGAAATGCATATAAAGAGAAGTAAAGAAATCTGGAAAGAGAGAGAAATAGTACAAGAGACTTGTTCTGTTTCTCAAAATTCCCATATCTACTATGCAGAGTATCTGGAAGGCCAAGATTTCCACTTCTTGTCAAGATGGAGTAACAAGGATCAGATTTACTCTCCCACTTGAACCAACAACAAAAAATAAACAAGATATATGTAACAACAGTTTTCAAGACACCAGACATCAGATAATGAAGGAAAGTACTACCCGAAAGAGGGGAAACGAATAGAGTGAGCCCTGTGATTTCCCCGGCTTGCTGCCTTTAGAGAAGTTCCAGGTCCTGAGGCAGAGAGAGGGGATGAAGCAGAGCCCAGCAGGCTCCCTGCACTGAGAAGCAGCTGAGAGGCTGGGGAGAGCAAGGCAGCTAGCGTGCACAGGACAGGGTGCCAGGGAAGAGTGAGCTGCAGACAGAGAACTCCTGAGCTCTGCACAGGGACCCCTCAAGTGTTCAGCTGAGTACTGACCAGCTCATGCCTATGAGGAAACTACCGAGGCCCGGGAAAGAACAGCCTGAAAGGATTAGAGGGAACAGAGCTCAGCTGTCGCACAGGGCATTAAGAGTGCTCAGAAGGCTCTTGCCTCCTAGTGGGGAAGAATAAGCTCTAGACAGAGCCCTACTCAGGTCCCACTTGTTAAAAGCAAGACTCAAATAGAACAACTGACTCCATGTAATTTAACTGCATCCCAGGACAGAGTATCTGGGAGGTCAGGTTACTCATCGGATTGCTTAGTGAATGTCGACTGAAAGCAAAGGGAAAAGTGGACGAATGGTTCAGCCAGAAGTGTACTGACCTCCCTGCCTTGCCACACATGCCACTTCTCCAGTAATTTACAGCCAGTAAATCCAGCCAGATTACCAATTTGTAGATTCCGGGATATAGGTTATACACAGCATAATTAATTTCGACTCCAGATTTTGTTTTCAGGGTTCCCAAAATCTTGACTGAATATGAATGTTTTCAAAACTCCTTAGTCCTACATTTGTTTGATTGGGGTAGGTAACATCATGTTGACCTTCCTAATTTTATCTATGCAATAACTAATGTTATGGCTGAGAAAGTATTAAGAAATACCATGAAACCCACAAAGGAGAAGGATTGTGTAGAGAGCAGTTAAAATAGCAGCTAATCTATCAGTTCTTAAGAATATAGTTCTAGTATAGTGTCTTCTAAGTTTCGAACATGAAAGATACCCAATAAAGATGTGTTAAATGAATGGAAGAATGAACATTTTAGAAAATGTTTGTTTAAATAACAATAAAGACATTTATAGTATTTTACTAGTGTTAAAAATTCATTTTAAAAGATTTTAGATTTTCCTTTTTTCAAATATTGACTAGAGTTTGGTTGCAAAGATAGAAATTAAAATAAGATGTTTTTATTTAGTTTGAAGCACTTGTTGCTTATTAGAATATGTGATAATATATTGTTCATTACTTTGGAATTTAATACATGAGGAACTCATCACTGTGGCCTGTAGGGTTTCTTTATTCTCAGGAAGCTGAAACATTTTATCCTAGTCATTCACCAAATTTTCCAGCAAGACTGCTGGTAAGTACCAATCAGCTAGTGGTAGTTTGGTTTTTTAACAGTTAAAGAGATGGGAAAATGAAAAGCCTAGAGTTGCTCCAAGGTGTAAACTTGGAATTTCCTGTGAGGATTGCTGGAATGATGGGCCAAGTCCATGTCCCCAGACTTCTCCCTTGAGATCCCAGTATGGTCCTTAATCTCTTGGATTTCTGGACAGAAATTCAGAAAGAAAGAAACAAACAAATGTATCTTCGCACTGGAAGCTAATAAAGTAGTGAGACCTTTTGTGAGGTCCATCATCTCCCAGAACTTCCCTGGACCCAATCCCAATGTGGGCCCTCTAGAGCAATGTTTCCAAACTGTGGGTCACGACCTACAATAATCAGTTTAGTGGGCCACTAGATGTAGTGGGTCATGACCAGAAATTTTTTAAATAAAATAGTATAGAAACAGACTGCGTTACACATAGTAAGGGAGTCAATATTGTTTTATAGCAATGTTTTATTTCAATTATAAATGCAAGCACACGTGTGTGTGTGTGTGTGTGTGTGTGTGGATAAATATTTTTTATGTAGATTGTGGTGAAAACAGTTTGAAAGCTTCTGCCTGGAGGGACTTCAGGGCTTCAGGGGTCTGTGTGGCCATGTCAGGTGTAACGGAGGCAAGAAGACCTCATCCCCAGCAGCAACAAAACCCTAGGGCAGGGACTATCTTCCCACACCACTCACAATCATAGCAGAGCAGTCAGGAAGTACAGAATTAGGTTAAGAGCATACACCAGCTTTGGAGTTAAACTTAGGAGGAATCTCAGTCCTTCTACTCACTCTCTGTAGGACATATATCTGTAAAATGGGACTTGTGATTGTGCTATGTCCTCTTACCCGCTGATGCTTTTGTATGGGTTAAATGCAATAGTACATGCAACGATCTTAGCATGTTTCCTGGACCACAGTAGGCTCTCATGAGTGGCAAATATAATTAAAGCACTGTGGTTCCTTTGGTAATCTAAGTGAAGACAGGCAATGAAAACTAAGATTTTCCAAAAGTCTCCTATGTGCCAGGCATGTCGGGGAATCTTAAATTCTCATATTTAATGACAACTCTAAAATGTAAGTTTTGTATTCTTGAGGGTTAGGAAGGTTAAAGAACTTGCTCATCCCTGGAGTGTAACCTCATATCGTATATGACAGGGCACTTTTATCAGAACTATGAATTAACTAATGTTGTTAGTTCGTTCACAGCGAAGTAGTATAGCTAAGATTCAGACCCAGTACTGCTCACTTCAAAATCCTAGCACGGCAATTGTCAAAACATAATGATGATAATGATCATAAAAAAGAAGAAGAAATAAGCTTTAAAACCCTAAGACTGTACCACTTCCCCTTCCATGATTAATGGTTTCTAGTGCATATCTCATCAATACAGTGGTGGTCCCTGGTGAGTCTCATTTTAACACCAGGAGAGTTTCAGGGTTATCACCATCTACTAGAATGTTAGCTCAAGAAGGTAGAGGCTTCTTTTTGTTTGTTTACTGCTGCATCCCCAGTGCCTAGAATAGAAGGCATCCATTAAATATTTATTAAATAAGTGAATGAAAAAAAAAATCCCTCTTCTAGAAAAGTGGATGTGCATAGTTGATCTAAAGGATCACAGCACAAAAGTAGTCCCTGGGTCTTTAAATGAGTCAAAAATCCATTTGATGGTATAATGACTTTTGGCTGCCCAAAGACTCATTAAGGCCATGTCTACAAAGAACCACCTCTAACAACAAAGTATTATTTGGCCTCCAAATCTGCATATTTTCTTGCCCCATTTTACTGGGCTATAAAATAATAGAGTAGAAAACATTTGGGACCATATAATACTCGTGCCGTTTCTTGGGTCTTGAGAATCAGACCCTAGCGGGACCTAAGAGTGTGCTTCATCAATGATGTTGGCAGCTACCTGACAGTATCCAGGAGCAAAACATCATGTTCAAGCAGAGCTGTTGCCCAAAATGTAAAAGATAAAAAGAGAGGAGGGAAAAAATGTGTTATATGAAATATTTGCCTCCATAGAAATTGGTTTGCAGAGGAAATTATATTAAACATCATCTACTAAAGGAATCAACAGTATTTTCATCATCACCTTCATTGTCATTTCATCATCATCAGATTTTAAAGGCAGGAACAAGCAGCTCTGTTTCTTCATTCAGGTTGAGGACAGTCTTGGTTTAAGGCAGAGGATTTCCGAGATAATCTTGTTGGGTCCTTCCCTAGTTTATCATGGCATCTTCATAATCATTTAGTGTTTAAAACTTTCATGGAACAGTAGGCAGACACAGCAATATAAATGCAAGTTAAGGCTGAGAAGCAGATGTCTTTAGAAGAGAAGGGTGTTAGAAAAATGGGCATTCACTTAGGAAAGCAGTTCGTAGAGAAAATATAGGAGACCAAAGATTTCAGGTCTCTAGTACTCCTATAATTCTGAATCGCTGCCATAAAAAAGAAGTCTATTGATGTCTGGGGAAACTGAAAATGGTCATGGTAAATGGAAGCTATATGGTTCATTTACTGCTATAAAGGATTCCATCAGCTCTTCTGTAAGTTATTATAACTGCATTTGAAAATGTGAATGTTACAGTAAGATCCAACAGCAACTGCCCAAGACGGGATTAAAACTGTTGGATGGTTTATCATTTTTTAAAATGCTTGTTAATATAATGATTTACTAAAGATATTTGAGCCAATTAAAGAGTTTGTTGCAGGAAATTGTTATAAATCTCTGGGTTTTGTTTTGTTTCACAGTTTTTCACTTTCGAGCAGTACAAGAAATTGCTAGGATATGTGTCCCTGTCACCAGCATTGGTAAGTGAGAGTATTTATTATGTTTAAGTGTGTGTGTTATTTCATCAAGCAAAATCTAGAAACAAAAACTCTTTTGATTCCCCAAGCCCAGCTACTAAAATATGAATTCAAGTTATTCAATGTTCAGCTACTTGTTGAAAGCCATCTTCCTAATAATTCACAATTTGGCTCTTTTATAGCTCCCAGTGATGAATTTATGGTAATAATGATATGTCTGAAAACGCCTGCAAGAGATATGGTCAAGGATATAAAATAAAGAGTACATTGATCAAAGACTCTTTTGAAACCAAAACATGCCTATGTTTACATACATACTGCATGTATCTATTTATGCAAAAGCCAATATGCCTAAGATTATGTCCTAACAGGTCACTTTTCCAGCTCTTGCTCATGCTGTAGTAAATATAGGACCTCAAGTCATTTTGGAGAAAATCATTCTGTGGTCAGATGCAGACTGAAGGGCCTTTTATAGGAATGACTGTAAATGGCTCAGCCAGGGAGAACAGTGATTTTACAATGACATGTCTCAAATATTACATGAAATTCACTTGGTGATTTGAACATTTCCCTATACCACTGCTCTCTTTTGTGGTGACCTTGCTACTTTTCACAAAATGAGTTAAATTATATTGATCAAATAGGCTACAAATGTGCGTGCAGCAAAAGCCCCAGAGAGAACAAAGGCGCTAATTTCTCCCTCCACATCTGCAAAATGAAATAAAACAAAACCTGCACTGGCCCTCCAATTGGCAATGTACCTACCTTCCAGCCTCTGGGAAAATCCCCTAGTTTTCCCCCTGAAATGTACTTCAAAATTCAACCAGAAAGGCAGCGTTCTGAGTTTCAACTCTTTAATTACTTGTAAAGGTTCATTTCAGAATATTTACTCTGCCAAATAGACTGTCCAAGAAATATCTGTTATTTTAAAAATCATACATGCCCCTTTTCTATGAAGGATCCTGTCAAGAAACCTAATAGTATCACTTTCCATGATGACAAAGAAACCTCTTGTCTAGCTCCTGCCTAAGTAAGGTGGCTGTGAAAGAGAGTCTTCCAGAAAGGAGCGGTGGTACCGTGAATTGCAAAATTAGCTAAGAATTTTTTAAATTCCTCATTGTCTTGCCTAAATGTCATTCTTAACTCTAGAAACATGTTGGCAAAAAGAGGATTAAAAATATTTTAGCAAGACACAGTAAAATATGGTCTCCAGAGGACCAGCTGGTTGTTCTGTTTTGAGCATTGGTACCATGTGAGAGACTGCAGGTCTTTTGATTCTTGAGAATTGAAACAGAAAAGCATTTGGCCAGTCCAGCTACTATAACCAAATGCACACAAACTGTATACAGTTCTTCTCTTTTCTTGAACTCATTTATTCCAGTTTCTTTTGTGATATAGCTAGACATTTAAGCAGCCGTTAAATGTCCCCTGGTGCTCTCACTTGAAAAGCCTAGGAAGCTGGAAACCCGACATTAAACGCAGGTCTCTGGAACAATCTAAGTAACATGATCTGCTGATATCTGATCAATTCTTTTGACAAGGGACTGCCAAACATTAGTTGTGACAGCAAATGTAGCTGAGTTTTATAGGAGAGCAAAAACGTGAATTACTTGGAAGATTGCATATAGCAAGTAATAAAAACCTGAACATCTGGATTTTAGCTTTCCCAGTCAGAAGTGTTTGCGACCAGCATTTTTTCCCACTTTTGGCTTCCATGATGGAAGTCTGAGATAAATGAATAAAATATTTGGTCACTTACCCTATACAAATATGTTTATAATCGTAATGAAAGAGGGATGAAAGGAAGCTATCACTAGTTTTTCCCTCTCTCCTAGAACCTGCATGTAATCCCATTCTTCCTCACTTTTTGATGTGTAACAAGAACAATGGTGTTTGTATAGCATTTTACAAAGGGCTTTCACACATTATTTTGACCTTCGTAATAACTTACAAGGTAGGGAAATTAGATATTATTATCTCCATTTTACAGACAAGAAAACTGTAGATAATCAAAGCTTCAGTGACTTATACACACAGCCACTGCTAGCACACATGGAGCCTTTGTGTGGATTATGAAAAGGTGTCCCTTTCTCCTGACTGATGCCTCTCTGGGGCTCTGGCTTGGCAAGTGGGGTGCAGGCTGCATTTCAGCCTCCACACACACTTGGCCGAGCACCTTTGTGCACAAACTACTGTGCGTGGCATCTCTGGTCGCATAGCTAATAAGTGGCAGAACCAGCACCTAAACCCAGACCTCCCGGCTCTGGATCCTGCCCTCATTCCACACTGCCTCCCCTGCTAAGGTTCCAGAACATTCCTTTCTCCCTTCTCTCTTTAAGTCTCCTATTTTAAAGATATTAGAGACCCTTAATGAGAGTGATCTGTTCTTTACTCTTAATTCGTTTTATTCTCTTAGCTGTATATAGTACTACCTCTTCTGGAATTAGAGGCTCAGCACAAAGAAATAGTTTTTTCTAGCATCTATCTTGGAGGTTGGTGGTTTTGTTTTATTTTGTTTTTCTGCTCTGTGTGTGTGTGTGCATGTGTGTTTTAATTGCTGTGGTTATTTTTGATACAGATTTCCTAGAAAACCCTTAAGCATTCTACTTAGAGGAAAATTCCAGAAAGTTGCTTTTTCCTATTGCAGAAATTCTTAACAGATTGCAAGTAAGAACCTGACATACTGTCATCCTTTGATAAATGTTCCAGATTTTAATTGAGACCTTCAGAACAACCTAACCATTTCTGATATCAGCTTTTATTCCTCAACTTTTAGATCCAGAAGAATGGGGCAATTACCAGGTTTTTTTTTCTAAAATAGGGAAAGGGTGAATAATTTCTTTTCTTTTTTTTTTTTTTTTGATTCTTGGTAGCGTAGAATAGTGACTCTAGGAACATACTAGACATTTACATGTTTCTGGCTATGCTGTTTGTTACCGAAATTTAGCTTTTTATAAACATCTTATTTATGGTTCTGCTCTTTGGATTTCTCTATGTGCTCAATAAATCTATTTAAGCAGATGTTTAAAAACGAAGCTCTCCTTTTACAATCCAAACTCTCTTTTAATTGTTATATGTGCAGATGTTTTAGTATCTACCTTAAATCAGTAAAACAATCTTGCTTTTTGTTAAAAGAAAAATCATTGTTGATGGGGCCTTGACATTTTATTTTGAAATTGTTAGGATGTGGTTTGTGGCTTCTGTAATTTCTTCTTCATGAATTGTCAGCATCTAATCAAGAACTAAAGCTGTTTAGTAATGGTATATGGTGCATTTATGTAGGTTCTCCATACTCATCATAACATTCAGCTGCATGTGATGAATAGGATATTTAACCCAGGACACATGATAACTTGTTTTAAAGTATTGATTGATTTAATTTTTCTAGACATTTGCCATTGCCGGATTGGGATCTGGACTAACAGAAGCCATCGTGGTTAACCCTTTTGAAGTAGTAAAAGTTGGCTTGCAAGCCAACCGGAACACATTTGCAGAGGTAACCATTTAATGTTTTCCTATTGTTGAGGAAATATAAAAAATTATTTTTAAGTATACATATAGAGTTATGGACCCAGCTGTTATCCACTTATTAAAGCCATAGTAAATCACTGTTAAGGAAATAGCATAAGGAAAAGTCAAATATCTTCTTCAGGCATTAACAGAAATAAACTAAGATCTGATGGACAAACACATGTTCAGACATTTTTGTTTTGGAGTTCAAAAGAATCTATAATGACTTCTTTGGAAATGTTTTTCCAACTTTTGGCAAAACTTCTGTTTTACATTGCACTCGAGCAGACTATAGCAAAACCACTGAAGTGATAATATTATTGTGCTTTAAAAAAAATGAAGTCATTTTTAAAAATTATCTCACTCTTTTTCCACTCCACCCACTACCCTTCCCAAAAGATTCTTATAATCTGTCAAGCTCGTCTTTTGGTTAAATCTAAAGGAGCAAGTTACTAAACCTGTGCAGACATCACCACCTGGACAATGATGGGTCTTGACATCTAATCATCAGTACATGATGTTCCCTTGGTGTGTGCTGCCTTCACTTCATTCCAGTTGCCTAGCAATTCTTTTAAACCACCAAGCCCAAGTGTTCTTGTCTTATTCTTTTAGGTGCCAAGCACAGTGTAGGGGGATAGCAATGGGTTGGCATTCCAGGTCCTTTCTTAGCATTTTAATTTACTTCCACAACTGGGTAGCATGTGGTGTAAATTGGCTTGGAGTACCTGCTGACCTGAAGTTTTCTGTAGAAAAGTTCCCCTGCCTACTACTTTAGCAACTGCTGATGGGTGAAGACCCCCTCACCTCCACCCCACTTCCTGACTGCTGATACTGCCTGAGAGGTTTCTGGCAGCTTCTTGGGCAAGGAAGTGGGGAAGAAGGGAGCCCTACTCACCTGGAAGTGCCAGGACCTAGTGGGACAGGGTTGGGCTGCTGCAGCAGATGGTATCTACTCAGATAAAGTCAGTCCTAATTCAAGGTGATTTTTTTTTTTAAGTTTCAAAACGTTGTCCGAATTACAATGATATATGAGGGGGTCTTCAAATATTTCATGGAAAGTTTTGTATTATCTCTTAATTCTATTTTTCCACAAGTTTTTTGAAGTACTCTCATATAGCCCTTCAGAAAAGATCGAACATCTCTGTATTCCCCTAGTTTTTGTCTCTATTTTTCTTTACTTCTATTCCTTCTTAAATGAAAGAAAAGATGGCAAGGAAGAGGGGGGAAAGACAGAAAACATTTTTCAAATGTCCTATCAATATGGGGCATTTAAGCCAGTTCCCATGGGATCTGCTCAAGGAAAACTTGGTTTGTTAGACTGTGAGAATTATCAGCTAGAAGGAAATTTTAGAGATGGTGATCTCTAATCCATCCAATGCCTCCCTCTACCTATTGGAAAGCTCGTCTTGGGGAAGCAATGAGTGGGCAAAAGAATAAACAGGCTTTCAGTGGCAGTCCTTTATCTGGGCAGATGTATGCACAGGGACGCAAATGGGACAGAGCACCAAGGAGCACTCACAGGAATGAGAATAGTAAGCGTTCTCACAGCACCTCTCCTCATGCCTGCTGTCCTTTTTCTCTCCTCCGCCCCCAAGGAGGTTCTACAGTGAGGTCAAGTAAGAGCTACTAATGTTTTGCATGTGCTGAGGCCTTACTAGAACATGATAAACACCCTTCCCGCCCAAACAACAGTATGTGTACATCTGTGTACTACATTTGCATGAGTGCAGCCTGTGTAAATTGTTTATTTATGTGTATTCAGCCATTTTTTAAGGTGGGGGTGGAGGAGGCTTGTTTGGGGTCATTTCTTTTGCAGAATCTGATGAACTGGACATTGTCAGATATTTACTGAGACTAAAATCTGTTAGGTGTACTATACAATATCTTAAATATTACTTCAACTAGTTAAGTGATCACATAGGTCACATACATCAGCAGTATCTACAGCAACTGTCAGAATTCAGTAGCTGAACTGAGGTGGCATTTTCATGTAGTTCTTTATAGGCATTATTGATCAAATCAAGACAGTAGTTAACAGTGAGTGGTCACCCAAAATAAAGTAAGGGAACTATACTTATTGCAAAAACTGTCGGAGAGAAACATATTACATAATAAGAATAGAAAATTTGGATCTAGTTATTTTTTTAAAAACCCAGTAGTTACTGGTCATTTTTGCTTTTCTTTTGCAGGATTTGTTAATGCCAAAGCCCTCTTCCATTGACTAGTTCTTTCTTTTATTCAACAAGGAGATACCCTTTTTTTAATCTGTACCTGTGGTGATTTAATTCAAATATTAAGTGTGCTTACTTCAGCATTTGTATGGCAAAGAATAATTATTGCTTCCTTCACTCTAAAATAGATGCTCAGCACTATATGTATATCATGTTATTTTAATCCTGTCAACAAGTGTGTGAGACGGGTTGTCTAGTATAAAAGGGAGGTAGGGAGGAGGGGGAAGAAGAGGAAGAGAAAGGAGAAGAAAGGAACTAAGTTCATGTTCATTGCATTTAAAGATTATACTTCATTTAAAAAAATTTAATCCAAGTATAAAAGTAATGCATATTTATGTTAGAAAACACCAAAAAATTATATATTTTATACAGACTATATTTAAACTGAATATATATATATATATATACATATATAAGTGCGAGCCATACTTTCTGCTAGTTATATTAAAAAAGTGAAAAAGGAACAGGTGAAATTAATTTTAAAATATATTTTACTTAATCAATATATTAAATTTTTTTTCTTTAAGACTTTATTTTTAGAGCAATTTTAGGTTCACTGCAAAATTGAGCAAAAGATACAGAGATTCCCATAAACCCCCTGCCCCCACGCATGCATAGCCTCCCCATTATCAACATCCCTCATCAAAGGAGTACATTTTTACAACTGATGAAATTACACTGACATATCAGCATTTCCCAAAGTCTATAATTTATATTAGGTAGCGTTCGCTCTTGGTGTTGTACATTCTGTGGGTTTGGACAAATGTATAATGACATGTATCCAGCCTTATAGTACCATACAGAGGGTTTTACTGCTCTGAAAATCCTCTGTTCTCTGCCTATTCACCCCTTATCCCTCTTAATCCCTGGCAACCACTGATCTTTTTACTGCCTCCATAGTTTATTATTTCAACATGCAACTGGCATAAAAATTATATGAAATATTTATTCTTTATTCATACTAAATTTTTAAATCTGATGTGTATTTTATGTTTATAGCACATCTCAATTAGGACATTTCAAGTACTCAATAGCCACATGCAGGTAGTGACATCCACATAGGACAGCGCAGGTCTAGAGGGATTCATACTAAACTTCTAACTGTGGTTACTTCTGGAGAGGAGAGTAGAAGGGGGAAGGGGAACGTAAGAATTTAAGAGAAGGGCTTTGTGTAGTTGAACATTTTAATATGAGAATGTGTTCATGTGTTGTCTGTGAACATTTACTTTAAGAAGTTATATCTGCTCATTGTAGAAAAATTAGAAAATATAGAACAGGATAAAGATAAGCATGTAATCCAAAAGAAATGCTCCTAGTGGTCAAGCCACACCATCGGGGAAAACCTTCTCAGCTAATTAGGTTCCCACCTGACTTGTGGTTCATATTGGGGCTCAGCCTTGCACAGTGCAGGTTCCATGTTTCCATTTATAGTAGCTGGAACCCCCATTTTTTTTCCTGCTCTGTAATTTCTAGCAAAGTTAAGCCTTGTGTATAAATCATTGAAGAACACAGCAGAGCTATCTAGAACAGGAAGGCAATTGGAGAACTGGCAAAGCAGGCCCAGGGTTTGGGGAGAGACGCACCCAAGTTCCCATCACAGTTTTTGCTATTTCCTAACAGCCTGGCCTTGAACAAGGTCCTTGCAGTTCCCTCACTGGTAAAACAGCAGTGATCAGCGCATCTTCCTTAGTGTCTGTGTAGTGGTTAGAAGCACGAGTCCTGGAGGGAGATCTCAGTTTTTGACTATGTGATGGCCTCACATTTTCTACCCTGACTATAGCTGTTTCCTCTTTTGTTGGGAAAGAATAATAGTAATAGCCACATCAAATGGTGTAAGGAGGGCTAAATGAGATGTATATATAAAGCTGTCAATACAATCTGGTGTGTAGTGATCGTTTAATAAATGTTAGTAGTTATTATTACAACATGCTTTTTATGAGAATTTAATTATGATAATATATGCGAAGGTCTTGACACAGAGCCTGGCAAATGATAGGCACTCAACCAACAATAACTATTTCTAGATGCAAGTTGATCTTATAAATCCTTAAGTTTAAGTAGAGACAGATTTATTCTGAGATATTGCCCCAATTAATATTGAGCAGTCACAGCTGACTCCAGTTGTGGGAACAAAAACAGCTTACTGAGCAATGGCCAGTCTTCTCCTTCTTTCCGCCTTAGGTCATTCTCAGATTCCAGTACCATCCATCCATTGACCTTGAATTCTTTATTGAGGCTTAAGGACTGGCACCCTGCTTACAGTGCCTTTTGATAAGCTCTTTAAACTCAGATGCAGGTTTACTATCATAGACAGTAGTAGCTGGATATCTGTTTGCTGTAAAAAGCCAGTATATAGCAGTAGAATTTAGAGGTGAAACTAAAAACATTTGGGGCCACTTTGGAAGAAATTCTGCCACAATCAAGATATTCTTCCTCTGGAATAATTGTATAAAGTTAACATGTATTCTTGACCAAGCCTTCTTGGTCATTTCACATGGAAGATTGTGAACTAAGCTCATTTTTAGCCTTTTCAGTCAATTACAGCTATCAGTTGTGGTGGTAAATGAATGAGCTACATGCAGAATGGCCAACTGGCTTGACAACACCTTTAAGAAAAGCAGAGCAGGTTCCTTATAGAGGATTATTTGATAAGCAGATAAGTATTGATGTCCTGCCAATAGTGTGAGCTTCTCAGATAGCATGTCTACTGTCCAGCCTTTCTACCCTCATGTCTTGGACATGAACCACCATGATATCCTACACAAGTTGTTTGGGATTTTCCTATTTCTTCAGCCTGAGGCAGCAAGTCAATGTGGTTTTTTAAACATGAAATTTTCCTAAAAGTTGCTGCAGCTGAGAGGAGCTCTACAGTGGAAGACAACCTAGGACAGCAGTAGTCAATATTGCCCTTGATATTATTCTTAAAGTCTTCTAGGCAGTGGTGGAGTGATAAAGATGGAACAATAGGACTTGCCACCATCCTGGGTGCACACAGCATGGGCCAGGAAGAGGTGGATGTCCCCTTGGCCACGTGGGGAAGGCATGGCTGGTGAAGGACCAGAGAGGGTCCCTTCAGCTGGGGTCCAAGTATAGCACTGGCTGAGAGTGGATGGACGCTCCTTCTGTTGTGTTCGTGGCAGTGAAGTGCTCAGAAGCGCAGTCCTGGAGCCCCAAGGGCGGTTGCCATCAGGACTTCCCAGGAACTGAGCTGGCTCGTGCTGCCCAGCTTCTCCCAGGAGATATGCCTTCCCACGCAGTATAGCCATAAACTGTTGTAAAATTTTGAAGGAAATTGTGGTTACTTTAGTTCCTGATACTGCCCTCATATCCCTCCAATTTATGTATAAAACATTTCAATAAATGTGCTTGTTTTACCTCCACTTTTTAAATTACCACCATATCAGTCAAAGACTTAATCCCTGCCACACTTCCTCCAATTCCAATACCAGAATCTTGGCCAGCATATTAAAATTCTCAGCGAATAAAGAAAACCGGTCTCTAATTTAAATATGCTTGACCTTCTGCGGGGAGCAAAGTAATCACAGCTTTGTCATGCTCTGGTTTGGTTCAGTGGGTGTAAAAACATGTTCAGATAAAGTCAGGATAGACCCAAATTTCCCCCTGTCCTTCAAACTAAACCCAAGCAAAGTAGTTCTGGTTTGTAGTCTCTTTGGCTTAGGACCGAGCTTGCCCAAGAATTTCTCTGTAGGTGATGGCTTGTATATCCAGTCTTGCCAAAAGTGTGACTTTATAGCTTGCTGTCCTTATAGAACCTTTCCCTCCTCTAACTGGGCACATTGTTTCTTACATGTATAATTATAAGAACTATAAGTCCCCTATCAGTTGTGCTAAGCCAAGTGGTGTCTGGCTGGCATGCTCTCTGCTAGCCTGGAAAATGTGAATTTCTCCCCAGGAGCAAAATGTCATATGAATTGTTTCCCAGTTTTTGTCTTCACTTTGAAATCTACTTCAAAGTTATTATTTGGCTAAAAGATTCTGTTTTCCTTCCCTTGAGGTCTATAGGATTTGCCTCTGAAGTGAGGCTGGGGTACAGGTTTTCTTTCTACTCTGTCATTTTTGTCTTTGTTACATATGAACATAATCATTCTCACCCCCAAATATGAAACTAAACCTTTAGGAAATTGCAAAAGCCTGGTCTACCTCTATTTAGTCTTTAAAGATGTTCAGCCTAAGAAAGGATTAATTAGTCTTCTGCCTATTTGCTCTATGACTATAATTTTAGGATCAATGAAGAGACAGCTAATGTTTAGTTGATGATAAAATCTTCAAAGACAGGGATTTTTAAAAAATTAATTCTGGTGTTGGTTCTGATTTTGGATAACACCACTAAATATAGTTCTACACACTTTATCCTGGGAACTTAACAATCTGATAGGGACCAATTAGATCATATATGATATCACAAAGCTTAGTGATTATTTTCTCCATAGACAATCAACAAATGTTTAACTAAGCTTAATTATATTATGTGGGGTCGACATAGAGTGACTAGGAGGGCTATATTTTGTGATCATCTCAAGAAAGAGAAAAGTTGAGTTATATAGAGAGTAAGCATGTAGCTCTGTTTACAAATAGTGTGAGAAGCCAGCTTCAAGGGCATGTCAACATTCGTGATGATGTATTGAGTTAAGTTCACATTTTTCCTGCATTACTATGTGAAACACTGCCTGGCAACTGTTCAGCACATAAATTATTTCTTTCCAGTCTATGTTTCTTGTGGGCAGAAAGGAGAATTATGCATATGAATCCATTCATATAGTTATCTTTCAACAACACCTAAGGCAGCAGCCAAGTTGCCTCTCTATTATCGTTTATAGACTTCAGTCTTCCATATGGCTATGCCAGGAACACTAGATTTATGCTTTCAGAATTGAGACTTTGAAGTCATGATAAGAGCTACTACTTATAGAGAACATCTACTATATGCCAGATACTCTGTAAGATGATTTACATGGTTTTTCCTTTTATTTATTTGATTTTCTAAAATATTTGATATAATTTTACAAATTACTAAAGTAATACATGTTTTTTTCAAAAATCAAGTAATGCAGAGCTATGAAAAGAACTAAATAATTGATAATTTCTGCCAACACCTCCCTCTCATCCCATCCCACTATAGTCGCCACCGTGAACCCTTTCACTTTTCCCGACGCTCACAATTATCTTGATTTTTCACATCCTCCCTTTTTCTCTATAAGGTTGGTGGCTTTATCCCCATTTTATAGGTAGGGAAAGTAAAGCCCAGTGCAGTTAGTAGCTCTAAGGAACTGAGTGCTAACATAAAGGTCCCCTTCTAGTCAACCACACTGCTTTTGTTGGGATAAAGAAGTCTGGATAATTAAGGAGCTCAAAGAAAAATCAAAAGAAAGGGTTTCTGGAACCATGAATAAACAAAGGCTCCTTCCTTGTTGCCAGTCTCCTCTGAGCAGTAGCCCCTGTGCCCACAGTGCTGTCACCTTCCTTCATCCCTGCTCTGCCAACAGCATGGGGCAAAGCACAGTGTCGGTGTCTCCTCACCTGCAGGACCCCGTGCTCCTCAGGGTGAGTGTTGGCAGAAACTTTGTGCTGATGTGGCTTTGTGGCTCAGCATCTGGGAGGGTTTGTTGAAAAAAAATTATTCTCCAGTCACAGATTGTCTGAAAATAGACTTGTTCATCTGACACAAACTCTAGATAGAATATAATTAGATGCTCAGTTGGTTAGAGCATGGTGTTGCTCACACTGAGGTCCAGGGTTCGATCCCTATTACTGGCCAGCCACCTAAAACAAAACAAAACAAAACAAAACAAAACGAAAGAATATAATTAGATTTTGAGTGTCTTTTTTGCCCATATCATGCCCTATTGAAATAAACTGTAATGATGAATTAATGAAATATCTAAGGTAAAAGAACTATATAAATGTGGGCTTTTTGTGTGGCCTGATTGCTCTCCTTTCACTTACATTTTGTTTTCAAGTAAAAGGAAAGTTTTTCTTTTCTTTTTTATTTTTCCAAATGTATGGAAATGCTTCAAGACCTCATTTGAGTAAAGAAAAGTATGGATGAGCTTCTGTCTCCTGAAGAGCAAGCGTATTTCCCTACCTAAATGTAGCAACTGGGTCTCCTCTTTTTTAACAAAGCGGTATTTTTCTAAAGGCCCGGATATGGACACTCACTCCATTGTGTAAAAGTCTCATCCGGTTTGCTTTCCAGCCATGTGATGAAATCCAGTAGAACACCCTTAGTCCATTGGCTCTAAAATGCATCAGAATTCACCTTGCTGTAGAAAGCAAGTAAAGGGATGTGTGTGGAGCATGCTGTCTTTTGACACGGTGTACCTACAGCTCTCCTTTGGCCTTAGAGATGGAGGAAATCCACTGGCACACCCTAAGCCTGTACCTATTGGTTGTACTCTGATAGCTGTTTGTCCAGGGAACAATGCCTGCTGCCTAAAACCTCTGTCTGTGATCTCACAAGCTGGTCAGAGGCAGCTATGTTCAGTAGCTGAATGGAAGAACTCCAGAAAAAAATAGCTCAGGCTGCTGTAAGTCATCTCAGTGATTTGTCAGTAGTACTGGGCTCTCAGAGAGTCAGGATTCAGTGCCCCAGAGTGGTGCCTGGGAACATTGTTTAGGCAAAGAATCCTCTCTCTCACTCTTTGCATTTTTTTAAATTTATTTTTTTAAATGAATTTTATTGTGTATATTTGAGGTTTATAACGTGATGTTATAGGATACGTACAGATAGCAAAATGGTTACTATTGTGAATTGGATTAGCATAACCATCATCTCACACAGTTACTTTTTTTGTGACAAGAGCAGCTGAAACCTACTTATTTAACAAAAATCTTTAATACAATACAATTTTATTAACTACAGTCCTCATGTTGGACGTTAGATCTCTAGATTTTGTTCTGCCTATATGCTACTTTGCATCCTTTGACCTAGTCCCCATTTCCTCCCCTCTTCCGACACCATCTTCACACCCGGTAACCACTGTTTTAATCTGTGTGTGTGTGTGTGTGTGTGTGTGTGTCTGTGTGTGTGTGTGTGTGTGTGTGTGTGTGTGTGTATTTGACTCTTTTTTTCTGTTTGGCTTATTTCACTTAGGATCCTCTTCTTTAAACTTCTTAAGGACTTTTTAAACAAATTTGAATCTGTATTCTATAACCCTTATGGAATACTTTCATGGGAAGATATAAAAATTATCAGCATATCTCTCCAAATAAAAATAAAAGCAAAAAATTTAAGTTTCTACAATATGAGAAAAGTACCGTGATAGACATTTAGCACAGTGCAGGACACCTTTAAGCGCTCAATAGATATTTGTTGAATAAATGAATGCATGAAAGAACCCAAAGTTCCTATCATTAGCAGTTGACAATAGCTGAAATCCAAGTTAAAGAAGATTTTTTTTTTTTTTTTTTTTGTCGTTTTTTCGTGACCGGCACTCAGCCAGTGAGTGCACCAGTCATTCTTATATAGGATCCGAACCCGCGGCGGGAGCGTTGCTGCACTCCCAGCGCAGCACTCTACCAAGTGCGCCACGGGCTCGGCCCTAAAGAAGATTTTGAGTTACTTCGAATGGAAACACTTCTGGCAGGTCCTAGTGAACTGAGGATTTCTATAAACCAGTGTTCAAAGCAGTGTGGGATCACAATATTAGCTACGTCCTGATCCACTTACTCTAGCATGGTCACAGCTCTGGTGCAGTCAATGAAAGCTACATCTAGGAAATTCAGAGTGCACTTTGGCCCACAATTGGAAACAAAATATGAAAATTGGAGTGAATCTAAATGTTAGAAGGAAACTGAACTGATGGGTGACCTGCTGGGTTGGATAGTATTGGAATCATTTGGCTGATGATGCTAATCAGCCACCATTTTGTTTTGAAATGGAGGCCTAGTAATCAAATAAGTTTAGTAAAATTCCCTGTGTTTACAGAGATCTAGTCAAAATGATTCTATATTTTCCTATTTAAGCATCCTAGTGGAAGTCATGTTTTGCCTTTCTAATTCAATATTTGCTTACATGTGTGTCAGACGATGTCCTTGAATGAAGCAAAAAACACACTATTGTATTTTTACTTCTAATTTTTATGGGAATTAGAGTTCTGATTTTTCTTTATCCCAAGGCCCCAATTTGCCAGAAAAATATATTTGTACTATTATGTATTTGTTACCTACATCGGCTGGATTATCAACCTCTGAAAATCCTACCACCTATGTGTAACAAGAATGAGTGTGGAGAGAACAACACCAGATTAGATGTGGAATTCTGGTTAAACTGTTTATCGGCAGCACTTTACCTTAGGAACATTATTTAACAATCCTTAGTTTTCTCAAACGGAAAATGGGGGGTCTATAATTGCTGCCTACCCTACAGGGTCATTGAGAGAAGCAATCAGATATGTTAGGATAGTAGAGCTACGCAGAGTATAAAAGCACAGGCTTGGAGTCCAAGGGGCTTTGGTTTGAGCTCTGGCACTACCACTTACTCTGTGAACTCGGGTAAGTAATGCAACTTCTAAGCCTTAGTTTCTTCATCTATCAGATGGGGGTAATGATAACACCTATCTCAACCACTTGTTGGGAGGTTTAAATAACAATATACGTAAAGTACTGAGCATCTGTGATAATGGCTAACGCTGATGAGGACTTACTGTGTTCCAGATCTTTGATAACATGTATGAAAGTGTCCTCTAGGCTGTAAAGCCATGTAGAGAGAGACCCAATTCGTTTTCCCGTTCCCAATCTTTGCTCTTCTGTGGCCTTGCTTCGGCAGCCCATGGACTTGCCAAGTGAAGAGTTCTTACCAAGGATGCTCACTTTGAGGGTTGGGGAGGAGGCCACTTTACAGGGTCACTTGATCCAGAGAGGAGAGCCCCTGGGGCAAGGCACCAACCCTGGACTGAGATCTCTAGCGTGGGTGTTGATTTGGTTGGGCCTCAGAGGAAGCAGACCTGTTATCTTGCATTCTGGATGCATTTCTTGTGGACTTCATCAGAGGGTCCAAGACTCTGGGAAAAGGAAAGAACAGCCAGAGTGTATGGAAGGAAGAAGCTAGTTAAGCATGTCCTTCTCCTTCAAATCAGCCTTCGCCTTCTGATTGCCACTGCCTTCAATTAACAAAAAAGCTACCTGTTATTTTATTATAACTATTTCTATTATTGTCAGCATAATTGCCATTATTATTAACAGCTAAATATACAATGAATGCTTACAATGGACTAAGTTAATTGATGTATTCATCATCACAACAATCCAATGAGGAAGATTCTATTACTATCCTTGTTTACAAATAAGTAAAGTGAAGGTAAATCAGAGAGGATAAAATATTTGCCAACGTTAGCAAATGATATTGTGGAGGCTCAAACTTGGAGCTGTCTGGCTCCAAGCTCCTATTTCTTATTGCTGTGCAACCCTCTGATTTACTTAATTATTGACAACTAGAGTTCAAACTAAACAAAGCACTTGAGTATAAAATCCATGCATTATACTTTCTTGTACCCACCCAGAACCCAAGCTAGTGAAAATCAGGGAATAGAAGATCAGTAAATGCCATTTGCATGTTTGCCAACTCTCACCAAGATCTAGTAGAAGTTTCTTTTTTCAAGATAATAAGAAAGATGTTATCCAAATTAACGCATTGCTTAATCATCCTAATTCTGATGATTTGGCAAATTAGAATTTCTAAACAATAGAAACATCTTTAGACCCATTTTTTTAGGGAAAATCATTATCTGTACTTTCATTCAAAGCTGTTGGTTTCTCTGTTGCTCAGCCTAGATGGCTTCTGATCCCTCTTGCCCTCGGAGTCTCAGATAGATGAGTGAGGATGGAGAGAAGGCTTGTGTTGAATGCAGGGAACATCTCTTCCCCTGTGCTGCCTTCCTCAGAGCAAGAGAGCACTGTCAAGGCATTTTAGTCAGCACTTCCAGGGTCTTTCCAACAGAAGAGAGCTTCTGCTCAATATGTCCTTGTCTCTTTTGAAAACCAAAATAAATAACTTGGGTTAATAACCAATGTGCCAAAACACATTTTTAAAAAGTCCCATGTTGTAGAACAGAGAGTGAATTTTAACCTCCTGAGCATTTTTTGATTTTCCTATACGATGTCTTTCATTGTTTCAAGATACATTCTCACATGATTTTTCGTGTTACAGAGAAGTTTCCTTAAGCTTAATGTAATTCATTGTAATTAATCCTCTTAAATGAAAGTATGAAGTTGAGTGTAGAATTGTAGCTAGTTTTTAAAACATTTGTCAGCCAAAACTATAGGATTTACTATATAAATAAGCTCATTTAAATGTATCATGTTAATGACATGGCTATTTTATGTATAAGTTGGATGAAAAGCCTTGATTGGATATGTTCTATTCTGTTCTGCCGACGTAGACTTAAATGCACATGATAACAAAACACTTTCAGTCTGAAAGTGAGTCAGATTGCCATGACCACTCCAGCAACCTGCTCCAGTGAAGTATCAAACAAATGTCATGTCAGTGCTTGCCTCATGGCAAAAAATAAAATAAAATAAAATAAATTAAACACTGAACATTTTCCCTTATTTACTATTCAGTCAAAATATGAGAGGGAGAGATATCCTTCACGCAATATCTCCTAAAAGGAAACAATCACTCATACTCTTTTTGAAAACCCACATGAATTGTTGTATTGTAATGAATTGTAAACCTCAGAGCAAACTACAGTGAACTCTTAAGCAAGTTCCAAAAGTAACAACAAACTGGATTCCAGTAGTCAAGGTATTTCAGCCTTGGGTAACCAATCAGAGGACTGGAAAGGAGTAAATTTAAGGTAACCCAGAACTCCCAACACCATTGATATATAATTTATCACAGCAAGTGATACATGCACTGATTGCCCACCTTTTTGAGGACATATATGGCTATTTATGTATGGCCAATTTCTAACCTAGCATCAGTTTAAACCATTAAGGCCATGGAATCAAGACTATTTGTAACATTAGTTTTAGAAAGACATAATTAGAAAGGTAAAGATGCTGGATTCAGGAGCCAAATATGAATTCCTTTTAGGTTATGTGCAATTATGAATTACTAATTTTTTTAAATGGCTAATCCCCTCCATAAGTGTGTATAATCCAAAATTGGATACAATTATTTCCATGTTGAAAGTGATGATAGTTATTACATGATGCTAGTTTCACCAATTCCACCAAAGATGTTTTTTCTTCCCTATAAAACCTGTGGTTATGCATGCAATTTTGTTTACTTTTTGAGTTTCCTAATTTTAAAAAGCACAAACCTAGGCATTATTCATGTTTCGTGGGAAAAAGTCTCTAATAATTCTGGCTTGAAGGAAAAACTAAATTGGCAATTTACTGTATTCCAAAGTCCCAAAGATGATCTGTTTGCCTTTGTGCTCTCTCCTGCAGCAACCATCCACCATGGCTTATGCGAGACACATCATTAAGACGGAAGGCTTGGGTCTCCGGGGCCTCAACAAAGGATTTACGGCAACTTTGGGACGCCATGGGGTTTTCAACATGGTTTATTTTGGCTTCTACTACAATGTCAAAAACATTATTCCTGTCAATAAGGTAACTATTTAATAGATTAAAATCCTGGAGGAAAAACCCTATCAATGAGAATAGCTCCATGTGTAGAGTGTTTATCATGTCCCAGTCACTGTGCCGAACACTTACATCCATTATCTGATTTGATCCTCACATCAGTCTTACACATTGAGTGTTATCATTTCTATTTCAAATCCAGCATCTGAGGCTTAGAATGATCAAGTAAATTACCCAGGGTGACCTAGTAAATAGTAAAGCAGAGACTTCAACCAAGTCTGACACCAAAATTTATCTTCTTGAAGATTATACCATTATATCTGAATGCTTTCCATTTATAACTAATAGGAATTTCTAGTGACTAGGTTATCACTTAATTCTTACCTCAGAAGCATAACTTTCTCAGGAAAGTTAAAATTTTCATATTCTAAATAAATTTTGAGCTCATGGGAAAAACTATCAGGCTAAAATTTGAATTTTACCTAGATATTAATTTTTAAATTTACTTAGGGTTAAGTAGGTAGAAAAATCAACTCTTCTGAGATCATTTGCTTTTGATGCAAAATAATAATAATGATAATAATTATTGTTCTTTTTTTAAAATGGTAACTTACAGATACCAACGGCCTTTCAACTTCTACAATATAAAAGTAGCACAGGTTGTGCTTTTAAGCTGTAGCACCACAAAATCTTTCCCCACCATCATATTGCTTCCTTGCAATGAAAATTGCAGCCCTAGAAGCACCAGTTGGGGAAACATTTTTTGCATGCAGGTAGTTTCCCAAAGGGGTTCAGTTCTTCATTTTTCTTAGTAGAAAAGGTTTGAAGGACTTTTTTATAAATCATAAAAATATTTCTAAGATAGCTATACAGACCGTTCAGTAAAGTTGGCAGTACCTGCCTTTGCCCAGCTCGCCCCCACATTCTAGTGCAGGCCAGAACATCTCAAGTAGTGGCTGAATCCAAGCATGTGTTCCACATTAACCATCTGTTGACATTGCTTCACTTCACTAACTAAAGTCGTTAACCAGATTTCACTGTATATGGAAATCTCATTTATTGAGTAGAAGCTTGTGTTGTGTTGGTCTGAAATCTCTGATTGGCCATAGTGTATATGGACGTCCCCAGTGACTGACAGTTCTGATTCCAGTGGCCCTCAGGACTCTTATCTTGTTGAGCTCATGAAATACAGAAAGTGAACGCAATAAACACTTTGGTCCTGGATGACATGAGAGAACTCAACTTTTAATACACTGAGATTCTTTTTAGCAGGAACCAGCTACACAATTTATGGGGCCCAAAGCAGAATAAAAATGCAGAGCCCATTGTTCAAAAATTATTAAGTTCAAGACAGCGACAGTAGAGCATTAAACCAAGCACAGGCTCTTTTCTTCTAAGTGCAGGCCCTGTGTGACAGCACAAGTCACACACCCATGAAGCTGACCCTATTTTTAAACTCTGAGATAAGTAATCCATACAACATGGGAGAAGTGTCTATGCCTCTGTTTCTCCAGCTGTCCAAAGGCTTGAGACAGATAGAAATTACATACGATAAAATAAATTATTTACATAAATTACATAAATATTTATATTTTATTAGATATATTTGTGCATGTATTTTAATGCATATGTTATTACAAAAAAATGAACTGGTTATATTTAGAAAGAAATTCAGAAACATCAATAGATCCATATATGGTCACATGTTACTGAACACTTAAAAAAAATCCACAAGTACAAACTTTATTCTACAATTAATCAATACACTTATGTCATTAAGTACTCTGCATTATTTGAAAAAAACAGAAGCTTACATTTATTTTTTTAAAAGACATCGTGGTATTCTGAAACTGTGAAAGGAGCCCAATTACCTTGCCAGTTTGCAAACCAACCTTGTTAATAACCTGAACATAATGTTTCATTTTAACAAACAGTCTTATTAAGCACCTGCTTTTATATACCAGGCACTCTGCAAAGCACTGGGTATGCTAAGATGACTAAGTCATTGCCTTGTTCTCAAGGACTTCTCAAGAAGACCCAAGAAAAACCACCTGAACAGGTGACATGAGCATGGAGCATCATAACGTTATATTGGGAGTCATTAGTTAATAATAATATTTTTGTTCTAAATCATGTTTGAAAAATATTTTTAAAATTCTCACAGTTGGCCTTTCTCAATTTGGATCAGTAATCTAAAAATAAATTTCCATCAGATGTTTTATGTGGAATAGATCCCTGTGTTTGAAAATAATTGGTGTCCCTAATGTACAAAGTAGGAAGAAAGTTTTTAGATTCAGAAATATATATTTCTCCTTTGTAATATGTGACTGTCCCTCTCAGCATCTCAACAGCTGGACTGTTTCCTACCATTCTCCATTTCCATTTATAAAGGACATACAAGAATGTAAGCTTTATAAGGACAGGGACATTGTCTATTTTTTTTTTTTTTCTTTCACTGCTGTATCCCCAGAGATTAAAACAGTGCCCGGCACATAGTAGGTCCTGAGTAAATGTATATTAATTGAATTAGAGGAAAGAAGGAAAAAAGAAAGTTTTTCTTTTCTTTTTTTTTTTTTCTCTTTTACTATTTGAGAGGGTCATTATATTAGCTGATACTAGTTTAAAGGAAACTGGAAAAGAATTTATGGCTAAAGGGCTTGGAGGTAGAACCTTAGTGAGTCTGACCATGATCAAACAGAATTCCAGAGAAAAAAGAATTAGGTATGTTAAGGTTATATATAACATAATAGGGTCTTTATATTAAGAAAATGAAATGTTTATTTGGGGAAATGATTATGAAAATGGAGGTTTCAACGCCAAGATAAGTTTCCCAAGTTGCCTCAGTAGACTGTCAGAGCAGACTTGTTTGTTGGCAGTAACCAAATCTGATAATAACTTCAGCAATGTAGACAAGAACCCACTGCCCAGGAAAACCTCCAGAGAATAAAGTAGAGCATAAAGTGTATGGAGTGAACTGTTCTTCCCATGACTCATTCTATCCAGGAGCTGTCTAACTTTTTCTGATTATATTCGGCAGAATATCAACCAGCATTTTGCCAAAGGAATTTTCAATTAACTAGCACTTCCAACATCTTGATTATACTAGTAAATAAGTGATTAATTTATTAATCAGGACTTTGAAAAGTGTCTTCTAGATCTTTAAATGAAGAATACATTTTGTTCGTTATTGTTTTAGAATTAATTTTTTTATTGTGTTATAATTCTTACCATGTTGAAACTAATGACTAGAACGCCTAATTTCCCCACTCCCATCCAGAGTATCATACATTAGCAAGTTTAGTGAAATACTATTTGTCATTATTTTTAAAAGTGAAAGTTGAATAAATTCCACCGTAATCCTTTCTGTACATTAGTGTTACACTAGTGGAGAAAGCCAAAGCATTGCTTTCTATATATTTGACTATTAACAATTTTAAATCATAAACCTCCTTTTACAGTGCTAAAATGTGCCATGTGGCTCAGAATTTTGTTTCCAAGCTTTAGTTCCCAAGCTAAATGAATTGATTCCTTTACATTTAATGATCTGGGCACTTGGGCTCCCTAGTTTAGGGGATGGGTAGAGTGCTGTACATAAAAGTTGGGGTCAGCTGATCTGAGTGTGACTCCTGGCTTTCAGTCATTCATTGAACACATATGAGGTACTTCAAAATGCTTGTGGAGAATAGAATTATAAAATAATACAAATCTTTCCATGAACTTTTTGAAGACCCCTCGTATTTATTGTGTGTCTAGCATGTGCCAGACCCTATGCTTGGCATCAGGGGATGCAAGGACGAGAAGCTGTCACAGGGTTTACAAGGCAATGGAAGGAACAGACAAAAATAAGTAAACAAACACGCAATTATAAGTGATGAAGGAAAAATGCCCCCAATATAAAACTGGTGATCAGGGAAGGCTTCCCTGAGGAAGTGACATTTGAGCTGAAGAATGAATTAGAATTTAACAGGTGATAGAAGCTGGGCACAAACATTCCAGACATAGGAAATGTCTAGTGCAAAGGTTCTAAAGAGGCAGAGTGCTGACTGCCTTGGGTACAATGAAAGTCCACGTGATGAAAGCAAAATGGTGAGGGCAGAATGTGGCTAGAGACTCAACAGAGGTCGATCATACTGGCCCTTATAGACCACACTAAGGATTCTTATCTTTACTTAAAGAGTGCTGGGACGCCAACAAAAGATTTTAAGCAAAGGAATTACCTAACCAGACTGGCTGCAGTGTGGAGAACAGATGGAGTCAGGTGGTGAGGGGAAGGCAGAATGTATTCATGGAAATGATTTCAATACGAAATGGTGGGGTCTTGGACTATAGTGTTCTTGGTGGAGACAAGAAGTGGGCAGATTTGAGGAATATTCAGAAGGCAGAGTCTATAGGATGTAGTGATGGAGTACATACATATGTGTGTTGAGAAAAAGGAGGGGGTAGGGATGACGCCTAGGTTTTTTGGCTTAAACAACTGAAAGGATAATGTCACAAAAACCATTGAAAGAGAAGCAGACTTATGGGAGAATATTATGGGTTCAGCCTGGAAACTGTGAGTTTAACTGCAAAGGGAAGATATTGAGTCAGTTTGGCTGGATGTGGGACCTAGAGCTTGAGAGCAGAGATCTGAGCTGGAGACAGACCCCAGGAAGTTATCAGTCAACCTCCACGAGAGGAGAGGCCCCTCTCTTACTGGTTCAGTGTCCCTGGGCCATCACTTCAGTGCTCTGAACTTCAGGCTTTTTAACCTGTAAATCAAAAAGTTGTGATTGTTCTATACGACAAAAATTGTTTGGGGGATTAAAATAAAAAATATGTGAAGTAGTTCGTGAATATTAGGGTGCCATAAAGGTGTTAAATAGAGTGGTGGTGATGGGGTGGTGGAAATAGTATGTAGAATTGCTTGAGGAATTTTTCCCCAGGACTATTCCTTTTGCACTCAAATGAACACTATGTTTTTTCTTGCCCAGAACAAAGTCATTGATTTTATGTGTTCTGTAATCTAAGCCTGATTTAAAACGGGGAAACCAGTATTCTTTAAATTTAAACCACAATAAATCAATCCTTTGTGAAGGAGAAGGTATGATAATCATTAAAACATGTTGAAGAACGTCATCGAGTTGTTATAAACATGATGAGGAGGTGGTGTTCCTTGAAGGCTTTATTCCATCTTTGCTGTAGGCTGTCTCTGGCCATTCACTTTGGACAGTTTGTTTACAGGGTTATTGTTTCACTTCCCTCACCCGGCAATCGGTCATTCTGTTGTTCCAAGGGAATTTGAGATTTCACCAATTCTGACTAGCGTGGAGTAATTCTGGATTTTTCTTTAACTTAATTTTTAAAAATATCCATAAATGTCTTGCAATGTTTTTCATCTTTCATCTTCAAAGTATTTGATTTTACAAGAAACTGTCCATAATGATTATCTCTGGGGAGTGGAAATGGGGAGACGTGGGGCGGGGGGGGGGGGGATTGCGCAGGAGAAACCAAGCAGTGGTGGAGGGAAAGTACTTTTTCGTTATATCATTCTGAGCTATTGGAAGCTTTACTTAGTGTGTATTAATTTTAGAATAGGAAATAAATCAGTGAAAGATTTAACAGGATCTCATAAAATAGATTTTACCTAGTTTACTTTTTCACATTTTACTAATTCTAAGGCTGTATCTGCAGAAGTTAAACAGGAATTTGAAACAGTAAACCCAGGTAACTCAGGTCAGAAATCCACCCTTAAGTTTTTGCCTCTAACTCTTCAGGTTGGTGATCTCTGGTGAATACATTTTTCAAGTTATCACAGAAATATTCTGACCTTCTGCGCCATTTCATACTATTAAACTCATTTTTGTAGACTGTGATTTTGGCTAATCCTTGTCACAACAACTGTCATTTTCAGATAAGAAAACCAAATGGCAAGTTAAGGCCAAGGGGTGAAAGCTACTGAACTAATTTATCTGAGACCATGCAGCAGGGGAAGGGAAAGAACCAGGGGCCAGAACTCTTTCCAATGCAGCACGTAAAGCTTTAACTCTACATTTTACGTTGTATTAGGTCACACATAAATTACCTCATAAAAATGGTTACTAAAATTTAAATAAGTAAAGTAGCTGGAATGTCCAGATGATGTAACCAAATACTACTTCTGCCTGGGTCAGACCTGTAATATCCTTTTCATATCCTTGGAATATGTAATCCATAGAAACACAGAATTATAAGATATGGCCCTGGAAGAACTGGGCATGACCAGTTTGAAAATGAGGCCTTGTGTTGCATTCTTTCAGATTTATTTTAGGAACAAGCTTTTGCTATTGAATGATGAATAAGTGACTACGATAGAGAAAAGACTGCTTTGGATATTAACTGACGATGGTATTCACTTAATGGAGAGATTCATTAACATGTTGCAGTAAATGGAGTGGAATGTCAGTATAAAGAATGATCTCTTCCCCCAGAAAGAGGCCATCACTTCTCAAAGTAAAGCCCACTAGAAACATATATTGATTAACTTAAATGCTGACATCTTTTTCAAGCATCCATGGGTATAAGCTTTCATTGCAAAAACAATTTCTTATATTCCCATTCTAAGTTAGGGATGTTCAGAACATATTATTTTGATGTTGACAAACAAATAAGAATCATAGATTAAAATATTACATGTCTTTAATAACTGTCTTCTAGTTCCATATTTACCTCTTTTTATGTTTTCATAAGTAAAATAATAGAAATATCTGTCTAAAGCTAATGGCTATCAACAGTATTAAACTGTGCTTTTAGTTTGCATCCTAATTAAGGACATTTGCAGGTTATTTTGCCAAAAACAATAGACTTTTTGTGTTGAATTTTGCCATGATATAAATTACATGTGTGGGTCAGAAATACTTTAGAGGGAACAATTTTTCATATGCTCAATCTTTCTTACTTAATAAGCCATTTAGACCTGTCCCTGTGGTCATTTCACTACAGACAGCATTAAGTCAAAAATATTTTATTTTCTTCTAAGGTAATAGTCATAGAAGATTGCTTTTCAGAAATGCAAGTGTTTTTCTTTTTCTTCTGGTTCTTAATATTTTCCTTGTTCTGTAAATTCTGAAGAAAGTGTGAGGATCGTGCCAGACACACTTTAGCTTATCAGGAGAAATGTGGAAATGTGTTAGTTTCATGATCTTCTCTAAGATGTGCACTGAGCTGAAAGAAAAATGCACCTTTGGGTTCAAGTGGAGAACTGAGACAGAGCTGTTTGTATTTTGTAAAGAAGAATCTCAATAGTAGGAGTATAGTACTACTATTAGAATAATAGTACTACTACTATTAATCTACTACTAATAGTAGTAGAAGATCATAGTAGGATTTAATTTATGACTATTTTTCTGATTCTCTCTTACTCGATCATTAGTAATACCAATCATCCTGCAATGGAAAGGGCAAGAGCATTAAGGTTTCATTAAGAACAACTATTCTTTCTAATAACCACTGGGGGACAACTACAAGTATATATTATCTATAAAATTCCAGGATATGTGACAAGATTTTGTAGTAAAAAGAGGTATCTTTCATTGGCAGTTTGCACAGACTCCCTAGGGTATGTGTGTTGTGGGGGGAAGGCGGACATGGGAGAGGGCAGAGAGGAGGGGGGCAGGGGTTCAGACACTTTCTTAAATAAACTTCAGGCCAGAATGTTACAGTCAGGCGTCACCCAAGTGGATGGACGCAAGGCACACGTAGCTTTAGATTCTCAGTGGGCTCATTCTATTCATTCATTCCAAAAGCATTCATGGAGCATCTACCATGTGCCAGGCACCATCTTGCTAAGCTTCAACACTGCTCCTGCCTTAGTGTGGTTTACAATCTAGTCAAGGAGACAGACAACAAACAGATCATTACTCAGGAAACAGAATCACTGCAGTCGTGTTAAGTGCCATGGAAGACAACTATCAGGCTGTGAGAGTTTAAAACCAAGCATCCTAATCTAGACCTGTAGCGGGGCAGGGTGGGGATGTAGGAAAGGCCTTCCTTTGGAAATGATATTTAGGATAGGGCTCAAGGTTGAGGGTTAGCCAGGCCCAGGTGAAGAGGATGAATGGACCAGACAGAACCAGAGAGTACAGGATGTGTGATCTCCCCAAAGCAGAAAGAGACTTGGGGACCTGGGAGAAGATAAAGAACAAGGGTAGCTGGTGTTTAGAGAACCAGGACGGGGAAGGAGAATGGGGGTGCTGCAGATGTTGGCTGGGCCAGAATGTTTTAAGCATATGTGCAAAACATTAAGGCGGTTTGCTCACCTTAAATGATTTAATTGAGGAGGTACGTTGAACAAACATATTACATAAGTGGAACTAAATGGACATGGGAAAGTTTCATGTATGGAAGTTCAGAAGAATCTCATGAAGTAAACTTGGTTTAAAGACTTCTTGATCATCTTCCTACCTCCATATCAAAGCATCTCAGTCTGCCCTTGCCCTGATTTTTCCACCTTTAGAGTTTTCTTTTGGGAACGTGGTTTGTTAGTTTTCTTTGGGGCCAGTGCCTTTACTGAGGCAAGGAATAGATAGAGCACACCAAAACAAAAAAAATCCTACTGGGTTCCCAAGGAAATATATACTTTCCTGTATGTTGTATGATAATACTCATTGACATAATTAACTCTCAGAAGGTATTATCTGACCATGTGACTATATAGGTATATATAACTCTATACATTGTATATTATATAAATGAAATATATATATGAAATAATCAAGTGATAATTGTTATCCTCCAATCATAACCCATTTGACATTGCGTATATTTTAAAATTTGAGATAAGTGGGTAAGACCTTTAAAATTATTTTATATTTCACAACTCTTTAAAGAACAGATAGCTTAAGGGGAAAAAATAGAATTTTCATGGCTATTTTCTGAATAGCTACATTTAGATGTGGAGCTTTTAACAAGACTTTGATTTCATTCCAAAGCCCAGAGCCCGGCAAGGATAGGATCTTGGGAATACTCCACATTTCTTAAAGAATGCTTATCAATTAAACCATCTCATTTTAGCTAGTGACCTTGTGTGGAGTGAGCAGCTAGCATTTCCCCAAATTATCTCACATGAAGAGAAAACAAACACTGTAATAGATTCTTCTGATAGCTGTGAAGTAGAAGCAACTGTTTTTTTTAATTAAGCTTCAATAGCAGAGATTTTCACTGTGGACAAAACAGCATGATACCATGACATCAGGGGAAAAAATGTTTCTGTCAAAGTTTTTGAACCGAACAACAGAAGAGAGCTAAGATTAGCAAGAATGAAAGATGTATGCTGAGAGCTGACTTACTCCTAGCTGACTTGGACGCATTAAAACTAACAATATCTAAAATGCAAATATCATCTTTAAAAAAAGAAAAGAGGCAGTTCACTCTCATTCAGGCTGCCTCCTTGTTCAGTTACCAGGAGGCAACTATGGTTTCAACACACCACATCATTTTCATGACCACCATTGCCAGCTGTGGGGAAAGCCACGATGAGCTGCTGTTATTTGCCTTGCGGTTGCTACCAGGTGCTTAACCAATATGTGTATGGGCCTCCTTTGTAATTTGCTTCTGAAACCTATGTCTTTATAAAGGAGAGCTAAAGCATTTATTAAACACCTATGATGTGTCAGGCCCGGTATATACACAAGATGAACGAGACATGGCACAGCCTTGAAGAGCATTTGAAGAAGTCTTCACAAGAGTATCAGTACCTGGTGCCCATCTCAACTAGCTCTTGGCAAAGATTAGAACCCAGGCAATTTGACACCTGACCCCTGCTGTTCATCTTTGTACTACACTTCTTCAAACACGTGGAGCCTTCTGTTCTTCAGAATATCTCCACAGTCCCTCATCCACTCTTCTAACGACATGGTTCTTGGTCTTTCCCACTCTAGGTACATCAGATTTGTCAATGTCAGTGTCAAAGCTAAACACAGTACTACAGTTTTGAGTTAATCAATGCACGGTATACTAGGATCAACTCTTCCTATGATCTGAACATACACCTTTCTTAATGCAGCCAAAGACTGTACAGAGATGGATGGTTGGGGGGGGGTTGTTGAGAAAGGGGGACAGAGAGGAGGGTAGGGAGCATGTGGGTTGCTTTTACAGCAAGATGTTGTCATGTATAAATCTTTACAGTCATTCAAAATCCCCAGATTACATGAACTGCAGTCATCTTACTTAACCTGGTGCAGTTGCATAAATTCAGAATTGTACTTTCACTTTGCTTAAATTTAACCTCGTAGTTTCAGTCCAGTACTAAAGCCTGTGATGATCATTGTTAATGTTGGGTCCCGCATCTGTCATCCCAGCTTCCCTTCCTAGCCTGTGTCATCAGCAGATCCAGTCATCAGGCCTTCCACATCTTCACCCAGGTTCACCTAGACCCTATTCAGACTGCCGTATGGATGCATCTTTCATAGATAAAATTTTGTTCAAAAATTTATTTCTGGAGTGGATTTTCTCCATTCTCTTCATGTAGTGATACATCACAGACTTCGTGTTTGTATTACCTGTTGCTTGCAGCCTTGAGGAAATGGAGGACTGCACCACACCCACACCTTTAACCATTGATAGTGATGTGATACAAAGGACATGGAATGAATTACAGAACTGACATCTGCAAAGAAATGGTTTTGTGATACCTCCAAAATTATGTTACTCCTCATAGGACCACTCTATTTGGTGTGGCACCAGGAGGAATTAAAGGGTGCCTTAACTGTGGGGAGCAAAGGAAATGTAGTTTGGGCTGATGTGAGAAGGTTCTAAGCCTAGATTTCAGTGTATATATTAATGCTGACTTCCTGTAAATAAAAAGCCCCATTGCTGCACTCTGCTCAAGCTTGCCTTTTATGGAGCAACAGGCTTCCTGCCCAGTCTCCCTCACTGCCCCCAGTCCTCACTAGCTAAAAAATCCTGCCTCTCCATCTTCCTTAACCTCCTCCTTCTGGCATGTCTCTGTGTGGAATGTCTTCTTAAAGATGCCAGACTCTAATCACAAAGGCAAGTGAGATGGGCAGTGATTCTGTTTATTCAGCTAGCAGCCAGCTGGCCAGTCACTAACAGGGCATCAGAGCCCATGCCAGGGAAGGTAAAAGGTGAGGCATATGCCTCTTTTGATCAAGATATTTGGCCTCTGTGCGTATTAACTCCTTAAATGCTATTGCCTTAAATTATTGATGTTATCTTTAGCTGTTAGCTACATAGTTTGGATTAAATGGTTAAATTAGTTACAAATATGTGATGTGTTGATTGTTAACTGTTTTGAGTCTCATGATCACATTTCTGATGACTTTGTGCCTTTTGTTGAATTTTTAGAGATTGTGGAATGTCATAGCTGTCAATGTTTTGGGATCGCTTATTAGTGTCTCTTGTTAAGTCATGAAAGGTCTATAAATAATATGTTCTGTCAGGGAAACCCATTGATCTCCCTGAAGAGTGGCTGGTAAACATGTCTCTTCAGCTCTGAACTCATGCAAAGGTCACAGTGTGATGGAAACAGCCAGAGAATTCTAGTAAGAGAACCTGGTGTTAATTCACAATTCTAGTGCCTACTAGTTAGCCATGTGTCTGTGGCAAGTTATATCTTCTCTCTGTCTCAGTTTTCTCATTTGTTAAATGAAATGTTAACTTCAGCCTTAAAATATTTTCAAGGGAATTAAACAATTAAAAAACCCTACTAATACTGTATGTATTTCATATTGCTGTCAAAGAATAATGTCAGTACATGCAATGTTCGTTAAATATCAGGCTACTCAGCCCCAGTTTAGCTATAAGTCACATATTGTATGAGAAAAGTTGGAAAATATTTAGAGAAAGAGATCCATAGATGGAGAAATAAATGCATACTACTTATAAATAAATATTTTAAAGGAATTATGTTTATTAAGTATGTAGGGGAAAAGTCTATTTTAATAATGGTCTTAAAATTGTGACAAACTATGTTGAGAATGGTGACAGCTCCTTGCCATTGCAATTGAGCAAAGAACTGTAGTAAAATAGTTTAGGTCTATGAGTAAGGAACATCATTTAGATACAAGGGAAGTTTGCTGATTAGTGATGGCGCAAATTATGGAAGTAAGTTGGAAATTTTTAATAATAGAATATATTTTTCATTAATATTAAGATCCACTTACATAATTTAGATGTGATCCATCCTAAATATTTAACTTAGGCTAGATGATATTCTGAGTTCACTCCTACTCTTGTGATTCTGGGTTCTATTTTCAACCACTGATGTCTTCCTTGGACTGAGAGGTGGTCTCCTTGGATATGAAATTACGGTACTGTCCTGAGAGGCAAGTGTACACGTCTCTAAAATTGGTTGATATGTGACAATCTTCAGGGTTCCTCAATACTTTGGCTTCACTTCTAAATAATAGAACCTTATCTCTCTTTAGACTAATTCAAAATTACATCCCTTTGTAAGGTAGGAAATTTTTGTAAGCCTCAGTTACCTCATCTGCTCAGAGATGTTGGGAGGCTCAAGTGTACATAAAGTGTTTAACCCAGTACCTGACACATAGTATCTTACCATTATCTTCCTCTTCTTCCTCCATTTTTTATTCTTTATTATTTCTATTTGTTTCATTTTTTAAAGAAAATGAAATTTTATCAATATTATTTTTTACATGCTAGGATGTTGTTGTGGAGCAGTTGGGAGGGAGGGGGAGAGGGGCAAGGGGAAGGAAATGGGATGGAAGAAGGAGAGAGAAGAAGGGGTGGGATTGAGGTCAGTGGCACCCCCCTCATTCCCCCTCATTCCCCAGAGGAGTCTGGGGAGCTTCCAGCAGTGGCTTGGTCACTGCTGGGCTGGGTGCAGATGTCGTGGGGGGTGGAGAAGCCCTCACCCCCAACCATCCCAACTCAGGAACCCAGGGCCCTTCTTGCCGTGGCTTGGTGATCATCACTGGGCTGGTTGCGTGTGTCAGGGGGGTATAGCTGAGGCCCAAGGACCCCCACCGCCCCTGTTTGGGAGAGCCTGGGGCACTTCCAGTGGTGGCTTGGTGGTCATCTCTTGGCTGGTTGCATGCATCAGAGGGGTGTGCCTGATTCCCTGGGCCCCCCACTGCCCCAGCTCAGGAGAGCCCAGGGCATTTCCTGTGTCAGGAAAGGCCTGAGGCCCCCCACCACCTAGGGCTGGGAGAGCCCTGGGTGCTTCCTGTGGCAGCTTGGTGGTCACCACTGGGCTAGCTGTGTGTGTCAGAGGGCCGAGGCCTGAAGCCCCTACCACCCCAGCTTGGGAGAACCCCGGGGCTTCCAGAGGCAGCTCAGTGGTCACCACTGGGCTGGCTGTGCATGTCAGGGGTGTGTGGCCAAGTCCCTCATCCCCTACCCTCGGGATTGGTTGTGGGTGGGGTTGGGGGGCATTGCTGAGGCCGCCGGCCCTCCCCCTTTCTGGCTTGGTATCCCAGGGGACTTCCAGTCAATTCTATATGTTATAGGTATTCTTTGGTGAAATGAGAATTTTACTAGTTAATATGAAACTTTGTCTCTTGTTGTGGGGACTTTGTTTTTTCTTTCAGTTCTGTGTTGGATTATTTGCTGTTTCCACCACTTAAACTCTGCACTGGAACTAATTTGTCATCCTTTGCTAACTTCTAAAATGGGGGAACTTCCTGTGGGGACCAGTACTTGAGCTGTGTGGTTGAAGTAGATTGCTGCTTTGCTGCTGATTCCCTGGGGAAGGCTTTTTCTGCGGCTCAGGTTTTAATGGTTGACTTTATAGGTACTTCTGGCTCTTGAGAGATCTGAAACTCTGGTCTGGGCCTGAGTCTTTTCATCAAACTGCACCCCATGCAATGCTGTATTCCTGACCAGTCTCCTCTGAGTGGTCCTTCACTGATAGGGGTGCAGATCAGCTGTCTTTGCTTTGTCCCAGTGTTCTCCTGGTGGGCCCAACTTCACCACCACCCATGCTGCAAACACTTCCCATGGGACAGGCCATGTGCTGGTCCCTTGCAATGACTTACCAGCCTCTGAGTGGCTCCTTTTTTTCAATTGTTGCAGCTCCTCTCTCCTATGTGTGTCCGCGGGAACCCTACCACTAGTGGTCTTGCTGGCCTGGGGCCCCTCTTTTCTACTGCTGCCACCAAGCAACTTCGTCCAAAGGGCACAGCTGTGGCTTTTGCCATCTCTTGCTCCTCATATTCAGCAGCTCTGGCCTGGATGCGGCCGGGGCTCAAAACCGTCTGAGCGTTTATTTCTTTCTGTCATCTTGGCTTCTCCCACCTTCATGAAATCCGTAGGTCTCTTCTCCTCTTCCCCTGAGCTCTAGCGGCCCCAGTTCGCCTGTCGTTGCCTTTTTATAGTTGTGAATTGGTTGGTTTGTGGGAGAGAGTGATGCCGGTAACCGTCTCTTCTGCCATCTTGACTGGAAGTCCTTCCTCCAGTTTTTAAAATAAACTAATGGAAAAAGGCAAAATGACACTGTAGGTCATGTGATTTTTAAACCAGGGAGCTAGCCATTCAGCTAATGCGTGCTAGCCATTCAATAATGCGATATCTTCTCTGGACTTCCTAAATAGCCAACGAGTAACTACGTTTTTAAGAGGCAGAAGCTAGAAACTGTCTCACAGGACTTTGATAGTGAAATCAGAGGAGTAACTCCCTCTCCCTACTGCACATGGCCTCCCACACCGTGTTCATACCCCCACTTCATCCCTGATCATATTGATGGTTGATTAGACAACCCCCCCAACCCCCCCCTCTGGACCATTTATCTTCATACCCAACTCTAGCACCCAGTGTCAGACTGGGCATATATAGACAGACAAAAAAATGTTTGTTGGTTGAATACACAACATATGCATGACGAAGGAAAAGTAATATGACATAATGGTTAAGAGCATAGACCTGGGAGTCAGAGAACCAGGGCAAAAATCCTGGCTCCACCTCTTACAAGCGGTGTGATCTTAGACAGCTGGCTTAACTCTTCAAGTCTCATGTCCTTATCTACAAAATGGTGTTATCTATTATACCTAACCCATAGGGTTTGTTCTATAATATATATGTTTCATATACATTATTTGCATGTAACATTGTGCCCAGCAATAAGTAACTATTATTCATAGCATTATTTCTTATAATGATAGTTATGAAAAATAATACAAATATCATAACACATATGTTAATTTATTGTTATTTATTTTTGCTATTAATTTTATTGTTATTTATTGTTATGGTTATTGGCAGAAGTGCTGGGGTGACTCACTGATACCAAGTACAGAATGATCCCTTCAAACTATGTGATAGATATCACTCAGACCAGGCAACCCCACAGATGGGCATTCTTACTTTGGACTGAGCTGGGGGTAGGAAAGGTTGAACAGAGTTAACAGTACTGCCTTCAGTTCTGCAGCTTTAAAGAAGCAAAGCCCTACTTCCATCAAAGAAAGCTTTAAAATGCTTTCCAGCACATCTGGAGCCTCAGAAGGCTAATGATTAAGATGAATCTTAGAGCATCAATTATGCTGCCCGAGGACCCAAAGAGGTTGAACCATAAACTTCAGTTAAGCAGTATTTCTCAGACTTTAGCATCCATCTGAATAAATTGGAGGACTTATTTAAACAGATTGCTGGGCTCCATCCCCAGATTCAGTAGGTCTGGGGTGGAACCCCAATTCTGATTTCTAGTAAGTTCCCATGTGGTGCTAATGATGGTTGTCCAGGGACCACACTTTGAGAACCAATGAGTTCATACGTGTGGATGAAATGGGAGTAACTGGACTCCAGAGCAGGAATAGTGTGGAAATCTTTTTTGCTAAGGTGAATTGCCTGACAACCCCTGTGAAAATTAGGGCTTCCTATTTTCGGCCCCATTGTTTTCAACCCTTCACTGCCCTTTCCTTACTTTATAAACTTATCGGTAGAGAAAATGGTCTTGTGAAGTTGTTTTTAAGCTTTTACAAGCCTGATAAAATCTATAGACACTCTCCCCAGGAAAGCCCATAGGCACATACACAGAAGCATTGCTTATAATTTCAGGAGGTTCTTGGTTCTTGAACACCACCCGCATCAGCCCACCCACTCGCTCTTAGGAGTATCAGGAGAAAAACTATGCCTTGAGGTAAAGTCTTGAGTTTACTTGGATGTAACAAATATTCCCTTCTATACTTAACCTTTCAGTTAACTCACTTGTAAAATAAGAATAATAATAATCGTTCTTACATCAAAGGTTGTGAAGATTAACTGATATAATGCATGAACATTTGCACTTAGCAGTATCTAGCACAAATTACATACCTAAATGTTTGATGTTATTAAAATCATTGCCTCTTCTGTGAGCAAGGGAAGGGATGTTGCTAACTTGCTGCTAGCTTGTGGGAAGAGAGGAGGTCAAGAATGAAAACCGGGACTGTAAGGTCCTGACTTGCTGAGGGTGGGGCAATAGGACTGAAGGCAGCAGAGTCGCTGTCCTGGTTGCTGCTTGGGTGCTGCCCAGGGGTTTCCAAAGGCAACTGCAGAATTAATGGGGGTCTGGGTAGAGGCTACAGCCCCACCTCACTTTACTTCTGAGCCAGGCCAACCCCACTCAACTTGGTTTTCTTCAGCTTTGAGCACCTTGACTTCAACATGGCCACTGGTTCTCTCCACACTGCCCCTTCCCCCCCAGCTCTCCCCAAGAACTCACTTGGGTTCAATGGAATGAGTTCCTGTATTGCTTATTTTCTCCTCTGCCCTAGGTTCCCAAGTTAAGAACCCCCTTATTTCATGTTTAGAACAGTAAAGAATGACTGCCTGAGGGTTTTTTCCCCTGATGCTACTACTTGCCTGCTAGATAACTTCAAAATGCTATGCAAACTCTCTCTGCCTTCGGGTTTTAACCCTCAGGATTAGGCTGGAACATGGACCATCTCAGAGGGATGTTGTGGGGCTACAGCTGAGGCTGATGTCAGAATCCTGTCAACATCACCAGTTGTAGTGCTCTTAATCCTGTTTGTGATGCCAATTGTAAAGCTACTTGACTACGCCAGTTGTCAGGCTCTTTTACCTGTCAGTAATCCTGCACTGACTGGGCCAATTGTCGAGCTAGGACTGGGTCTGGTGCTCCCAGACCCCTCAAGCCCATTCACAGACTGGGTCACAAACCCTTCATATGCCAGGCTGGGTCACCAGACCCCTTCACATGCAGGTCTATGAGCTAGGTAACTGGCCAAAAGGTCCTTGGAGCCATAGGTTGGAAAGCATGGCCGTGCAGGGTGGATTCCGGAGGCAGACGCCTGCCCACTTACTTCACTAAAACTCCTCTCTCTCTCTCTCAAGAACACAAGAATAGCAACAAAAATAAAAAGATACATTGGCGTGTATACACACTAACTACACACACACACACACACACACACACACACACACAATTTGTTTACAAAGGATGTGCTGAACCATACCCAATCGGACCTGAGGCGAGGGCCCTGACCAAACTATTCTATTTTCCCAACCATCCACCCCTTCAGGGTCCTCACCGTACAATCTACATGTTCAGAACCTTCCACGATGTTCCTTTAGTGAGGATAAATGACCCTTACATTTACATACTACACATTCCATCCCAGTCCCAAAAGTCTTTAGCTTGTGACAGCACCAACTCAAACGTCCAAAGTCTCATCTGAGACCAAAGGCAAAAGTCCTTCCAGCCATGAACCTGTAAAGAGTCAAAAATAAGTTTATCTACTTCCAAGATACAGTGGGACAGACATTGGGTACACATTCCCATTCCAGAAGGGAGGAAAAGAAAGGAAAAACAGGCACACGAACAAATCCAAAACCCAAATAAGGCAAACATTAAGCACACTGGGGCACCCAGGCCCCTAAAACATTGGGCAATCTCGCTCCTACAGCTCTGCCAAGTGAAGCCCACTGAGCTGCCCTGGTGCCTACAGCTTTTCCAGGCTGGCACTGCACCATGCCAGCAGCCCCACAGTTCTGGGTTCCTGGTGGCAGTCCCACCATCCTAGCTCCACTAGACATTTCCTCAGTGGGGGTTCTCTGTGGGGGCTCCAACCCCACTTTTCTGCTCCACACTGCTCCATGGATTACTTCTGCAGTGGCTCCACCCCTGCAGCAGGTCTCTTGCCTGAGTCCCCTTGCTTTTTTGTACATCTTCCAAAATCTAGGTGGAGGCTGCCATGCCTCCTCTGCTCTCACATACTGCTGGCCTGCAAACTTAACACAACGTGAACACCACCAAGATTTTTGGCTTTTTTCCTTCGGAGGTGCTGAGGCAGGATTGCTCCAGCCAAAGTGGCTGGGATGCAGGGAGCAGTTTCCCAAGGGCAATGACACCTCAGGTCTGTCCTCTGAGTATCTCAAACACCCTCAGGGACTGTAATGGGTGGGGCACCCATCCAGACTTCTTACATGCATTTAGGGCTTTTTTCCCCATTGTCTTGGCTCTTAGCATCTGGCTACCTCACCTCCAAGACAGTGTCTTTAGCAAACAGTTTATCTGCTTCACCCTTGCATTTTTCTCCTGCTCTCTGCTTCTCTACCACATGGCCAGGCTGCAAATTTTCCAAATCTTTACACTCTGCTTCCATTTAAAATTCTGGCTTTTGAATTACTTCAATCAGCTCAGCTTGCACCAACTACTCACTCAGTCTCAGGCAGTTTTGCAGCATTCACCCACACAGTTCAAACAGCTGCATTTGCCTAGATCATCAAAGAGTGACCACCCTGCCCCTGTGCATATCTTTTGTAACCGCTGCCACAGAGACAGGCATGTAGTAACGGAGACTAGCTTTTCCACCTTTTCACCAGGTGAAAACATACTTGAAATTCTCCAGTGGAACCCATCCTTGGGTCATCTGCCCATCTGCATGTGGCACTCTTTTCTTGGGTTTTATGGCAGCTGGCTGGCCATTGGGTTTAAGTGGCACCCTCCAAGCCTTTTGCCTTCAGACAAATGCAACATGAGTTTACTACATCATTTCTAGAGCACGTTACACCATCCACCCCTAGGTCCCATAGCTGTAGCAGCCAGGGGCTCTCCCTGTTTCTACTGCTTTACTGTCTTGATTTCTCATGCACAACAGGTCACGCCTAGAGACACACAGTTTTCCCCAACTCACCGCTGGGCTGGTCATCTTCCCTAGTGTGAGAGGCAGGAGTGGCCAGTTGCTGCATGTTGTCTTCCAGGACAATCATCCGTGCTTCCAACAACTCTGCTTTCTGCCACAAATCTTGATCAGTTTGCAGCATAGTGATCAGCAGCCAGACTCCGGTCAGCAGAAAGTGGCCACTGGGCACCACAAGCTCAAGGACAGCCACATTTCCTCCTTCCAAGGGCTTTCAGCTCCTGTAACTGCTCAGGATCCTGTCGCAGACTATGCCAGATGTGGCACTACTGATAATGTCTGGAATCCTGTTGACATTGCAAATTGTAGCACTCTTAATCCTGTTCATGATGCCAATTGTAAAGCTACTTGACCACACCAGTTGTTGGGCTCTTTTACCTGCTGGTAATCCTGCACTGACCGGGCCAATTGTCAAGCTAGGGCTGGGTCTGGTGCTTCCAGACCCCTCAAGCCCATTCACAGGTTGGGTCACCAGACCCCTTCACATGCAGGTCTATGAGCTAGGTAACTGTCCAAAAGGTCCTTGGAGCCATAGGTTGGAAAGCATGGCCGTGCAGGGCAGATGCCCGAGGCAGATGCTCGCCCACCTGCTTCACTAAAGCTCCTCTCTGTTTCTCTGTCTCTCTCTGTCTCTCTGTCTCTCTCTCTCAAGAATAGCAACAAAACTAAAGATACATTGGCACGCATGCACACTAACTGCACACACACACACACACACACACACACACACACACACACAATTTGTTTACAAAGGATGTGCTAAAACCACACTGAAATGGACCCAAGGTGAGGGCCCTGACCAAACTATTCTATTTTCCCAACAGATGTCCACTGCTTTGAGAGCCTCAAAGGAAAGTTTCTAAATAAGTAACAAATAATGACCCCACCCAAGGACTGGGATTGGAGCTTTCTCTTCCACATCTTTGCTGCCCCCCAGGCTTACTAGGGTCCTGGGCTGCTGACAAGAAGGTTGATCATTGGGGCAGGTTAGATGGGCTAAGCAGTGTTGGCACTAGTGGGTCAGTCTCTGCATCTTTCATTGGCCTCATTAGGCAGCCTCTATGGAAGACTGTCCCTCTCCGCCCACCCCCTGGCGTGAGAGCAGCTTCCAAGGGAAGTGCTCCTCCCTCATCGGAATGCCAGGGAGCCTGTCGCATGGCTTCTGTGCAGTGGCTGTCTGACCACAGCCACTAGTGGGCCTCCTGGCACCTTCTCTGCATGTGGACTCTACACATTTTGCCCCTGCCTCCTATATTCTCTAAGATTATGCCTCTCCTCCAGGACTTCCATTCTGATGCTCAAGATCCTAGTTTGAAACCAAAAACACTGAATATTACCTTTTCTCTGTCTTTGTAGTCCTGCTATGACAATCCTCGTTCTCTGTGAAGCAAGTGGATGCCTCTGCCTACTAGGGAAGAGACTGGGAAATGAAAGAACAAAGAGCCCAGAGAGGAATATTTGAAGACCTACTCTGCAAAGTTCATTTTTTTGCTAAAATCTGGTCATAGACTACCATATCATGCCGTTCTCATCAAGTCACTATGAGCCATAGGGTCTTGTGAGCCCAGGTCTGGCTCTGTAACCTGAGAGTCTCAATTCAGCCACCCTGAAATACTCACCTTCTAAATGCCCGGTGTTAATGCCTCCTGTTAGAAAGACAGAAATGTAAAGTTCTAATAAGGTTTATTTCCAGGCTAGAAGACACCAAGTCTTAAGGAAGCAATAGTAAGGATTAAACCTGATTCTCACTGTTTCTACAAAAATAAATAAGTACATTACATATATTGATAGGCCAATCAGCAAACATTTATTTAGTACCTACTGTGTATGCTGCAAAATAGACAACACAAGGAAGAGTAACACATGCTCCCATGCTGTCCAGGCTCACATTCCCACAGTGAAGATAGATACATGCAAAAATAAACCAAACAAAAACCTTGCCATAGCAAGGGTGATGATTGTGGTTCACACTGCCTCAGGAGAAGAGAAGAAGAGAAATCAGTTTTGAAGGGGGATCCATAAAATTTTCTTGGGTGACATGAGATTGAAGCTGGACCTTAAAGGAGGAGTGAGATTTCTGTAGGTGAATATGATGAAGGATATTCTCAGCTGTGGGTGTAATTTGAAAAAAGGCATGGAGTTGGGAAACTGCTTGGTATATTTCAGTAATTATGAATTAACCAGTGTGACTATAGTATGGATTGGGGATAGGGTTGTAGGACTTGAAGCTAGAAACATAAGTTGGAAGCATATTGTGGGAAAGAAACCAAAGGCCAAGTGAGGTGCTTCGTATTTACTCTCCATGCAGCAGAAAGTATTGAGGGTCATTGAGTGGGGAGATACCAGAAGCAGATTTGTTTTTATAAAAAGAAGACCCTGGTGCTGCTGTGGTGAATAGACCACAGCGGGCAGGAAGGAAGCAAGACCTGAAGGTAATGGGAATTTGAACAAAAGCAAGAGAGGTGGGAGAGGGCAGGAGGGATGAATGTGAGAGGCATCTGAGAGGCTGCATTCATTTGAGGATGGTTGGCAACATGTAGTGAAGAAAGCAGAGGCCACCGGGAGGGCTCTTCTTGGCACAGTGAGTACCAGTTTGGGACACTGGCATAAAGCAGATCATGAGGTCAGGGGAAAAGATTTACATGGGCCCAGATGTTGGGTGGTGAGGGATGCCCTATTGGCCATCCCAAGCGAAAATTTTTCCTCCCCAGAATGCCCACAGAGGTAGCAACTGACCATCTGCTTTGCCTGCATGGAACATCAAGATCACAGATTCCTAGACATGGTTCCTCAGCCTGGCAGTTTCAGGAGGCCTGGAGAGCTTTTAAAACAGTTTTTAGCCTCTTTCCCAAGAGATTCTGATCTGGGAACCTGACGTGGGTCCGAGGTAGGGCCCAGGCATCTGTTTCGTAGTTGCCAGGTGATTCTAATGCATGGCTGGGTCTGGGAACTACTGTGATACTTTAGTATTGTGCTTGGAAATGTATAAAAGCAGGTTTGACACTTATTTGTGCTAGTGAACATGATGACAGCTTGGAGACCTTCAGCTTTGGCTTCCAACACAGTGTCTCAAGCACAGTGGCCTTCACTGAGTGTTTTAGTTCACTGTCCATTCCCAACTCTGATCTCAGCAAACACATTAGGAGATGGGAGAGGCTGAATGCTTTATGAGGTCCCCGGAACTTCCCAAAAGACAATGTGCATACAAATCACCACGTTCACTCTTCTCCTTAATTGGAAAAGAAAGAGAGCTTGGCTGTGTCATAGGAATACCATGAGAGCATCTTTTTATGGGATACTTTGAGTGTTTGGAAAACAGGCTACATTATAAAACTATATACTTTCTGCCAGGCTTGTACAACATTCATAGCACTTTTATTCCTATTATCACTTTTATATCTCAGAAAAATGATACAGTGCAGAGGTAAGGTCAGTGTTAAAAACCCCCTTCTCAGTCGTGATCCACTGACTCATCCAAGGTTAGACACCCAGAGCTGGCCCTGCAGTTGCCGTTGTTCCGAGCTCCAGTTCTGCTTCTGTGCCATAATGGAGAAGAGTAACATAAAGGCATTTTTCTCTCCTTGTAAAAGAGAAAAAACTCAGGGAGAGGGAATTATTTAAACACACCTCACTCATACTGCAATCACTGCATTGTTTTTCCTGTTGAAACACCCTGTTGATTTTTAAATCCCTTTAAACCTCCCCGGCACCTGTATGGCCCAGATCCAAGAATTATTACCAAACCCCTTGCTTTTTATATTTAACCACATAGGAGTTTCTGTGATGGTAACTGGCTGTTGGTTCAGTTGAAAATTTCAGAAGTTCTAGAAGTTTTCTTCTTGCATAGGAACTAGAAGCATGCCATGCTCAGACCTGAATTTTTTTTACTTTATTTTTATTTATTTATTTATTTTTACTGCTAGATAAAATAGTGTCATAGTACAACCCTGTTTTGTTCCTCTGTGATGACTCTCCTGAAATACTGACCAAAAGAGAGGGCAGAGGAAGGATGCGGTGGCAGTGGGGGTCTCCATCAGCAGCTTACGGTATGGGATATGACCTCTCTTCAGGGCAAGAACTGAGGCTGAAAACATAATGAGAACTTTCCAGCAAATTCATTATAACAAAGCATAATGTGAGCTCACTGGGCACAAAAATAGGCTGAAGGAAAGTGACTCCCACATAAGACCTAATTAAATACTTTGATGTCAGAAAGCAGGGCAGGGAGGGGTGGAAAATCAAATCAGACCAATGTGAAGGGCCTAAATTCGAATGGAAAGAAGAAATATTTCTTTCTTTTTCTTTCTCTCACTCTCACACTTGCTCGCTTTTTCTTCCTTTGCCATAAAGGAAGAATAAGATTCAGGAACAATGGGTTGTAAATTCTTCAGCCAATTAGTCCAGTGACTTACTACTGTTTATAATGCACAGAATGTCACAGGCTGTTTTGCAGCCACCCCAAGTTGGTTTGTTAATAACAGGAAGCTAGCACTTCTCAGTACAGTGGATCAGCTACACGTGAAAATAAATGCAAAAAACCTGGAGGGGAATAGCAGCAGACCAAGAGTAGCCTTGATTTAATTTAACATTTGGGGGTCCACACACAAATGAGCATTTTAGTAGGCTTCATGGTGGAAGTTGCTGTCATTTGTAAAATATTCTGGCCAATTAGCTAATAGTGTGCTTGGATTTCTCCTGTTTTGATACAGTAATACTAAGTACATTGTGAAGCCCAATTATACAAATCATCCCCATATGCCATACCAGTCTTTCTTTATGAACTGTGTTTATAAATCCTGTGTGAGGAAATGTGTACTTCAGCAATTTAGACCATGTGTAAAAACATAGCCAATGGGATTGTCAAGAAAACAAGTTCCAGCCTAGGAAATCCTAATGTGTTCCGCTGAAATAACAGGAGGGTGCCGGGGAGTGCAATGCTCTGCTTAAATACATATTGCTTTATAGTGTTTAACCCCCTCGGGGGCTTCCGCTTCTCTTCTGATATTTTACTCTTCTTTTATTTTAGGATCCAACCTTGGAGTTTTTGAGAAAATTTGGGATTGGTCTTCTGTCGGGGACAATAGCCTCAGTCATTAACATCCCTTTTGATGTTGCCAAAAGTAGGATTCAAGGGCCTCAGCCAGTTCCTGGAGAGATCAAGTACAGAACCTGTTTTAAAACAATGGCAACAGTCTATCAGGAAGAAGGGTAACAAATTCTTATTTTAATAAATGTTCAAGGCTCAAGTATTGTTAAAACCATATTGTACCTCTATTTTGATGAGAACGAGTAAGCCCTCCTAAATCAGGTGTGTGTCTAAGACCATCTGTAGAATACATATGACAAACTTTGCAAGATAACACAATAATGAGATGTTGGCAAAATGTTCTAACACTATCAAGATAGTGCCGGGAGGCACAATCATACAATACTGCATGTTTGCCTTAGAGTGCTGAGGTGAACTTTTTACTAGTTCGTTTGCATAGTATGCTATTGTGTATTATATTCCCTACTAATATATGGGCAAGAGAGTATTTGCCTTTCGACCGTAAACATAATCAAAATGTCACTGAAGTATATTCTCCTGGGAGAATAAAATATGAGAGTTCTGTAAAAGTAGTTTTATTTTAAAAATTTAAAGTATGTGCCTTTTTCTGGTGGTCTTTTTTTCCGTCTCACTTTCTCTCTCTTACCCACCCCCACATCTTATTCTCAAGTAAGCAAGTAATATTTTATTATTTTGACCTAAACCGCATTATATTTCCTAATGTGAAGTCTGAGTTTGTGGTCTTTTAAATTCAATTACAAAAGTCATTTTGTCCATATACACAGCTGTCTTGAAAGTAAGACCTGTCTTGAAAGCAAAAACCATCTCGCTGATGAAAGTCATGTTTCTGATTGGACAAGACCAACATAGCTTGAGTAATAAAGAATTGATTAACTCTTTCCCCTCATCCAATTTGCTGCAGAGAATACTAAGCCAGATACTGTCTGGTTTGGGATGTATGTAATTTCAAATAATTTTTTTGTGAATGCTGGCCCAGTATCTCAATAAAGCCTAAGTACAACTCCAGTCATTTTCAGAATAAGAATGTTGCTCTTTCCTTTCCGGTTATAGGATTTTAGCTTTGTACAAAGGCCTGCTTCCCAAGGTTATGAGGCTTGGACCAGGTAATGATGTTTTTATTATTTGTGTCCTTCTTTCTTTATTGTTCTTGTGTTTCTTTTTGTTGTTATTTGTGTCTATCAGCAACACAATAAAAGTTTACCACACTGTGAAAGACGGAAATCTTGAGGATATAAAGTTTTCTATGAATATGTGAGATACTGAGGCATCCATTAGAAACGTTCTACCTTTGTTTATAAAGTACTATTTATGACTTTGCTGGAGGCTGATAGAAGCCAAAGCCCAGCTTAAGTCAATAGGAAAGAATCCACAGCCAGGTGGAGTTTGAGTGAGCACTGAAGTATATACAGTGACTTCTGGCTGAAGTGGAGTATTTTCACTGAGGAAACAGCCCAGTAAAACTCTTCCTTGTGCTCCTAGTTCACTCTTGCTCCTGCCTTAACTTTATTTCAAAGAGAAAAGGAGGACAACTTGTCTCCATGAACAGCAAGGGCCGCTCATCTTCACAGTCACCTCTGGGGAGTGGTGACACTGCGGCTGGGTGCTCACCTTTCCTGGCCTCCGTCAGCAGGACAGCAGAGGCTCCTGGCTCAGGGCCTTACTTCAGGACACCAGCCCACAAAAAAATAGCTGCCATTCCCACAGGGAGCGTCAGCTGCCTCTGTGTAAATAGATAAGAAAATAACTGCTGCAGACTCAACTGCCTGGGCAAATAGTCTTGAATTATAAGCAACCTTGTGAATAAGTACAAAAGTATGCTCTAGACCACACATTTTTTTTTACCAGGCCACACTCACCTACTCAGACATCCTGTAATCTTCCCTACTTAATCTTCCTGTAACCTTCTCCTACTCCTCTCCTCTCCCCTTTTGCCATTCCTCCCTTTTAACATCAATGTCCTCCTCCCATATGGCAGTAACACACGTGCACATTTACCTTTAGGTCTCAGCCCAGTGACCCAGCATTTCTATCAACCTAAGATAGAGAACAACAGTCCACACATTGAATCTGGTGGACAGTTTACACTTTCATGTATTTAGAAAACACTTCCACAATCGCCAATTCGTCTATCCCAACCTTTCTAGGCATTTAGCATGAATTTTGCTTCATATTTGAGATTCAGACCTGCCTTCTGTTAGTCATTGGCCCATGCATAAAAACTAACCCAATAACAATACTGGCAATTTGTGCATCTCTGCAAGCATGTAGCATTTTTCCTTTACCACACAATAAAAACCTGCTAGTAGACCTAATATTAGAGAAAATCGCAGGACTGACCCTAAACCAGCTTTCTCAGAAGGGGATGGGCCTAAAAAGGGTGATGACAGAAGAGTTTAGCTAAAATGGTAATTAACTGGGACCTTAATTCAAAAGTTTTAAATAATCCAGCCCCAAGTTTTGTTAGAGCCTTGCAAATGTTTGGTTGGCTCTTCAAATGTTTTTGCATGAGGGGTCCTGAGTTGCTGTGGTATTGAACCCAATAAAAAGGGTTGTTGTGAACTTACTGTCCAGGCTAAACAAAACTGTGAATAAGTGGAAACCTCACTCAAGGACTTGGCCTCCACTTCATTCCAAATATGCAAGTCCCAGCAACTTCAAAGGAAATAAAGGTAGAAAGGTAAGACTTTTGAGTTAAAGGTGAGATTAAAAAGAGGGAGAGACAGTAAAAAAGAAAAGAAAGGTGAACGTGGGATTTTTATCCTTCATTCTGAAGAAGCATCCTATTTTATTTTCCTAATAGCCTCAGCAGCTCTACGTGGCTAAAGGTACCTCCCACAAAAGAATCTTGGAGTCTGTGGTTTAAACTCCAAATATCACTAGGCTGAAAACTAACTCAATTCTCCATATTCCTGTCTTACATTGTGAACAGTTAATAAGAGTAAACGCAGCAATTATATACATACTAACAGGCCTCTGTAGTTTGTGTCTTTTTGTTTGCCAGCATTCCAAGAGGGCTACAGCAGCTGAGAGGGGCCTAATAGAGTATCTTCATGGGTTAAAAATGAAAATTACAGGCACATAATTATCTTTGGTATATGATTACACAAACATGTGCAGACTGTAGTTTAAAAAAAAAAAAGCATATGGCAGTGTGTATAAAATAACTAAGATCCAGATCAAGTTGTATTTCTTTCTGTCACAAGGCAATCTTCTAGACGTGCAGCCAAGTCTTCTCTAGCTTGTGCTCAAGATATGTATCCACATATTGATTTTGTAATATTTTTTACACATTTAGATGTGAAAGGAAATAGAGATTATCCTAAAGAGTAAGGGGCACGTGCTATTTACTGCATCAAATAGAACACAAAATGATCCACATACAAATACTTGTCTAGGTATTCAGCAGCCTCTGCCTGTTTTCCCGTATCATATTTCTATTGACATATTACATAGCAAGCCTTTTTGCAGCCACTTATATAAGTCTTCTCTTCCAAGACAAATGGTGGTCTCTTGTCACTCAACTCCACTACCAAATTTTCAATTTGAATTCCACATCAAAAGCAGATAAAAGGAATGAGGGTTGGCTTTCAATCTCCTTTTGTTAAGTTTTGCAATACAGATTTTAAAAATATTCAGAAGCTATTTTTTACATTGCAATCCACTTTGAAAGCCAGACTCATCTGTCAAGCACCGTCTTAGAGATTCCTTCTTGAATACAACTAAGACAATGCTAATTATAGACTGAAAAAGATAAACCCTTGGCCTACATATGAAGAATTTGAAGGTTTCTGTTCGCAGGAAAGCCACATGCTTTTACATGACTAAATGTGTCAATATGTATTTACTTTTAAAAATTAAAAGTGCCTGAAAAAGAGTCTGATGATAAATGAAACTTGCAGAAACTCATGGGGAAAAAATGTATTTGGAGACTCAAGATGGTCTTGATTTTACCCTGAGAATTTTCCACAATAGTTTTACATCTTTGTATTGGAGCTTTAGAACTGATGATTCTGAACAGCCCCTGCCTAATGGGCTGCATGGGACTTTATGGATTCAGAAACCCAGTGGGAAGGCATGCTTTTTAACAGAATTTGTGATAAAAATTGGCTCTTTTCTTTTCTAGGTGGTGCAGTGATGCTGCTGGTTTATGAATACACCTATTCATGGCTTCAGGAGAACTGGTGATAGCTGAGAACTTGTTTCCCCTCCTGATAATGGGTATTTACTATTCATCACCAAGAAGAGGAGAAACTATTGATCAGCTATGCTAGGCATACATTCAATGATGAAGGGGAAAACAAGAACAAAGCCTATTTTGATACTTTAGAAATTATCTTTAGGCAACTTGACATGGTAGTTTAGGTCATATACATAAAACATGAAAAGAAAAATAATATGAAGCAATAAAGTGTGTAAATTGAATATAAATATAGCATAGAGATCAGATATATTTCATAAAAGCAATATAAACTTTGTCACCTATGTTTCTCTCACATTTCTTCACAATAAAAACTCTTGGTATTGATAATTATTTTTTCTAAGTGGTCTAGAAACACTCAAAGTAAATTCTTGAAAATAAATTATTCTGTGACCAGGTCTTTAAGAATTATGCAAAGAAAGACTGGGTTGAAAAAAATATGTTAAGCCAAAATTTAGACAGTTTTTGTAAGTAATTAAATTCTTCCATAAATAATATTTAAAGTCAGAGGAAAATCTGAAATGGCCTTTTAAGAATGTTTAATTTTGTGAGTACTTTGTTAAAATGTAAATCTGTTGGGTTTCTTTACTAACAATACACCTCTCAGCTACATTTTCCTAAATCTACTTTATATTTCACACTGTTGTTTAAAGCGAGTATTTTTAAGTCATGCTATTCAAAGTATTTTATTACAAATAGAAAACATGAAATTATATTAAACTACTTTACTTCACATAGTTCTCTTTAAAGACAAGTTTTGTTGCTGAAATATTTTTATGTTAAGTCACAGATTGGAAGCACACCCAGGGCCCATTTGTGCTGTTTGTGTTTGCATCCAAATAGGCTCTCTTATCTATGCCATTCTTAAGAATGTGTAGAGTAAAACCACATTTCCTAGTTACTAGTTTTAAATGACAGCTTCAGGTGTGAAGTCTGATGATGAAGGAAAAACTGTTTCAAACTGGAAATACATTCTTAGCATTTCCAAGGATTCCTGTATTAACATGCACTCCAAAAAATATACCCTTGGTTTCGATATAACCAAACTTGATTTTATATCTGCATCCTGAAATGATGCTACTTCAGTAGCTAAAGTTAACAAAAATGTCTGTACATTGTAGACGACACCTGTTCTTAACTACTACTATGGGATACTTCTACTATGGTGCTATTTCAATGAAGTGTTTTGAAAATAAAAAGTGAAAGGTAACATGGTAATTATTACTTTTTATTAATTTAGAGCATTTGAAGTATAAAAATAAAAGGCTTTTTGACATACTGTATATACATACATAGCCTTCTGTCGTACATCCTTTCCAACGAGTTCTTTTAATTTATATTTCAGCCCAATATTCAATAAGAGGATCATTAAAAAGAGAAAATCCAAGAGAAATGAGAATGTGTCTCTGTTACACAACTGCATTCTATCCTTGCAGGTAATACTCTTGCATCCTGTGACAGAGAGTACTGACTGCACAGAGGCCATGAAATTGCACCTTTAACCTCTCCATGTGAATGAGATGGAAAAGAATTTCTAAAGAGTATATCTGCCAGTTTAGAAACAACACTTTTACCCTCTTAGAAACAGAGGAAATATGTTAACATTAACCAATAACAATAATGTTTAAAAATCAAACAGTCCCAACACCATATCCCATCCCATTTTCCTTTATGTATTTTTAAAGTGGCTTTAAATCATAATTTGCTTTGAATAGCAAATTATATTTGGGCTTTCTGTTGTCTTTTAAAAATTTCTCCATGTGAATTCACTGTTGTTAAGAAAAGACCTAGGGGGGAAAAAGAAAAGAAAAAAACACTTTGATACCATTAATATTAGATTTTTAAAAACGTAAGAACCAGAAAAAATATATATAAATAGCATAATAACAAGAGGTTTCTTAATTTAGATAAAGAAAATAACATTTAGTTGAATTTCCATACAAACAGTGGATATTTTTTAAAGACCCCTAATAGCCACCTAAGAACAATTGATAAAGATTAATTCTGTACCTTATGTCAGTTTTTCTGGACGGCAGGAGAGTCCCTGTATGGTACGGTTTTAAAGTCTCCACCAAAATATTGGACTGGATCTTCGTTCCATTCGGTTTATAGTCTATTTTCTCACCAGACTGGGAACTCCAGATGTCAAGGGGAGTTTTACAAGATCAAAGGAAGACTATGGCCCTGAGAGTTCATCTGCTTCTTCTGCTTATTCTTCTCCTGAAGTTATAATCCTCTGTTTGTAGCACTGAATTTCAGTTGCTTTAGAAATAAATGCAGTTCAAAGCTCTCTATAAGATATCTGCTGCTTGAAAGAAGAAATTACTTGAGCATAGCTTGTGTGTCAGAAATCTGCTTACTGTTTATATCCTAGTGATCTGAAAACCTAATTAATGTAGCCATCTGAGTTTTAAATGAAGCCATGAAACTGATGTGGCGGAGCTGGATTGCCATGTGGGCTGTGCACAGCACAGATAGGAAGAAATCAAATTCACCTAATGAATGTATCTTTAACATTCATATTTAGTGAGGAGCCCTTTTAGTTATTGCACAGAATTAATACTAAAAAAAACCCCACAATATATTAATTTTCCAACAGGTGAATTGTACCGATGTTCTAAAAACATATTTTTAGGCTATATTGCCAAGCAGGAAGAACTTCCCGAACAGAAGAGATAAAAACTGTAAATTTTGCCCCCAAAAAATCAGTTTTAAAATACAACACAAAATCTTACGCTCACACTCACGTATACCCCACGGATCTATTATTAACATTAAAGTGAAAAATAAATTGGTCTAGAAAGTTTTATCAGTTAAACTGTGTCCTGTAATTCCAGAAATGAATAAAGGGAATTTGTTAAAATTAAATAGCATTTGTATTTCTAATACCACCACCAGTTTACCTACATGTGAAACATGCTTTCTGTACAACAATGTAAACTTCACAGCAAGCCATTGTTACATTCATTAGAGCAGAATTTTCCATTTTCTTTAAATTACAACATAATTTGGAGTTGAGATCGCTGAACACACAGGTAAGCCAACAATAACAGTACAATTTAGTTTCACAGTGGTTTTCTTAACATAAAGTTCATTTTAAGTGTCTTTGCAAAACATTTCACATTAAACTTAAGTTTCTAAGTGACTTCCTTTAGAGCCTTCTTGTTCAGATACTTTCCACCCTCTTGTCTTTATATGCTTGGCATGTGTGTTGTTTGATTAGGATGCAAAATGGGAGACTGGCTTGTTTTATGTGTTTTTTGAGTCCTCTCCTGTCGAAAGAAAGTGTCCTTCATGAGATGTTGAAGCCTTCACTGCACACACAAAATTTGGGGGCAACTCCAGGTCCAGGAGCCCAAGCAGCCCACCACCAAACAGAGACAAAGACATTGTCAGAAAGTCACCTTTGCAAAAAAGAAAGAAAAAAATGGGGGGTTGGGGGGGAGAGGGATATCTTTTATGGAATGAAGACACAAATGTACCATCCAGAGTCCATATTTACAAGCTAATAGAAAATATAAACATTATTGTATTTGGAACCAAGTCAAAACACCAGGAGGAGCTAAATTCAGATATTGCTTGGGTTCTACACATACTTTTTCAACACAATAGGTCATCTCTTAAGAATAAACAAAGGATCAGTCAAAAAGTCAATTATTGATTGGCTTCCTTATGATGAATTAAGGCTTACTTGGTTACCTTATTTGATTAGAGGGTATAACATATCGTTTTTTCTGTATGTATTTTCCTTTATTGATTTTGCAAAATCTCAACAATTGCACGTTTCAAAAGTTCAGGTTGATTTAGAATAAATATACATGTGTGGTTTTACCAAAGAGTAGTTTCAAAAGTTCCTTAAGCCCTTTGAGGGGTGTAGGTTTCTTCACTACGTTAAAACAGTGTGTGGGCAACACAAATGTCTCATTCGATCCTTAACGTTGCTTTTGTTTTTACGTTCTAAAGTTATATCAGGTTTCCGTGAAAGAGAAGTATTGGCAAGAAATATTTAAGTGTCATCAGCACAAAGGATGTGAGTCCGTAAAGCCAGCTCTTGAGGCAGGAGGGTTGAAGGGTAGGAGGGGTGGGAGGTGAGACCTGGGAAGAGGGGGAGGATCTGCTGAGAGGGGGAGACCCAGGTGAAGCTGCTGGAGATGGAATTTCCCATCAGAGTGCAGAGGCGGTGACAGAATGACTACCTTCTCTGGCTGCCTGCATTCCCTTGAATGCCAGTGACGCGGGAATGTCACAGTTGTGGGGGGACAGTGGGGTGCCACCGGCGTGTTGCCACCCATGTCCTGCAACATAACCAGAAGGAGCAGCGCTGTAGGTCATGTAAGGTGACACTTGGGCTGGGGTAGGGTAGGGAGCCATGCTGGAGGCTGACACAAAACTGCTCACAGCTGGGAGACCATTTGGTGCCTGAGAGTGGGAAAAGAGAAGAGGTGAGAAATAATCACATTACAGTATTCGACATTTCACAGGTTCTTAGAAGGAAACAGAATGTTAGTCCTGTGTAAACTAACAATATTCTGGGTCTACTTTCTGATTTTTTTTTAGATTTGACCTTCATTATATTCTAAAGGCATTCACAGTCTTGCTACTAAAACAAACATAATACCAAAAGGCAAGATATTATTCTTTACACAGAAGTTTTAATAAAGCTACAACCAGAAAATACACAATATTTGCTTTTGCTATTTGGAAGTATAGGAAGGAGATGCAGGGGGAAGAAAGAATTAGTGGTGATTAAATACTCTTAGAATCTGCTCAGCTATCCACACTGCCTTTGTCAGCGTTGCTCGTACTCGGATTTTGTTTGGCTCTTTTGTTGAGGCATTTGTGACAGGCCTGCTTGGTGTAGCTTTCATTTTCAGGAAAGAAGGACACAGAGTGTTGGCTGTCATGTTGGAAGCTCAAAATGAGCACGACCTTTGTTAAATGAAACATTGGCCATATTTTAAAATATCATGTTGAAAATGCCTGTTGGACAAAGGACATGAAAAACCAGGTGCTTTGTCTCATAAGGGTTTTTGAGTGAAGATTGGGGGTATTTTTTCCAGAGCTATTTTATCAGAAAAGAAACTGTGTATTCAAATATAAAAGAACTGTGTATGCTTGGTTTTGAAATTGGAAAATTTGCTTACAAAGTTTTTGGGCCCTGTGATGTGAATGTTTAAAAACCACATGGATAAATCTCTTGTAATTAATTTAAATGTAAAATCCTTGTTTGCAAACAAAATGCAGCAGCCTGGGCAGGCAAGCCTGACTAGAAACCAGTGCTCTCTTGGCATCCAATAAATTACTGTTGGTATTGTTACTATTAACAACACCCAAAACACCCTGATGTCTAATCCTGATTCTGGCACAAATGCTTGGCATCCTTCAAGTAGATTAATTTTTTTCTCCTCAATTTTTAGACTATTTAGAAATAAAGAGTAAACCCTGTTTTCCGATAATGACATGAATGAACTAACATATCAACATATTTCCTAGTGAAAATATAATATAAATACTATAATTTTATTAGGAAACATGTTTAATCTTTAGAGTTAAGTAAGTCAGATATGTTAATTAGATACTTTTTCCAATTCAGTTGCAAAATAGAGATTGTTTACTAATTTTGATTATTATTTTCACTTCCACATCTATGAGAATGCAATGGTGGGGTCTCAAAAACTATTTTCTCAATGTAGAGTAAATATATATACATGGGACATAATATACACATGGGTGTGATTTAACATGGCTCATGGATTTCTGACTAAATAATGAAAAAATTAAAGGAGTTAACCTTATGTTGTTGGTCTGAAAAACACACACCTCATGTTCTTCTGTTTGCCGATGTCTATGCTTTGAAAAAGACAGAGGAAGGAAACTAAAGTTTCTTGAGTATGTCCTATGTCCCAGGCACTAGGAAATATTCAACATATTTTATTTAATAATGAGGATTATTGAGTTGTAGCTGAATATAAACTGTTGGGTTTATCATAATTACAAAACAATGTGTCATGAATACAACACAATGTTCAATTGAAATTAAAATATATTTCAAGGATCTCAAAGACTGGTGCCGTATTTTTTAACCAAGAAACTATTAGATATAACTGTTGAATATAAACAAAATCTTACCCTCTTTTTATGCACAGGGATGTAGATGAAAGGATTTAGCCATTTACCCTAGGCCAATCAGCAAGTCAATGGCCATTTGTTAATGTATCATCCCTGTCTGGTGCAGTGTCCTCTGAAGCATGTCATGCTGCTTTTCCCAAACAGTTAAATAACAGATGCAATTTAATCTCAAACTAGAACATCTTTTGAGATAACATCTGGTAAAAGATTCTTTCCTCTTCTAGAACCTGATTATCTTTGCTAGATTCTCATCTGCTTCTTAACTTCAGAAAAAAAAAATCTTTTTCTCCCTTTTCTAGAACAGCTAATTACATCTCAAAGTAGAAACATTTTAAGGCTCTCAGAAGATAAGTATCAAGATAGAGAGCTATTGAATTGCAGTAAAAAACCTGGCATTGCACAGAAATTACAGCTCTGATAATTTTTATTTAGAATTTTCCCAATAACCTATGAGAAATTAGTTTGGAAAGGAATTCAAATTCAGTTATGGAAAGGTATTCACATCTGTATTTGGCCTCTTTCATCCTAGCATTAAATAATATTTTATACTATTGATACCAATGTGTACCAAGAATAATAAAAACGTTAGGATTAAAAGTACTTTTAAAATAATAAAAACTTTTGCTCAACATTTTACAAGTACTTCAGGTTAAAACATTTAATATTACACATGACAGAAATTGTGTTCTAGTTACCAGAATATATCTGTTTGTGAATTCTATTTTTCATCACAGCTAAATTTTTCCTACTCACTCTTTTTTCTTTATACTTTAACTATCATCCAAAATCACAGCTCTCTCTGAAATTCTTTCTTTGTCATCTTCCTTTTCCCCTCCTTACACCCTTGTCCTTGCAACTCTTGCTCCTTGATGTGCCCCCTTTATTTAGGACTCTTCAGCTGTTCTGTTGCAATATTGCAAATCCCCTTACATGGACCGACTTCGTCTTGCCCAGAGAAGTTGCCCTGGAATATGACCCTCAGACACCACGCTGGATTGGCCTTTCTTCTTAAAAAATGCTCCAAGAATTTAAGGGGAGGCAGAACGTTGGATTTAGGCCCATGTTACCTTTAGATGCTTTACTTATTCCATGACTATTCATTTATTAAGTGTAAAAAATACTACTTTTTAAAAATATTTGTCCAATTTTTCACACATAAGTACCAAACTTGCTTTATATTATTATTAGTATTAGTATTAAATATTTCAAAGTTCTCTAAAATCCACAGTACTTACTTAGTGTCATTTTAGTGATGCAATGACCTCTGTATTGCAGGAAAAAAAGGAGTAGGAAGAAAAATTGGAGATGGTTGGCTTGAACTTGTGAAAAAAGGCAAGGGGAGACTGAAGTGTTTGCTTAAAATACACAGACACACACACACACACACACACACACACACACACATATATCTCTTTAACTTTAAACAGTATAAAAATAGCTCAGCTTTCCTTCAGGTTAAATTATGACCTAGATTGGGAGGGGGTCAGTTTTGTCTTAGTTTTTTTTTACATTTAAGGTCGGATTTAGAAATTTTGGAAAAAAGGAGTAAGACAAGAGAACAAACATGCTTTAAAATGTACCTGCCTCCTGCCACCGTCACTATTCGTTCATTCTAGTGACTCAATAAACACATCAATTTTCTCACTATTAATTTTGAAACATAACATTAGTAAAAGATATAAATCTCTACTGGGTAAATTAATTATTTATGAAGCAATCAGTGAAAGAGTAAAATTTTCCACCGCAAAGGAAAACAACTACAGGTAGCATTGATGTTTGTTTATTCTTTCCAGTAAAAGAGTACATGATTTAAACTTCCTAAATCTGTTTAATGTTTTCAGTGAAGGGCATGTAATTAATCTGAAAAGCTAGTTAGGCTGAGTAGAGACTACCAAATGTACACCATAAATATAGTGGGAGCAAACATGCTAAATTACTCTATTTAATTGGATTGTAAATATGATTTATAAATCAACCAACATATGGAATCCCCAGGGAAGAGTAAACAAATTTTCCAAATGAAACCCCAGCAATGGGCATGTAATGAAAATCTCATTTTTGAAAATGACTTTACCTAAAGATTCCATAAATAAGACTTCAATCCATCAACCCTTTTTCATGTGGATCTTCCATGAAAGCAATAAGAATTCTTTCCTCTGAAAGAACTGTGTAAGGGTCCTCCCTGTGGCAAATTATCTTCTACCTAATTTTGAGATGACATTTACTAATACAAAGCAAAATAGACCAAATTGCAAAGCCTGGAAAAAGTAAGTTACTTACTTTGTTGAATATTTTAATGAAAAGGCAGTGGAATTTTTTCCCACTGACATTAAAGAAAATAGGCTAGAAAAATATATAAGATGCAGTGTCGTTCTAGTAAAAGATGCAAGAAAAAAATAAAAGTATGAGTTTTCATGTCACTTGTTCTAAAATGTTAGAAATGAAGATTTGCCAGTTTTTAAAAAGAGCTTTAGTGAAAATGTTGAAAAGCTGTATTGGCAGGGGGCTAGATTGTAAACAGTTTGAGGACAGGAACTTGCCTTAATCACCTCATACCCCCACAAAATGGTACACATCATAGGTGTTTCATAACCATTTGTTTACTTAAGTTAGTGCAGGTTTGTGAAAGCAAAAGATGTTACTCTTTTAAAAACAAAACAAAAAGCTAGGCACCCTTTATCACAGAACAAGCACTACACTTCAAGTAAGCAAAATGAATAACACTGTGAAAAAAGTAAACAAAAGTTCTATCCTAGACATTTCTTTATTTGATTTATAGTTCCATTTACTCTTCCCACCCCCCAAGAAAATGAAAATACATTAGTATCCAAACACTTGTGACAATAAAGAAAAAACTGATATGACAACTGCCTGGCAATTAGAGGATAGACTATTCTACAAATTCTGGGATTTGCCTATTGAACATTTTCTCTCTTGAAGAATATGCAAATAATGCTGTCAGGTCCTCTACTCACAATCTGTCATCCACTAGTCAGTACTACCTGGTCCTCCCCTTATGATAAAATAAGTTTACCTTGGCTTTATGATAAAGTAGATGTAGCCATGAATAGAGATGTGCTTTACCCAGAATTTCAACCTCGATATTATAAGCAAGAAAAAGATTTGGATCTGAAAACAAGATTTTCTCTCCTTTTTTGATGAAATCATATTTCTGACTGCCGCTCTTCCCTTCTTAATACATTATGCAATGTCCTAGTAAAACATATCTGATAAAATGAAATGATGGCTATAAATATGGATTCAACATTCATAAAGAATCTTAACTTAGCTTAATTAATGCATTGTAGATCTAAATGTTTCTAGGTAATGGGAAGCTATTTAAAAAATTTTCTAAATTTTGTTTCCCAAAAATTATTAAAATTGATATAACCTTAAAAATTTTAAATTACCTTTTTCTGCTATTTTTATCTGATACATTTTACTGATACATAATCATTAATTTTGTTTTAAAATACTACTGGTTAATAGTTAACCAGATCAAAGAATGTTTTTCATAGTAGATAACATTACAAATTTCAAAGACTCCCTATTGGCATTTGCTTAAGATTTCATTCTCTATAAAACTATAAATTACTTAACAAAAATTAAATTTATTTGATATGAAGAAAAATTCAGTGCAACTTCATTTATATCTTCATGAGAACAGTATGTCCACAAGGACAGCCAGTTTTTAAAATAATGTACCAGAAAGTTACATTAAGGATTCTGAAATACTATTTTCATTTTAAATACAATATACAAATGAATGATTTATAAGAATTTCAGATTGTTATACCTTTAAATTCAGCTATGTTCACAGCTTGCTTAATTCTGCACTATATTTTAAAGTTCAAATATTTATAGACTATTCTCTATTTCTTACATCTCAATTTGTAGCTAATAATATATTAAATTTGCTATCTGAATTAACATATGCAAACACAAAATGAAGATATTCAAAGTTTATAACTCTACCATTGAGAGTACTTTAATTAGAGTACCAGGTACACAATATATGTTTTCGAAGAAAGTATGCCCATTTGTAGAAAAATATTCTAGAATTATACAATTATTTATAAACTGTTTTAATAAAATGGGGCATTAATTCACTAAGTACCACGAAAAAGAGCAGATATATTCCAATCCCCATGTTTCTCTCTATAATAATGTTCTTTTGCCATTTAATGAGTTTTTATCCTTTCAACAGGAGAGAACTAGCCCTTAGGAACCAGAGAACATTGTTGCCATTCAGAATTAAATGAGATTAAGGATTTCTAGCCCAATATTAAAAGTAGGTGAAAAAAATAAAAGCCAAAATAAATCAATACTCTATCCTCAGAGACAGACAATAAGGACTTCTGAATGGCACTGTAAAATATCAACTACATTGTAATATTAATGTGTAAGACAAGTTTCAATATTCTAAACTAATTTCAAAAACAAAAGATAGGTGTGTAGATACCTGAAATGTGCATGCAGTTCTACTTACTAGGAAATGGGCATCTTTCTTTGCAGTTTAAGCTAAAAATAGAAACTCTAGATTACAGTAATCAATAATCTCTACAATCAGATGCCAGTTCAGCCCTTTGGTAATTTTACAGGTGTCTTCCTGGGAAAATAAGACCTATTTTTCTCTAAGACCTATGATTCTGAATTCTCCATTTCCTCCTTTATATACTAAAATGAAACTGGAATCGTATAATATTGCACTATTTAATAACAATCATAAATGCCTTGGAAGTGTTAGGGACAAAAATTTTTAGGTTTCTTTTTTTCTTTTGGCCAGAGACTTGCAAGTTTTGTTCATAATACGGGGTGGGGGGGGATGTTATCTGAGTTTACATTTTGGTTGGAATATGCTGATAACATTTTGAAAAGTAACTTTGAAAAATAAAGCTGCCCTTTGAATATGGGTAAGAGAAATGCACACATATATACAACACATTATCTTTGCATGTTTATGAGCAAGTGTTCATATATAATTTTACCCTCAATGAAATCAATGTCTAAAGTTCAAAATTGCTCAAAAAATGACACAAATCTAAGTTTATATGCCTACTTAATACATTTTCAGCACTAAGCACTATTTTGATAATCATAATAGAGTAGCCACTAATTTACATTGTGCTTAGAAACCTTTCGGGTTTTGAAATGTTACATCATTTGAATTCTCTACGTAGCAATGCAGAAGATTAGCATATTGCAGTTAAGAGCTTTTCCAATGTAAGTTTGATATACACATGTTTTTGTTCTGGAAAAACCTTGTTCTCTTAAGTATTTAGAGCAATATTTATTTGGCCACTTATTTCTTTAAATTACTTGCTTATATAAATCTGATTTAATGATTTAAAATTCAGTGTATAAAATGTAACCGATTTTTAATATTTTGAATACACAGAGCAGAGTATTTAAAACCATGTTTAACTTTTTCTTTTAAATAAATTGTCAGTTTAGTTTTAAAGTGTATTAAAATTAACCATTTCTAAACAAGTTTAAATTTTAGATGTATAAGTCAATGTAGTAAAAATAAAAATAACTGTGAAGGTTTTTGGATTATGAGACTGTTTTATATATAAACTGGGTTCATCAACTACATGTGGGAATTAGAGACTATTTCTCAACACTATACTTTGCAATGTTATTCCAAGAAATGAATGACTTAATAAAAAGCACTGAGCACCTATTAAATGCTTGCCACTATTGTAGCTGCTTTATAGATACTCTTTCCATTGTTTGTAACAAAACACCTTGACTGTTTTCGACTATGGGCTCTCCCAACAAAGTATATTCTGATAAATATTGCCTGGTTTCAAAGTCAATCTCTAATAGCCATTTATAAATACGACTGATATTTACTGAATGCTTACTCTATGCCATATGGTTGCATTATCTTATTGAATACTCTTAACATCTGTGGAGGTTGGGACTATTATTTTTCCCATTTCAAAGACGAAGAAATGGAGGCTCTACAAAATTAAATGCTTAAGAAGCAGTGAGTGTTGCCAGAAGATTGGAGCTCCTAACCATTGTCCTAAACTGCCTCTCCTTTGTGAATTATGAATTACAGGTAGGCCCTTGTGTAAAAGAAAATGACAAACTTTCTCATAATTTTTCATTGAAATTCTTTACAGTAGAAACAGACTAAGGAAAGGGACTTTCTTTTCCTGTTGCTATATTTTTGTGGTATGAGCCACGGAGCAGGTACTAATATGTATTCTGACTCTGCTTCAACAAAATAAGAGAGGGAAGAGGAAGTGGAAATGGAATTTGTTAGAGAAAATAACGGCTAGAGGTTTTTTCCAAGTGGATTAGAGTAACAAGTTCCACTTAATCTCAAAAGCTGATTTTGACAGATAAGAAAACATGAACAGTTTTAAGACCTCAAAATAATAAAACGAAAATTGAGTATTCGGAGGCTTCAGAATTAGAGTTTGGGTTTAAGCAACTTGCAAACCTACCCAGGTCTGCCCGGGAAACCTTACAGGGCCTTAAGGTCCGGTTGTTGAGAGTTCTGAACTCTTGACTCCAGCGTAGTGGTGAATTTAAGTCTCAAAACTCTTGGACTTTTGTGGTGGTGGTTGCTTAGCTTCTCTCAGGAAAAATAAAATAAAATAAAACGCGAGTGTTTTAAATTTTCTTTTGGAGAGTCAGAGGGAGGGACGGGGGGAGGAAAAATTAAACGGTCCACAGCCAGTCCGTATAATTTGAGGTTTTCTCACTAACCTCCCTTGAGGGATTTTGATGTGACCTTTCATCTGGAAAGGGTGACTTCCCTGTGTTTATCTGGCTGCCCCTCTTCCCTCTATCGCAGGACAAGCCGCGGCAGGGGCAGTGTCCGCGCGCGAGGACCCCGGAGGCCGCTGGGGCGGGCTGTGCTCTGAGAGCCCACGGCCGCTTCGCCGGCCCTTTGCGGAGCTTGTCCCTGGGCTGGCGCGAGCCCCGACGCGAGCCATCCGCGCCTCCAGCCCTGGCCTCGGGAAGCCGCCGCCCCGGACCCCGCGCGCGCTGCTGGCCGCTGGCGGGGGCGAGGCCTCAACTGCGCCCTCGAAGGCGCAGGACACTGTCCCGCCCCAACCCACGGGGGATCCGGCTCGTGGCAGCACCGGGTCGGCGGCCGGGGACTCCCTCGGCTGAGGCTCAGAAGGGGACCTGCGTCCCCGGCCGCCACGCGGCCCGCCCGGCCCGGCCCTCGCCTCCTCACCTGGCCGTACTTGGCTTCCTGCTCCAAGGCTCCCTTCTCCAGCCCGTTCACCGCGTGCGGGGCCGCGGCAGGGAAGTTGTTGCGGCCCAGGCTGCTCCACTCCTCCACTTTGGGACTGTGGTAGGGGGAGCTGTCGCTCACTCCTGGGAAGGAGCAGAAGGTGTCAGGCTGGAGGCCCGACCCGCGCGCCCCTTTCCCGAGAGGGGACCCGAATCTGCCACCAGAGAGCTCGAGGGCTCTGACCTGCGGTCGGCCCCGGCCCTAGGCCTCCCAGGGACGCTGGGCCCAGCCGCGGTCTCCCCGCTTCCAGCCCACGGCCTGACAAGAGCTTTGCTCTCCTAAGTAGGCCTCTCCGAGGTCTCTCACCCACGCCTGTGGGAGGATTTTTTTTTTTTTCAACCGGTTTTTTATTTCCCTCCTCCCCTCCTCGATTCCCTGGGAAAACAAGTGCAAGAAACCTGAGTTTCCCAAATTTTCCCAAATCAAGGAAAGAACCCGTGAGGCTAGATGGTCCCTTCTTCACCTCCCCAATCCTAACCCAGGGCGACTGACTGGGGGTTAAGGATGATCTGAGACTGAGGCGGGCTGAAGAGGCAAAGAGGAGCTTCCTGACCTAAGGGTGCCTGTGCTGGAGCTCAGAGACGTCCAGAAAAGTGCTCACTGTGCTCCAGGGATCTGGTGCTTATATCAATAGATAGAACAAAAGACCCACAAAGTCCTTTGCAAGCAAATAAACGATGCCCACAATACACATGCAAAATACACATGCATAGATTTCTATCTTGGGTGTGCATAGGACTACCCTTGATGCTCTATCTCTACACATTAAATATGCATATGACTCAAAAAATAAATCCTGCAATTACCACTATAAATACCACGAGTGTCAACAGCAGGATTATAAAGGGTTTTAAAAAACACAAGAAAGAGAACGTGGAATAAAAGGTTAAGAAAATGAAAGTAGAATTAAGTGTTAAGAAAAGGAGCAAAGCCATCAGTTATCCTTTCTGTTCTTGACAGAGATGCAAAGAAAATTCTGTGGTGTAAGGTGATTACCACAACACCTAGGGTTGTGCATATTGAATCCTTTGCCATCTCTAAGTGAAGGTGTAATTTTAAAGAAGATATATTTGAAGACTACGAACAATGTATTTTTATCTTTGGGTCCTATGAGTGGAGGAACAAAGTTTGACAAAGCCACTATAACTTGATTTTAAACACTTCCATCTGACACAGTGCTCAGAAGGTGTGATCATTTTGTAGAAATGATTGTTTTATATTCACAGATTTGTCAGAAACTAGGTCGTTTAAAGCTGGCATCCAGAATCAACAATATGACAGCGAAGAGTTGCTCCTCTCCATAATCCAATACTTTCCCAACTGACATTTGGTCTAATTGTAGGATCCCTAGGGAAGAAAAGTTTTCTCTTCAACTCTATCAGCCTTTTTTTGCTCTGCTTCCCCCTATCCAAAGAACTAGATTGTGTTCCCCTTCACACCAGGAAACTGTGTTTTGATCCAGAACTGCCTGTCTCTCTTTACCTTCCCAAACAAAAGGCAGTCGGTGGGCACAAGCCTGAAGTTATCTTAAGAAATTGAGATCTCCCTGTGAGTCCCCATTTCTGCTGATCTCACACTTTCCCATGAACAGGGGCTTCCTTTAAATGTCAGTGAGGTCAGTTTATCCTATAAATCAAGGGCAAACTCTCTCCAACTAAAGCTCCAACTAGCTCCGAATAAAACAAAACTGGGCTCTTGTAAATTCACAGTCAGAAAACAAGAAGATGAGAAATCAGGGTCCTGCTTTAATTACTTAAAAAGATAATTATGCCAATGTGGTGGCAACCAAGAAAGGCAGGAAATAATTAAAGGAACTATTTCCTCTTTTCCTATTCAATTTTTCCTCTGCACTTTTTAAACTTCAGGCCGAGGAATTAAGAAGGTAGGCTCTGTATCTCCGCACTACTTAAATTCTGCGTCTAGGGCATTTTCACTTTTTTTTTTTCTTTTCCCTACCAAGAAAGAAGTTAAAGCCTTTTTTTCTTTTCTTTTCTTTTCTTTTTCAACAACGCAAAGAAAGAAAACAAACTCAGGTCTCCTGCGGAAGCCGTACTGAGCAGGAGGGCTCGGGGAATCCTTCTGACCACGCAGAAAAGACGCTCATGACAGGGCAAGGTCAGGGGTGAGAAAGAAAAGAAACAATGGGGTGGCACGGCTGAAAACGTGCAGGAACTAGAGAGATGTCCACTTGCATTCCCGAGGGCCAGGGGCCCCAAAAGGAAAGCGGCAGGCGCAAGGAAAACGGGAAAGAACAGTAGATAGAGGACCGTATGGAACCGCCATGCATTTGGTCTCCATCCCCGCCATGGCTGGTGCCACCTCTCTTCCCACGGTATGTATGAGTGAAGTGTTAAGGTAAAGGAGAGAGAGAGAGAGAGAGAGAGAGAGCATCCTGGAATGAGCTACAAAGTTGCTAGTAGTGACTTCGGGACCTCTGTTTCCGAGGAAAAAGAAGTGAAGCATAAGAATGAAACCAATTAGGTGACATTTGAACTTCCTGCCTGAGCAAAATTGGCCTGATTGCCAGAATCCGAGACGAACACTACATTTTCCCCAGCGTGCCGGACTCCTCGCGACCGCATCTGATCCCAAAGCAAGCTGCCTGCAGCGGCGTCTGCAGCCGGCAGCCCCACGCCGGCTCGGGCCTCCCGGGCTCTGCCCCAAGTCCGGCCCCGGCCGCGCTCTCCAAGTGAGCAAGCCGGGCTGAGGCTGCCGCGGCGCGAGAGGCGGGGGAGGGTGGAAAATGCGAACCATGTGTTGGGGATGGGGGGATGTTACGGGTCTGGTAGTTTGAGATGAGGCAGGAGACTGTGTGTGGTAAGGAAACTAGGGGCATGAGTTGCAAGCTAATGAGATCATGACACCCCCTGGGAAGACTCCTGAAGTTTCCAAAGGAAAAAGCCTCAGGTGGTGGGATAAACACGGGCCCCGAGGCCGCAAATACTGGGGTCCCCCGCGGGGGTGCGGGGGCAGGCTCTGCGCATCCACACACTAGGCCGCTGTGCCCTTACCTTGGTCGGTGATGGAACGGATGCCCAGGATGTCGGTGACGGAATGCGAGGAGGGCCAGGTGCGCGGCATGGCCACCGAACCTGGGATGGCGGGCACCCCGGGTGGCGTGGGCACCTTGGCGGCCGCCGCCGTGATGGGGCTGGGGTACGAGTAGATGTGGTTGTAGGGCAGCGTAGGCTGCGGTGCTGGCTGGTGCTGCTTGTATGAGTCGTAATGGCCCTGCTGGGCCAAGTTGCCGATCTTGTTGCGCAGAATGCGGCTTATGGAGCTCACCGAGGGCACGTTATACTTGTCGCACACGCCGTCTGCCAGCAGGCGGTCCCGGATCTCCCAGGCGAAGATGCCGGGGTCCCTCTGCTTGTAGGTCCGGATGTGTTTCACCACGGTGGGGGTGGTGACCCGGGGCTTGCTGCCCCCGATGGCTCCTGGCAAGATTGAGCCTGTCTCGTTGTAGCGCGCCAGGATCTTGCTGACGCAGCCGTGTGAGACCCGTAGCTGGCGGCTGATGTCACACGGTCGGATGCCCAGTTGGGCCAGTTCCACGATGCGAAGCCGGATGGCGTTGGGCAGCGGCCTCCCGTTCACGAACACTCCTCCCAGCTGGTTCACCTCCCCGAAGGCTGGTTCTGCAAAACGAACACATAGCGCGCGGGGACGCGCACCCGCCGCTTGGGACAGCCGCCTGCCTGTCGGCCTCCGTGCGCGTCCGCGGGCAGGGCGGACACACTTGCCCCGGACTAACGACGGGGGCTGTCCCCAAGCCAGACGGTCCCCAAACATTGCCGAATGGCCCCAAATCGCCGCGGTCCAGTCGGACGCCCTCCCTCATTCCTGTCGTGAGGGAGGCTGCTACAGACATGTTAAGTGGTGAGACGCAGGGCCGCTCCCAGCGTTCAAAAGTCTCCAAAGCAGGCGGGGAAATCGGTCTTGACGCCTGAACGCGCCCCTTCTCGCCTGCTCGGCACCAAAGTCCTTGGGCCTCTCCCCTCCTCCCCACCCCATCCCCAGGGCCCCGCCTGGAGACCCGCGCACTTAGACAGTCTAGGGGAAGCTGAAGATCTTGCTGTTGTTGTTTTGTCTGAGTGTGTGCGCGTGTACGGAACAAAACTTGGTTTGCTACTGGGGCTGCGGGGCTCGCTGATGCCATAACTCCCTTCTCTTAAAATCAGAAAATGGCATCAGCAGCCACCCAGCAGCTACCATTCAGACTGAACTGCGCGCCGCTGACCCTTAGCGTGTTCCTACAACTTGTAGGAACACGAGCAAAGTCAATACGGAGAGTGTGAGCGCTCAGTGGCGCGCGCCCTTGCGCTCCCTCCCTCCCTCCCTCCCTTCCTAGCCCGCTCGCTCCCTCCCTCTCTTCTCGGCTCTGACAGCGTCCCCCGCCGCCACTCACCCATTGCTCCGAGCAGTACACCAGCCGGGCCCCAGTTCCGCAGTTCCAGAAAGAAACTTTTCGCAAGGCCTCAGTGGCCCGGCCTGTCGCTGCCCCCGGCCGCGAGTGCCTCCGCTTCTCCCCGGGTGGAGGCGGCGAGAGTGCAAAAGGAAGGAGTAAAAGGAAGTCTGTGCCCCGATGAAAGAGGCTTGAGTTCTGCATTTCAATCTAAGCAGCAACGTGGGCTGGGCTGAGCAGGGCCGGGCGGCTCCGTCTATCACTCACTGGGGACACGCCTCTAAAGAGGCGGACCCGAGGACACACTGCGTGCTGATTGGTGCGGCCCGGTGAGCGACAGCGCAGTTCGGGAAACTCCTTCCGCTGTCTCCTTCAGGCTGGCTCCGCACCTGGGTGACTAAATACAGTACAATGAAAAGAGGTGTTTGACATCTTCCCAGGGGCGGCACAAACAGACAGCAAAACCAGGCTGGTAAAAACGCTGAATAAGCAAATGAAAATACTTGGTCAGAATATGAGTGACTCGAAGGGGAAAGGGGCCGAGGAGACCTCTTTGGGGGAACGGGGGATGTCTCAGAATTGAAGTTAAGACTCTGGGTGGGAGGTGGGCGCCACCGTTGTCTCAGGTTGTCTTAGAATGACCCGTCATGCAGGCCTCTAGGGGCTGTCAAGAGGGGAACTGTCACCCACAGATTCTTCCTTACTTCATTTCATGCTAGGTGGCGAGAGCACAGGTGTGAGAACGTAGGCCCATTGGAGAGACGACGAGGTTGCAGGAGGTCGAGCTAGAAGTGGGGGCTGCTGCTAAGGCCAGAGACCCGTCCCGCGGCGACCCCGTCCCGCCCCGTGGGATCGTCCAGGAGCTTGGGGCCAACCCTTAGGCACGCAGCCTTGGGGCAGGGGAGCGCCGTATGCCGAGAACTTGCGAGCGCTCAAGGCCCACGTCCACCGACTGCTGGTGCATGAGGCGCTAGCCACCGAGGCCAGCGCTCCGCCGTGCTCAGCCCCTGTGCCGGGCCGCCGGTTCTCGGTGCCACTGTTCGCCGGGTATTCTTCCTACCAGTGAGCCACTGCGAAGGGGGTTTTGTTTAAATATGAAAGAGACTTATTCACAAGAAGGCGGACACCGAGGCTGCGTATACAATTCCCGCCTCTTCTATTTATCTACCAGATGCCCTGCGGTTTTACTTCTGATTTTTCACTTTCGTTCACTCCAAGTTTGATCTAAAGTGTACAGTACACTTTTTGGCAGCCAAAGTTATTCATATTGTGGAGAATGTGAATCAAAATAATAAAAATGAAAAACATTTTTAGTGAATTTGTACAATTTCGGGTCGAGGATACTTGACAGTCACAACCCTCCTTCTTGCGCACACGGTTTTCGGGCTGATTCTCCCACAGTCCCGAGGGATGTGTGTGGCTCGAGTCTACACACCAGGAAGCTGCCTGGACCCAGATTCCGGGCCAGGAAATGATAAGAACCCAGGAAAAACTGATGATCAGCTGTGCTTCTTGAAACGAACAGTGATCTCCAGATCCCCACGTTTTTATGGTGGGGACACACTCTAAGATCAAACTTACTTAGAGTGTGAAGGGTTTGAAAAATAAAGATGAATTCAAACACCTTTAATTCTTTACAATGGAGTTAGTGATAAGTCCCATCAGCAACTATAAATACTTTAACTTGTCTCCTTTTTTGTTGGTTGGTCTCAAATATTTAAAATCTTCTCGAAGTTTATCTTGAAAGCAATTTCTTCCTGGTCTGACCCCCAATACCTGTTTGGATGACACCGCCTAGCATTTTACAAGGAAGGCCTTTGGGAAGTCAAGATTTAAGAAGCAGCAGCTCCTTCTTAGGGCTGGGGTGTAAATTAATCGAGAATTTGTGATATCTGAGGAGAGCTTACGACTGACTTTGCTTTGGGCTTGCGAGAAGGAATTAATATGCTCCGCAACTTGATGAGGAACACCCCTTCCCCCAACAGACACACGCAGTGAGCAGCTACCTCTGGGCTGGTTCTTTGCCCCACTTTCGTGCGCCCAGTGAGCGTTTCGAAGAGTCTGAGGGGTTGCTCTGCGGGTACAAGGCCGTTCAGCCTACCTGCTGGTTAGACCCAATACCACGCTGGCGGGGCTGGAGGCTCTGGGAGAGCTTTACCAGCTCTATAGCACCAGCCCGGAGTGATCCAGAAGAGCCTTAGTTTAGAGCTCCGGCTACGTGGACTTAACACACAATCGCCTTTCGTTCTCCGCCGATTCCTTCAGCTGCCACACATCTCCCGCGCTTTCGCACAGGTCTGCTGCCATCACTCCATTTCCACCTGCTGGACGTGGCTGTGGCCGCGTGCCCTTAACTGCTGCGGACCCCCTGGGCGCACCAAGGCAGAGTCTAGCCGGCGGTTGATTGAGCTGAGCTCTCTTGGCTCAGTGCATTCTCCGGAGCGCGCGAAGAATCGATTTTAGGTGTTTTGGTCTGTAAGTATCCGCGGCAAGCCCAGGAGCGCGCTCTGGGAGCAAGGGGAGCCGAAGCTGCAGGGGCAGACGGGGACTGCGGGAGGGATCCCAGCAAAGGGATGCTGAACCCTCCCGGGGGCGCGCACTGAGTGCGGGGGCGAGGAGCCGGCGATCAGTTGAGCCGGAGCGAGAGACGACTAGACATCCAAGGGAAGGAAAGAAGATCGCGCGCGCTCACTAAGGTCCAATAAGCTCTTACGGTGGGCGTAGAGATGCAGGACTTTAAGAACAAAGGTCAGCTGGGGTCAGTGCCCCTTGGTTATTGCCCGCTCTGGACCCAGGAGATCACACAGAGATCGGAAGAAATTCTACTAGAAGAGGAAATTTAAGACCCAAACCAAAACACAACCGGTAAGGCCTGCAGCTGGTTCAGGCCGGAGAGAAGCCAAAAGCCTTTCCGTAGACGCTGTCGAGGCCTCCTCGGAGGAGCGACCCGTTCTTTGGTAAATATTTACTCAGTGGAGAATGGAAGTTGGCCGAGCCAGAGCGTGTAAAAAAGGGGGCTACATCGGGTTGGGGAATCGGCACCCTGACCGTACCGGGTGTACACCCGCCTGGGGGAAGCCGGGGCCGGGAACACCAGGAGCGACTGGGCTGGGGCGTGCGGCTGGGAGCTATAGGACGTTGCGCGCCTCCTCAGCTGGACTCCACCCTGCCCCGCGGACCCAGGCCAGATGCTGTAATGTCTCCATAAATCTGTCAGCGGTCCCAGTGCTGCGGACGGTCACCTGCAGTCCCTCCCCCCACCCCCGCACTAGCTGGGTCTGAGGAGAGATGTGATGGAACAGGAATCTAGCTCCTTCCGAGGCCGCCTTCGAGTAGCCTGGCAGACTGCACCCGAGGGCTGCCGAGGTCAGAACCGGGCACTGCAGGCTGTACGGGATGAGGGGAGTCGGTCCTCGACCCCCAACCTGGACAGACGCCGAGCTGAGCTGCTCCGCCGGGTGCCAGTTTCTCGGGTCCACAGGTCAGTTATGACTGCAGATGAGAGAGGGTAAGGCGCGAGTGGGGCGTGTGCATGCGCCCGAGAGGGGTCCTTCTGTTCCCAGTTGCAGTTACGACGGGCAGACTGGCAGAGAATATTAAGGAGCTGATTCTTCCAACTTGCGCCCCTGTTGGGAACAGACCGGACCCCGAGCGAGGCCCAGGAGACTGTGCCAGCCTCTCGCCCACTCGTGGGAGTTGCGGAGATTGCTAGGCAGCCAGAGTCCGAGCTCCAGGACAGGGGTTTTCAGAGTACAGTGACTTCCAGCCGTCTGAGGGGAAATGCGGTAAAACAAGTCGGGTTCCCCCACCGGAGAGCCTCTTCCATGGTGAGTGGGGAACTGCGTGCGGCTTAGAGGGAAAAAGAGGCCCGGCTTCTCCAGACCTCGGCCCACTGCTATGTCCCGGCCTCGCAGGGTCAGCGGCCACTCCTCTACCCACGGGGCCTCCCAGCAACTGCTGCTGCAAGTGGCAGCCGGACAAGGCGAAGGAGGGTTCAGCGTGGACTGCGGGCCCCGCCGGATCAACGCGGGTGGGGGCAGCAGCTAAAGGGAACAACCACGGGGACTTGGGGGGGGGGGGAATAGCCAGCAGGGGTCCTCAGTCCCAGCCAGGCCACGGGGGAGGGGGTGCAGGACCCCCATACACTGACCTGCTGGCCTGGACCTGGCTGGGCCGCTAATGCTCCAGCTGGAGAAGCCGCAGGGCCCCCCACACCCCAAGAGGAGCAAAGTGCGGCCGGAAGATTCTCCTCGGAGAGTCGCCCCGCGGACGCTCCGCCTTCTCGCCAACAAGCCTCACGGTTCAAGAGCCTCTCTCCCGACTCCTCGGTATCAGGGCGGCAGCGCGCGGGGTCGGGCCCGAGCTCGGAAATCCCTCCCGGCGCGCGGCGGGTCCGACGGCGGCCAGTCCCGAGAGCTGCGGGCCGTGGGATCTGCCCCGCGGGCTGGAGAGCTCACCGCCCGCTTTCTCCTCCGGAGGGCAGGGGAGGTGTCTGCTGCCGCCTGAAACCCGCTTTTAATTCTCTGCCTGCCTGTTTGCGATCACCCGGGGTTGGTTTTTCTGTTTGCGCACTCCTTCTATTACAATAAAAACAATCGACATTTCTTTTCAGTTTCCCCGTATTAGCGTCACTCAGTAATTGTCCTCCACCCCTCCCCCCGCGTTGAAGGCGAGCAGGATTGCTGCTATTCTCGCCTTGGAAGGTTTCCGAGTATATAAGCAAATCTGCCCTTAAGACTTTAAAGTAAAAATAAATAACGGCCCGGGAAATTGCCGTGACCCTAACGTCACTTTCTGAACGCAAATTACACCCATTTTTCAGTTTTCAACGGCGGAATTGCTTTCAGAAGGACGGCGCGGAGCCCCATGTGATATAGTTACGTTTGTTTATTAAATCCTCAAATGAAAAAGAACACATTTTTGTGCAAGGGGAAAACTCATGACTGCGGGATGGCAAATGTGAGCCAGGATCGGATCCCGATTGGGGGGCAGGGACAGGGAGGGACCCTGAGGGAAGGCCAGGCTGACTGTCTAGCCAGAGGGAGGGGGGACTTCATCTTGCCAGGGGGTGAAGCGTCAGTAGAAATTGGTGGCGCGGTGACGAGGACACGGTCCACAGTAACTCCACAGCCTCGAGCTGCAGCGCTCAAGAGAATTGCAGCTACATTTGGGGAAAGCAAGATTGCCGGTTCTGAACGCACAGCTGATTGAGACCCTGTCCTCAGGCGTCCGTGCGAGGGCACTGGGGCTGCCTCCTTCCGAAGACCCGACTGACCTGAAGGCTGTCTGCAGGAGATAAATGCGAACCAGACCGCGCCGCTGAGCCCTGGTTTCGGGACTCAAGCACATGTGGAGCCCTGAGGGGACCCCCACCGTGGTCCCGGTTGTGTTGACTACAGCTTTACTGTGAGTTCTGGTTGCCTGCAGGCTTCGAGGCCCCGCCAGCTGTCCTCTGGTGAGGGCCGGGCCGCAACCCGCTAAGCCCCGAGCTTCGGCTGGGCTGGGCCCAAACTGCTGACAGAGAGGACAACCCGCTTCAGACCTGATTTATAGCATCCGAGGAGGCTGAATCAACCCCCAACCCGGGGTCATTGTGACAGGCAAGAGCGAGCGTTTTTCCCGTTTTAGATGTTGCAGCGACCCGGAGCTCGCTCACTGTCTGTCCGCTCCGACTGCGGATGGCATTGTGTCCCCGCGAGTGGCCCCCGGTCTTGTGACGCCCAGCTAGTTCTCGCACCTGGGCAGTGGACAGGCGGCGGGGCGGTATTTTCAGCCTATCGGCTTCTCCGGGCTCTTTCCACCACCCACCAGCCCCATGCTGACCCGGAGAGCGGAGACTCGGGCTGCACTGTCCTTGCTAATCCCCCGAAAACAGGAAACGGCGGTTGGGAGCAGAGGTTCAAAGTGTCGGAGTCCGGGGAAATTGCCCGCAGTCTTGGAGTCTCCCACCACCTCTCTCCCGGTCGTGGGACCTCGTCACAGCGCCACCTACAGGCGTCATGCTAGATCGCTCTCCCACAGTAGTTGATGCCAAGGTTGGGACCGGTCTTCGAAAAACAAATCCACAGAACTTCGATAGGCCGAAATATTTAGTTCCCTCTTTCAATTCCCCCTGCACATTCCCCTCTTCACTGGACTCCAAATCTCCATACCATTTCCCACCATGCTACAGGCAAACCCGAGAACCACTCTTTTAATGAATCACCGAAAACCCATCTTCCATGCCCTGCATCCTCGCATCCTCGCGCGGCCCCCAGGGGCTACGAGGGCCACTGGTCGTGAGCTGTCCCGACGCTAGGGCGGGAAAGCCAGAGACTGCACAGAGGCTGTGCACCGGCAAGGCGAGGAGGAGTGATGGGAGCATTCTGCAGCTCGTCCTATCGTTTGCTGAGGGCTCACAACGTCAAACACTAACGATACACATACGAAAGGTGTATTATTATTGTTGCTGTTCCCATTTCACGACAGACAAAACAGACAGATTAAATAAGAGCACACAAGACAGATTAAATAAGATCACACCGTTAAACAAATGTGTTGGCCGTTTCTAAAAACCACTATGCCCCCGTTGTCGTTGCTCTTGAGCCGAATCCCCAAGAGAAGCCCCCATACCGCAGGAGTCTGCACAGAAATCGGACACTCCCGCACCTTCCTCCACACCTTAGAAGAGAGAAGCCCGCCTAAGGCTGCATCCAGAGCTTGCGGCAAAGAGGACCTGCACCCTAGGCCTCTTCGCTGCGGGCACAGATTCCACGCCGCGGAGGTCGCGGCTGACCGGCGAGGGCTGGAGACTGCGACCAGGCTTCGGCTGCTTGCGCTGTCCCCTCCTGACCCGCGCTGCCCCAGGGCGTGGAGGCGCGGTCCGCGGCCACTGTGGCTGTGAGGGGCATACGCCCCACTCCCCTGCCCCGCGGCCTAGCGCTAGGGAGAGGGGCAAGGCAAGGACCGGGAAAATACTGCGCTTCGCTGCGATTTGTTCTCCGACTGCGGGGACATGCCCATATGGCTCCCGGTGCGCTCTCAGCATATCAACCCAAGCGCGGAAAAATCCACATTTGCCTTTCTGAGGACTCATTCTGGTGTATGCCTGTGTGTGTTTCTTTTTAAGACAAACCAGGAGGTGCCGAGATGCAATAAAATTAGAACCCGTAATTAACACAGCTAGCTGGGCCCTAGTGGCTCGGAAGTGCACGTGGTGGAGTTAGCTGCGTTCCCTCAGCGGAGTCCGGGCTGCACTTGAGATTTCTTTCCTTTGGGGTGCATCTTGGAGTCTGGCTCAACTTCCTTCATTATCCTGGATACAGCAGAGAAATAAATCATTTCATTAAAAAAAAAACCCATAATGATAAAGGGATTTCAGCTCACCCTGGGAGAGGTGGTAGTCAGAAGAGAAAGCCGTGACATTGTTCGGGGTAGGGGTCACTTTTACTGGATTGGGAAAAGGTGTTTTAGCTGAGGCCCGCACGATATTCATTCTGTCGTCGTCCCTTGAGTGAGGGCTGGTGGTGGCGCTTCCCGGTCGTGCCCAAGGACCCGGGCTGCAAAATCCAAAGCTAGTGTTTTCAGGTTCCAGACAGAAACTGCGACCCAGACCAGGATCTCATTGTCCTCATGCTGGCCCTGATCACCAGGGCTCTGTTGTCCCGAAGGAGACTTGCGGCTAGGACGGGGCATTTCTGCAACCCCCAGCGTGAGGGTCCGACGCCACAGGACGTTTTCCCCGCTTGGCTTGGCCCTCTCTTCCCAGGGACGGGGAAGGCTCAGGTAGGCTCCTCTGCCCGTAGGCTGTCTGCCCCAAGAAGCCCATTAGCCAAGTCCAGGGCACACCCTCAACCTTCCCTCTGCCAGTGCAGCATCCTGCCTGTCGAAAAACTCTACTCTTTACCTGACGAGTGGAAGAGCTGGTCTCCCACCTTCCCCGCAGCGGCTGTGGCATCTGAGATAAGCTGCGTGTCTGAGCCAGTGGAAGAACACGGAGTGTAAGCACCTCTCCGCGGACACGACTGGAGGGCAGTTCTGGGGAAATTGCCCGGGGGACCCAGTAATGTGGTTTTCAATGGACACACAGAGGCTAAGAAAGAAAATTGTAAAAAATGAAATAAATACAATCCCTCAAAAGCGTCTAACTCTTAAATAGGCCAAGAGGGATAAAACACAGTACATCCTTGCAGAATAAACGAATTTTGCCACCAGGTACAATTTGCCCCCTAACTAGAGTATGAGAGAAAAAATTGCTGCCTTCGTATGGCTCATTTTTTTTTTCACTTGATAAAATGTTTTAAAATTAATATGAATTAGCCCAAGTTCTTGTTTTGGGAAAAACCAAGCAAGTGCTGTTGGTTTTGTTCAATAGATGTATGTCCTTTGCACAGACAGACAGACAGACAGACACACACACACACAAGTTTAAAAGGTTGTTTATGCAGTGAAGGAATTTGCACATCTAAAAGCTACCCACATATTTAAAAATGTATACAAAGATGTTTAAGTATACAAGTATATATCTTAATTGTGTAGATTTACTTTGGTAGTGCACTTATTAAAATCATATTTTTAGCAGTGCATTTAATAAAAATCAGTATAATTAGGAAGGATGGGCATAATAAACAAAAAGAAGAAAAAATTTGTTGAGGGGAAAATTTAGGAAAATAAAGAAGGAGTTTTGGACAATACTAACTCTTTACATTTTATCCCAATTCCTACAGTTCTGTTACTACAGTTCTTGCATATTAAAGGGTTACAGTTGGAGTTCTGTTGCTGTGCCATATCCAGACTATAAGTTTAATGGCTGCAGGGGGAGAGGGAGAATTGCAACAACCGGAGATTAGCACCAGAAATGCTGGGCCAGTGTCCTATGTATGATGAGGCAGTGAGGCTGTCATTCAGGACGGACTCCCAGGGTAAATGCAGAGGATTGGGGGAAGAAGGCTGGTTCTATTTCCTGCAGGATCAAGAAGCCAGCCCAGGACAGTGGCTGACTGGTGAGCCAGTTATTAGAATGATAGAAAGCCAAGGTCATAGCCAATGGGGACCATTAAAAAGCCCCCTTGCACCTTTCTGCAGAACCAGAGGTGTGAATCTGATGTTCTGGCGAGCTGACAACACAAATTCTCTCAGTAGTTTTTACTGCCTGAGCGATCCAATTCCTTTGGGGTTGCCTCTGCCCCGCCACATGGTTCCGTTCTTGGAGACACCCTTTTCACTAGGGGGAGAAATAATGATCCCATTACTCAATGTAAAAAACCTTCGTAATGCCAGTTTAAGGCTAAATATTTAAAACCCGAAGTCAGGAAATAGAAAAGTCAAAATTCTTTTAGTCGCGTTAAATCGCCCTCGCTTCCCGGGCTGTACAATGCATGGTACATTTACAAGCCTCCCCAGCAAGGCCATTCCAACAATCAGGCGCTGCTGCTGCTGTTTAAAAGAAAAATGCTGTAGCGCCACTTGACTGGGCAGATTTTCCATTTGCAGTTTGTATGTTTCCCCAGTAGATTTCAGCAGTTACTTGCTAGATGGAAGTACTGCACTACACATATTGGTAAATGAGTTTACAGTTTTAAAAAGGTAACAAAAAGCCAACTTAAAACAAGGTAGAGATAGGCTGTAAATATTTATATACCTCCAGATCTTCCAGATAATAAATCCAGAGTTTTAGCATTCAAAATTAGTTCTATGCATTTCTCCATCTCTGATGCAAAATAAAGTCCTCAAATGATAATTGATGTGAGTAGGTATATTTTTCTCATCACTTCCTCAATTTTTATTTTAGAATGAAACATGTATCCACCTGTAGTTTTACTAAGAGGAGAATATATAGTAGAAAGATATGTTAATTTCTGTGCTGGAAATTCAGACATGGCTAAGTTATCTGTGAATTGTGACTTCCAAAACGTGTCCTTCCCACCTCCCTGAAAAAAAAAAAAGTCTCTCTTTCAATTTAAGTGTAGCCAAAAAGTGTGCATGAGTTTTCGTTTGGAATCAGACTTGTCTATAATATTTTGCTTGTGAGAGAAATTTACCTTAAGACCTTCTGTTTTTCCTGGTAAAGGGGATTTTTAAAGACAAACAGAAAACAGAGGGTTAACCTTGGAGAGTTGTGTGTAAGATGAGCCATGGCTTCTGGCCACAACATGCACATGATCAGTATGTTTCATCATGGAACTGCTAAGACACATGAGGGTTTTTTGGGATAAAGGTATTAGGTGCATAGGAGGCATCATTACTCCTATTAAAGTAAATTAGTCTCATTGAGGAAAATATACCCTTGGGGTAAAGTATGCATTGAATTCTGTAGAAGGAATGAATAACATACACTTGGATAATGCTACATAAAAGCTGCATTTTCCCCCCTCTTATGGGAAAGTTTCTTGTGTCAATAAAAATGAGAGCAAAGCTATGCAGTCTGTACATGTCACCAGAACTCACAATACAATTTGGGATTTCATAACTCTATCACCAGCTGTTCAAAAAATCTTCAAATGAGTGTATTTGTAAGGCCTTCTAAAGACATGCTTCTCATCATATAGTTAAGCCTAATTAACCAGATCACCCAGGAAAACAAGTGTGGATAGAATTTGAAGGGGCACATAGTGTCTTCTGAACATTTTCTAATGTCTCTGAACAGAGCAGAGTATAACAAAAGGAAGTGTATGCATAACGTGTTGTTGTTTTTTACAATTTTTTGACATAAAAACCATTTTAGAAATCCACTTAGCTAATTTCCGTGCCTTCCTCAGAATATGGTATAAGGAGAGTTTAGAAAGATGAATTCAAATGTACGCTTCTGTGGTAACCAAGGTTTCCTGGTAAACATAATGCTTAGGTAGAGCTGAATGGAGATTATTCATGATGTATTAATGTGGTGATAGTGAAAATCAATATAGCAAGGCCGAAAAGTCTTTCTTGGGTGAAGAACAGTTATTTTGAGAAGAAAATGGAGGAAGAAGGGAATATTTTTTGTCATAGATTAAAATAAAGACATTTTCCTCCTTTATATCACTCCCTCCAGGCATCTAGGAAAAGCAAAATTAATAGCAGAGGGGTGTAAACATCTCAAATTAAAATCACTGCTGTTGTTGCTATAGCGCATATTACCAATATGTTTGTATATGTGTGTGTGTGTGTCTCAACAAATATATGTAACCAATTCAATTATAAGAAAAATTCACAAACTTATCTTTGAATTTAATCCATTGTATGAGTTTTTAAGAAGTGGTCCAAGTTCAAAGGACTGAATTTAGACCTCTTATTTACTTCTTAAGTCTGATAAAGGTACTGTGTTCAGCCTATGGGCTGCTTTATAGGTCCACAGGCCCTTTCTCCCCTGTCCTTTCTGAAAGTCAGTGCTAACTTAAAACACAGAGTCTTTCTTTGGATGCATGGTATTACTTGTGCCTAAAAACCTGGGAGTATGAAATGGTAACTGAAATTACTGCAACATGTACCAACAAACTAGGGGAAGCTACGGACACAAGGAGTTTGCTATTTATAGCATTTTATCCTATATGTCTCTCTTCCCTTAACTTCGTCTTTACCCCTTTCTGTGAGATACTACATTTCTCTGTGTCTCAAATACACACACACACACACACACACACACACACACACACACACACACACACACACACACACACACCCCTATACACTCCCTAGAAGATAGCAGCATTTTACATAAGATTTTGATTTTTAAATACTCTTTTCTAGTTAAAATTCCATGAAATCTCCAAAACATTTTAAGGCACACCAGGAAACTAAGCATAACATTACCAAGATGTGTTACAGTGAGGTCATGAAGCAGTTAGCTTTCTTCATTTAGATTCCTAAACCACCATGAATACATATATGTCTGGATCTATCTTGGAGCTTATATTTTAAACAATCCATGAAAAGAATATCCAGACCTTTACATGTTGGAGAAATTAGCATGCAGCTAACACAAGGTCAACATTTGTCATCTGTACTTGCTCACAAATCCATTTGCCCTAAAAGCAGGTACATTGACCTTAGTTATACAGCATTAAGGGAATGTGGTCTTCAGCCAATCCAAAGTGAAGCTTGGGGAGATGAGAAGTTACTCAAAGTCATCAGTATTTTGTGGCTGGTTCTCTGACCCATGGTTTAAGTCCACACATGCTTATTGTATCAGAAAGGATTTTGACAGAGCTCAGCATAGTTTATCTCCTGAAGCTTTCTTGGAACATCACTTTGGGTTCTTTTCTGCAGTATAGTTTTAAATGCCAATCTCAGGGCAGCTGCCTTCCTTTAAGCTCATGATTGGGGAGGTGGGGTGGGGTGGGGTTGCTGATTATTCACCTGGCCTCTCTCAATAGCTCTAAATATCAGTTGAATAAACAATTCACTCTTCAGGTCACATGACAAATAACATGTGGTCATTTGCTTCTTAGACTTCTAACGCATACCTCAGAGAGCAAATGCTCTTTAACAACTGTTAAAAGTATCTCACCAATCTTCCACAGAGGAAAAACTCTCCATCCAAATTTGATCCCAGGTTATATACTGAAAATGGACAGTTGAACCTAAAACATAGCTATTATCTTTTCTATAGTAATATTCACAGAAAAAAAGAGAATGTGCATTTCACTGCTTTATTTGCAGGGATAAAGGTCAGAATGTCAAACGGCAGATCTTGAGTCCTCAATAATGGGCTACTGTGTTTAACTTCCTCAAGTTCTTTTCTCCACTTATAGGAAGGAACAAAATAAAATGTTTTGTGGAAGTTTATATTGAAATGAGGTCAGGTAAACTAATGACTGCTTGGTATTTTATGACAAGTTTTATAACCTTGGAGTTGCCATAACTTTCAAACGATCATCAATAAAGTTTTATTGCAAAAGGGTCGCCATGTGTCTGAATGCTTTTGCACGTAGTAAAGGCATGCTGCCGCTTTGGCTTAGCTCACCGGCCCCTTTTCACCCCAGCCATAAAGTCCTCTTCTTTTTTATTGAAGGTTGAAAAGTCCCTGGGTCTATTCACCTCCATCAGGTTGGCAACGTAGGGACTACATGGAAATTATTTATTCATGAGTAAATGACCCTACATAACCAAATTTTCAAGAATGTGTAATAACATTTCTAAAATTAGATTTTAAATGAGCTCTTTTAATAGAATAAGTGACAGTCTTGGGGGAGGGGGCGTCTTACAATCGTTTACTCCAGAAACACGTATTTGAATGTTAGCGTGTATCTGTAATGCAGAATAACAAACTGCCTAAGACTCTGAGCTGATCAGAATATCAACGATTTAGGAGGCCTCGCATTACGTCCTAACCTGAATTTTCCCAAAGAAGGAAGGTTGGACTGGGCTCTTGCTTGATGGATTGCCTCCTAACATATTCCCAGAAACTAACCCCAAGGGCTGAACCAAGAAGCCCAAGTGTCCTATTCACAGCGTCAGCGCTCAGGTGCAGGTTCAGGACCGCGTACACCAGCGCGTCCTTGTCCGCTGCCGATTCTTATTTGGAAATGCAGCAGAGAATAATGTCCTGGATTTGAATGAAGAGAGCGGTAACGAAAGTTCTCCAAAACGAAGCTTCTGCTGTATAAGCCCTTCAGACAGCTACTCTTCTTCAGGCGAGAGTTCCGACCCGGGGCGCGGGAGCCAGGTGGAGGGCAGGTAACAGTGCAGGAGTGCTGTCAGACTGGCTGGAGGAGGAGAGGAAGGACGAAAACTGGAAAATCGGCAGCGCACACTTGTCCTATCTCGGGACCCGAGTGCGAGAGCCTGCCCTGGAGTCGTGGGAAGGCCCTTGGCCACAGACTTTTCGTCCGACACACGCAGATCTCCCACCCCTAACCACCCCCGATTTGCAGAGTCGCTCTCCGGGAAGAGACTGGTGCATATCGCCCTCTTCCGGACCTCGGGGAACTCTCTACAGCGCGCTGAATCCGCTCCTTCCCAGGCTCAGCGATCCGCATTCTGAGTCGGCGCCCATTGCGCGTCCCCTTCCCTCCGGTCCAGTTCTCCAGAGCCCCAGATCCGGGATCCGGGTCCTGAGCCCGATCTGCCGAGCGAAGACGGACGGAGCCCCTGCTGGACCCGCAGCTTGGCTGCCGAGAGCGCGCGGCAACACGCGTCGTTCCTCCCCAGGCAAAGCGTCCCCAAGCCCGCTCGGCTGCGAGAGCGCGGCCGCCCCCTCCCGCCCCCGCCGCTGAGTCCGCAGCAGGCGGGGAACCCCGCAGACTTCCCAGGACTTACGAATTGCCCACTTCAAATCCCCAAAGAGTTGGGACCTGACAGCCTCTTCAAGGTGTTTGGTGACTACTCGGAGCGGAGTTGGAAGTCCGCACAGCGCAGATGCCGTGGGAGAATCGGCTCCCGGCTCCCTCCTCATCTCCTACGGGTCGCCAGCCGAGTCCCTACTCTGTCTGGGCGCTCCATCGAGGCACCAAGAGCAGCCACGGCCCAACAAAGGGCGCCTGGCTCATCACTGCGGGAGCGGACCCAGGTCGAGGGCGCGCAGGTGCCGGGACCCTCGAGCGCCCTCTGTACGTCCGGAGAGCCGCGGGGCTGGGTTCCGAGGCCGGCGTCACCACGCGCCACCCCGCCGGGGTCTGGGCCACCCCGGCAGGGCCGGGACGGACTCGCTCCACCTGGTGTTTGCGCAACGGGAGTTCGGCTGGGGAAGGAGGGCAGCCTGGGCACAGAGACGGGCTGTGGCGCCATCTCCCGAGGAAACCCCGCTGGAAGTGCTGCTCCCCAAGTGACCCGCGCTGGGGCTCCTTTGGGGTAGCGAGAGTGCCTCTCTCCGCGAGACTTCCCATAATAACGCCCCGAAATGCCTGTGGTACATTACTAAGCCGGTGTCCTCTCCAAGTGCTAAAGAAGATTCTGGGTCCCCAGGATGAGCTATGCACACCCACACATGCACCTGGCCATCGTGCCCAGCCTGGGGAAGGCGCGGAAGGGCACGGCCTCTGCAGGACAAGACTGCCTTGTGTCATCTACCAAGGGAACTTTCTCTCTCCAGGGATCTTAGACCTTCCTCACGTCCCCAACGCTCTAGCAAGAAAAAGTATTAGGAGGTGACTCACGGGGAAGGGGTGTGCTGTGGCCCCCCAAGGCAAGCCATCTGCAAGAGACCCTGCTCTGCTCACCCAACTGAGGCAGAGCCAGCCTGTCTATGGTCACTATCACTCCCGAACCCAGTGACCAGTGGGGTCACGCACCCAGCCATGCTCTACACCACCACTGGAAGTGAGAAAGCTTTTCCTCTTTGCTTATGCCAACAAAGTCAGAAATTTTTTACAGTAAATGTTTAAAAAAAGAAATCAAGTCAGATGGGAACAAAACCTCGTTTTCCTCAGAAATATAGAAAAAAAGAACAGTTTTCAGCCTTAGATTTTTAATGATAATTACAGTCAAGCCCCAGTTCAGGGGCACACCATCCCAAGCTTTCTCTGGCTTCATCCCTGACTCTTTTAGAGAACTTGGGCTTCTCTGTTAGTGAGCACTTTTCACCCGAATGGAACAATAACAGAGTAGTAGGTAACTTCTCCCTAACATTGATAGCAAACCTAAGCCTGTCATTAAAATCAGCTAAGGGGGGCTGTGAAGGGAGAGGCTCTAGTAGAATGCAGAAGCTGGATCCTTCTGTCCAGTTACCTCTGGCGAACAACTCTGTGTTATATTCTTGCTGTAATCATCCTGCCATCTTAATGCTGGCCTGGGGAGGGATTGCTGCCTTTATAAAGCTCTGGCCACAGGGCCCTAAGCACCTGTTTTCATTAGTCCAGAATGATATTCGACACTGATTTAATGAGAATTTGGTATGTGTCAGGCACTGTGCTAGGTGCTGGGAGTACAGTGACATAGAAGAAAGACATAGCTTCATAGACAAGTTGGACTACTGCTGATAAGATATTGCTCTCAGCTTGGGATTTTCTGTGGGGTTGGCTGTTTCCTACCAGCACGGTAGATTTTCTTTTCCAACTTCCAGAGTCCTCAAATACAATAATTCTCTCTGGAAGTCAAGGAGAGGAACACAGCAAGGTAAGTGGACTCTCCAGCCAAGCTGAAACCTGGCTTCTGAATTCCTAAACTCAGGTGGCTGAGGACATACCTTTTGTTTAGATGATTCACCTAACGTGGGGTGGTCTTCCTTACAGCTTCAGTAAGACATAATATCAAAAGGCAGTGAAATGCCTAGCCAGAAAAAGAGATGCCCATAAACAGTAGCAGGTGACTGGTTCCTCATAATGCTATCCTGTTGTAACAGAGTAAACTCTGCACACACTCGTCCCCAGGCAGTAGGGCGGGGCCACCTCTCTGCTTATCTCTCCGCCTTTCTTCCTTCTTTCCTAAGGACAATTTCCCACTTCACATGGTGTAAACTTTGATGGCCTACTGAAGATGTCCCACATGCCCACCCAAAGATCTGCAGAAGACCATCCCTGGGCCTTTTAATAAGGAATTTGGAAAACCCCCAAAGACCAGTCAAGAGGGAAGGCCCTGGACAACAGGCATGGACTTTCTCTTAGAGCCCTCGCTAATGGAGAAAGCTGGAGGGTGAGGGTTGCAGTGGATTTAGCTCCAGGCCTTGTCCCTTTAACTTTTCCCTGCCACTCCTTTTAGAAACCTTGCTTCCTGTCCCTAAATGGAAGCCACAAACCACAAGCTATTGCAAGGTCAATAAACAATTTTCTTTTTTGATAAGGCTGCTGGAATGAGGAAATGCTTATATCTTACGTTTGCACACTTTGCAGTTTTATAAAGCATGTTTACATATATTATTTCATTTATTAATCTTTATAAGCTTTGACAGTCTACATATGGGGAATCTGAGGTATGGAGTAACAAAATGACTTTTATCCACAATGGAAGACAGCAGAGTCAGGACAGCTACAGATTTGTACTTCAATAAGGCATTTGACAAAGTCCTTTGTGGCGGGCTTGGGGCTAAAATAGCCCAGAGTGGTATAATGGATTGAATGGCTCATTCATTCATTCTTTGAAATAAAGTTTTTCTTTCAAGCATAATCTGTGCCTCAGGAACTGGGCTCAGTACTGGAGATACAAAGGTAAATAAGCCATTGTCTTCAAGGAGCTCACAGTTGAGTAAAGGAAGAGACATATAAAAATATAATAGCAGTAAGGCAATAAAATGATATTGTAATGGAGTTAGACATAAAATGCCATGGAATGCAAGAGATAACCAAAAGGTGGTCCTCAGACTGATGAGAGCCTGTTGACATGCCCTCATATTTGTGGAAAACATGACATTAAAAAGGATAATAAATTTGAAAAAGGACATAATCACTATGCAAAGATACCTTAACAAGAAGGAATAATTGACCATAAAGAACACTAATCAATATATGAGTAAATGTAAAAATCTACACTCAGATACAAAATACTCAGTGTATGAAGATACTGTCAGGGACTGCAGCATAGGTAAACTCAAGGCCAACAGTTGATTGCAAGCTCAATATGAGCCTAGAATGTTGATGTTCTTAGTATTTACAAATGCAAGTGGAAGATCCAGCATAAGGATGATTATTCTTCACTGGGGCAGGAACAAGTCTTGTTTCTGGTCCCCGCATAGTAATAGAGAGGTTGACAAGGGGAGTGTATGTACAAAGGGAAGACACCAAAATGGTGAAGGGCCCTAAACTAAGTCATAAGAATGGTTTATGGCCTTGAGATTGTTGAAAGTATAGCATAGCAGTCCTCAAATATTTGAAGGACTCTCATGGAGAAAAAAATGTTGAACTTATCTGTCAGAGGAGCACAGCAAAGATTTTCTCAGTTTGTAATCCAGAGATCCGTGGAGCAAAGTCGTCTTCTATGAACTTGACTGTCCTTTTCTAGTAGATTCTAAGCTCCATGAATGCAGGGACTAGTATCTGTCTTGTTCACTCTGTAACCACAGTGTGTTGCTCATACAAGGCAATGAAATTTTGATGGAGGAATAAATCAATGAATTATTCCATGTGGCTCGAAAGGAAAGAACTGAGACTCAAGGGCAAAAGTGTAGAGTTAGATGACAAATGAAGCCAATTAATTTGGCTATTCATTAGGATTATTGATGTAAGTAAAGATACATAATTCAGATTTTTAATTTCAACCATTGCTCACCTGTTCGGCAAGGAACTTTTATTATCTTTAAACGTTTTCTTTCAGAAGGGATGTTAACTAAAGAGGTAAGTGGGCCTTAATGGCCCTTGGGTGGCATTCCAATTCCATGAGGATGGGAGGACACACCATTTACAGATCGCTCTTGAGAATGGGAGGAACATAGAGAGGGACTAGATCAGATCTTATTTGATCTTAGTTGCAGTCCTGTTAAGTTGTGATCCCAGGAGTATCTTGGTCATTTAGAGAAAAGGTTGTTTAGGTTTGGCTTTGTTCTTTGCTAGTTCAGTGGGTTTCAAACTTTTTCAAAGGGATCACTTGCATGCTGTGTAAAGAAGATAGCTATAAAGCCTGGTGTGGAGCTGTGGAACCTCTGAGTAGCCCTACGGTTCTGGAGAACTCAGCCTCTAAACCACTGGCCTATTTTACCCCAGATAAAATGGCCACATTTCCTAACCAATGCAATATAAGATTAAGTTTGTGTGGAATGATTTCCAGCTCTTATCAAACCTCAAACTGTTGATTTTTTACTCATCAGTTATACTTTTGCTGCTTTCTCTCTACTGATCTATATCCAGAGTTTTAGCAAATAGCATCTCCCTTACATTAGATATGTTGCAATTGGACAGCAGATATTGGAGGCTTGCTAGCTCTTAGATGAGTAGTGATGAGAAATGTCACTCAGTTGCCAAGGGCTGCCAAATCCTGGCCTTTGGAATGCTCACTTGATTTCTCCATCATACCAATGTCAAGAAAGATGCTAGACATCAGTTCCTCCATTGCCTGTTTCCTAAAGCAGTGACATTCTCTTTTTAGGGAAAAACTCAAAATACTTGTGGATTAACATTAGATGCAAAGAAGAAAAAGATAAAAACATCATTAGACCCACTTTGCTGACAAGGAAAAAGATTGTCCTCTCCCTCCCATCTCCCCCTCCCCACCCCCAACGCACAGAATCAGTTAACAGAACAATTGCTTAAACGTTGCATGTAACTGATACCAAAGGAGAGGGTCTGGGGAAGTTGGATAACTGACCTCAACCCACCCCGTCCTCTACCAGGTTCTTGACTCTGCCACAGGAAAGAATTCAACAGCAGAGTTGGAGTAGAAAGCAAAAACAAGTTTAACATAAAGAATAAGAAATACATACTTCATAGAGAAAGTGTGGGCTGGCTCCAGAGACAGTGAGTAGCAGCCTGCTAAAGGTAGGGTTAACACAAAAAGGTAAGGTATATACACCTCACAGGCAAAGTGCAGGCTGGTTCCAGAGAGAATGAGCAACAGTCCCACCTTCTTCCTGGATTCTACTTTTACCATTTGGCTATCTATACATATTCATACTATCTAATGAACATTTTACTAAGGGGTGATTCTCAGTTATGTAACAGATTATGTAACAGCCTTGCACATGCTAGATGGTCTCTTTGGAGCATACTCATTGGTCAAATGCCACTGAATACGATTAAAATATGGTAGGTGCTCTCTAGTGCCTCCAATGGAAGGTCATTCATAGGATTAACTCCTTTCTACTGAGCATGCTCAGCCACTGGAATTATGTAAATCTGCCTCCAGCAGTCTCAATCTCCACATGTTGGTGCTGAAAATAAGTGAAATAAGCAACAGTAGCTCAGGATTCAGAGGAGAGGCTTGAGTCCTAGAGGGTGGCTTGAGACCACGAGGAGTGGCCTGAAACCCAAACTCAGGGAACTGAGCATCTCCTGTCTCATAATTATGTCAGTGAGAAGGCACATGAATAACATAATGAAGTTAATGTTTATTGGGTATGTCCTCTGTGCCAGGCATTGTGCTAAGCACATGACATATCTTATTTCATCCTCACAACAATGCTCTGAGAGAGAGGCTACCATGACCCTCACTCTATAGAAGAGGAAAATCAGGTGCAGAGAAGTTAAGTAATTTGCTTGAGGTCACATATGTGTTAGTAGTGAACTCATAATCTAGCATCTTCGTTGTTAGGAGATGATACCTTATTTCTTACTCTTGTTCGACGCTAGTATTGTGGAGGGACGGAACCAAAACAGTGCAACTTGGTTTTTAGCCATCACTCTATTTTTACTAAAATTTATTAGTAAAAGATTTCGTTGCATAGAAGATATTTATTTAAGTTGGTTTCAGTCACTCAGACTTCTTGGTGATCCAACTGCCTTGAGAAATCACACTCTGTAATACTTAGTGCAAAAAGTGTTGGATATGATCAAGTAATATCCAGCTTAATCACATTTCGTAGCTTCTTTCTTTAAAGCTGATTCTGTCTGAGCCATAGAGTTTGAAAGGCTTTAAAACAGCCAGTTGCCTTCCAAATTATCTTCCAAATCCTAAAAATAGTACCTGTGGCTTGATAACAATAACAATAGTTATCAAGTTATGTAACTATTATTTATATACTATTATTATTATTATTATTATGGCTAGCACTTATATGATGCTTGCCTTATGTCAGGCACAGTTCTAAGCACTTTAAGTGTTTAATCCTCACGAAACCCCTGTGAGGTAAGTATTATCAGTCTCATTTTACAGATGAGGAAACAGAAGCAAGAGAGGTCAAATAGTTTGTCCTTGTTCATACAGAAGGCGTATCAGCCCTTCAACCAGGGTAGACACAGTTGTATGCTATAGGCTTGGGAGAGTCAGTTATTAAATTCTCAGTAATTTAGTGAGTCAGTTGCTAAATTCAGCCATTATTAACAACCCAATTATGTAAATTTACAATCAATTAAATTATTTCCAAAAAAACTCATATTCAAAACTCATTATTTCCTAATTATATTACTACATTTTAGTATTATTTGTGTTTTGGGGGTTATGTCTCCTGTGTGTGTACGGTAGAAATATTATATGATAACTTATATTAATGTGATGAAGTGCTGCCATGCATCTTTTCCCAACTCTGGGTTCAGTAACATCACATCAGTAGCTTTAAATTTGCTATGGTGTGGTATTTATACCAAAAAAATCAGCAATTGCTCCAAACAGGGCTCCCCGCCCCCCGAGCCAATTGTTAAACACTGACTAGCACACCACTGCATAGACATCTATGCCCAACACCATAAGCATGGAAACTGAAGAACTCAAGGAGAGATGAAGTGAAAAATTATTCTTAAAGTGTGGTTAAGAAATGTCATTTCTGGAAACAGACTCTGATTTGAATCATGGCTTGATCACTTATTTGCAATAAAAAAGCTAATGCAGCAACTCAGCAGTTGGAGCTCCTACTCACTAAACACCAGGCAGAGTAAAATTTAAATTCATGTAGTTTAAAAAAACATTTTACAACTCACACTGGGATTAATTCATCTGATTAATAGATTAATTACACAATGTTTTTTTTAATGCCAGTAGTTGCAAAATCTCTACTAATTCTTACCTATTTTAGTAATATTTAATGCAAAAAATTAAGTTTCTAAACTGGAGTTGTGAGTAACATGATTCCTTGGTGAGTGTAACACATTATCTTTTTGAAAGGGAAGGAAAAGCCATCCCAAAGATGTGACTGTGCCAGTTTACTCATTGATCTTATCATGTGTACTTCCTCCTCCATGCTGGGTATAAGACAGCAAAGAGATGAAGTTGACATCTAAGGCCTTACAACGCATGGGAAAAAAACAGCCATGCAAACAACTAATGATGTAGAATGCAATGAGGAATGCAAACCGTCAGGATGATAAGGAATGAACTTATTTTCTTGAACAGACAAACAATATGCTAAGTGTTTATGTGAGAGGATTTATGATTATATTAATTCTGACAGGCTAAAATCAAAGACCTTCATACATTATTCTAAGGATGTTTACATATTTAAGTATTTGTTCGTACAGATTATTATGGCAGAGTCTTTAGGGAAGGGTTGGTTTGTGTCTGAGTGTGAGTGCTTGTGTGTTCTTGGCATTTTTGTTCATTTTTGTTTTGTTTTGCGAAGAGGACCAAATTAAGCACAATGTAGGATCTCTTATCTGTAAGTGATCATTAAGTGTGTGTGATTCACCGTAAATACTCTGGACTTGGGATTTAGGAGATCTGGATTCAGATCTAGATTTTCTTATTAATTACTTTCAGAAGCCATTTTCTCTCTCTGGATCATCTGTAAAATTTGGGGCTTATAATAAATAATCCATAAGGACCCTTTGAGTTCTAATGCCCTGAGATTATTTGGGGAAAAAGATGAGGAAGAGGGAAGACACTCACTGAGAGGTATTTTTATCTTGTAAAATATCCCTAGATTTGACTGCTCATGTTGAGAATGGAGGTCAAGATGGAGAGGTTGGAGATCAGATTACCATCCATGCTGTGGATGAACTATTCTAGCAAGTCTTTCCCATATCTACTTGCAAGACTGGCCCAGGATGCACATGAAGCATGATACAAGTGATGCTATAAAAGAATCCCAGAGTTCACTGTGTTTTGCATAGGTCTTAATTCTTTGGAACTTTACACTACACTTGTAGAGGAGGGCTATAGTGTAGGAGAGCTTCTCTAAATGCAAGGATTTGAAAAACCTGTCTGTTAGGTGCTTTTCTCTCACTATCGCTCTTTCTAATCTGGAATGCCTATTTCCACTTAGACCTAAATTTCCTTAAAGTTCATTATTCATTCTTGCGTTGTCTATCCTTTTCTGCCTTCCAACTACCCAGCACACATCTCCCAGGACTTATTATGTGTTGCTGCTTCCAGCTTTATAACTTTGCTTACACAAATTCCCAGAGGAGCAAACACATTTGTACGCATAACATGAAATGTTACAGATTAATTTTGTGATTTTTTACCCCCATCTTCCCCCCTTGTGAAACTCTCATAGGTTTTGAAGAGTTATAAATATATACTTGTTCTTTGTGTCTTTTGTGAATACCTGGGAAAGAGCTGTTTCCAAAAGTATACCTTTAACATCTCTGGTGTTGGAAATGCTTAGAGGTCAGAGTCAAGTGTGGGTGCACATGTGCAGCTCACATTGAGAGGTGAGAGGGGCCTCTTGCTAAGTCTCACATGCCATTCAGAACTAGTGTTATTTTCTATGACAGAGGAAACCTTACAGTTTCGATCAGCTATTTGTCAGCAATAGCAAATGAAATGTTAAAATCCATCTTCAGTTGTGTGCATTATTATGACCAGAGAAATGAATGTGCTATGTCTTGACCATCAGATATTCATGCATCTCTCATGGTGAGACTAAGAAATTAAAAACACAAGGTGTGCACATGATGTCTGAGACTACCTAAAACAGAGTGAATCTGGGAAGACTCCAAGTGTATCACTCACTACCCTTAATTAACCAGGCTACTTATCTATACAGCCTCTGTATTTCTGACAGTAAAATACTAATGGAGAGGAGGAAAACCTATTGGGAGGACCCATTCTGTTGTTTACGGGTTACATGTTGATAGAGAAGGGAAGAATTCAAGATCAAGGCAAAGGAAATAGAGACTAGAGTTCACAAAGTAAATTTTCAGAGGGAATTGTAAGCCTTTTACTATTACAAAAGCAGTACATATGGTAGCAAACTAGAAAATTAAGGCAAACATATTTAAAAGGTTAAAATATAATATTTCCACCAACAAGAGACAACCATTGTTAATTTTTAGTGTATATTCTTCCAGATCCTTTCTTTGTGTGTATGTGTTTTCTAAATGAAATAATACACTGTACTTGCTTTCTTAGTCAATAATCTCTACCTTTCCATTTTAGGGTATCTTCAGTTTTCATCCCATAAAACAACTAGATGAAATTAGAATTTCCTAGTGACTCCAAAATGTCCTTTACAGGATCTAACCAGGACCTCTTTGGCATCTGGTTGTGTCCTTTATGTCATAATTTGAATCTGGCACAGCCAACAATGCAGACTGATTGAAGAGACCAAGCCAGTTGTGCTACAGACTGTTGTACCTTCCGGATGCTTTCGGCTCTTTCCTCATGATGTTGTTTGTTCCTCTACCTATGTCTCTTCTAAATTGGAAGTTTGACTTTTTATTTGAAGATCTGGAGTGGGAGATAAGAAGTACCTGGAGATTTTGTGAAGATCAAGAAATGATGACTATTATTAAAAATGATGTGCAAGAATGCATCAAGTGCCAAGAAACAGGAAAGAAAGAACACAGTAAAGGGACCACGGTGGCTTGAGCTGAAAGATATTGCTATGGCCATGTGAGAGGTACCCTTTTCGGAGTCCCAAGAAATAATCAGGAAATACTAAATGGGAGCTAAGTTTCTGCATGAGCAAATGAAGGCTTAGAACCATTGCAATTTGAGCATAAATATAAATGTGATCTCAGTTACATCCATAGGCTGGTAACATTTGGGTTACACCTGGAAAGATGTTCAAGATATGGAAGTATAAAGGTAACATGAGCACTTGGTTAAAAATATCACACTGTATAGGGATATGTGAAATAAAAAGTCATCTCCCTTTCCCTAATCCCCACTACCCTCCTCTCTACACTGCTAATAGTTTCTGCTTCTGATTCTGTTATAGCAATTATCATTGTAATGTTTGAAAATATAATTATGCTTCTATTTCTCATTTTTATCAAAGTCAGGCATTATCTATCTGCCTCTAGGTATAAAGTCTGAGGAATTTGGAACTTGAGTGGCTTTTCATCTTTCCTTAACTCATATTTTTTTATATTACATTAGTATATAGTAAACATAAACTTCTTTTAAACCACAATTTAGTCTCCAATCCTTTGTCTATAGGTTGATTATAATAATTTAAAACTTGTGAAAAACATTTAAAAAATTATTATTACACAAATAAAAATCTCTCTAGACATAAATGGTATAATTGAGTCTATAGAGAAGAAAACGGAATCCTTGATCTTGAACATTTTGTCACTCAAAGAAGAATGGTACAGGCACCGCAGTCTAGAGGATTGCCTTTAATTTTCTTTTACACTTCTGGAAACCTTTCTGGATTGCATCAGATAGCTGAAGCCTCTTGTATCTCATGTTTTCTTCTTTCTTGGCTTATTTTTGGATTTTGCTGGGATATTTCATGCCTAACTTTTTTTATTGCATGTGTGTTTGCTAAACTTTCTCAATTCTTATATGTCTGCAAGTGCCTTCTTTAACCCTCATACTTGATTGAAATTTAGCTGTATGTAGAAAACTAGGTACAAAATAGTTTCCCCCCAGACTCTGGAGTCACTGCACCATTGTCTTCTGGAGCTCCGTGATGCCAGTGTGAGTCTGCTGTGGGGCTCAGATTCCTTGATGATTGCCAGAGTCAGAAGGGCTTTGCTCTAGGGGTGAAGGTCTTCAGGGTTATCCACTGCTGGGCAGCCCTGCCTTTTTTCCTGAAGTGTTCTGGGGGTCCAGATTTATCTCAAACTTGTCATTACTTCTCCTGGCCCCCAACTCCATATTTCCTACTTTCTTTGTAAGGCAAAAAGCTCTCAAATATTTTTAGAGGGAGAGAGAGAGCCCCATGCATCCCAGCTGTTCCAAATGCAATTCTTTAACATCCTGGGCTAATTTGTAAATTCTGAGTTATAATTGTCTGGGGCAGGGTGGGGGTGGGGGGCTCCCTTACAAAGGTCAGCCTTTATCTCTGGAGTTTGGGCTCTGTCAACTCTGCTCTAACTTCCCTACTTACCAGATGCCTTTTCTTTTCTATTGATTAGAATCCTTCAAATCCTTTCTGGCTTGTTGATGACTCTTCATCTTGTTTTTCACTGCTGTAATGGTTTGAATTTAAAAACTAATCTTTTTTTATCATTTCAAAGGGACCTTTGGAAACAGTGGACAGATGTGTGTGCGCGCACACACACAGAGAAATATTGGGATGATTGTGTGGCTAAAACTTAACACTGGTTATCCTAGGTAATAGGGAAATGCTTTTTTATGTTTACTAACTTTTCTTTTTTACAATGAGCATGCTTTACTTTTGCAATTATAAAGAAAACAAGGTGTATGTGTATTTCAAAGATAAAAATGATGGCTCCACTGTGTGCAGATAGAACACAGAGTGTAAACAGGTATGCAGGTTTTCACCTGATTCTGTAGCTGTCTTTCTTCTCCCCTACCATGCAATTCAATGCAGATCATATATGTGCACACTAACTTTACATGAGCCCTTCAGCAAACAAAACATTTACTGAGCACTTACTATGTGCAGCCAGGCAATGCATTCTAGGAAGACTACTCCAGATGAAGGTAAACCTCAGGAGGGGATAGTAGCAAAAGGCCAGCTCTGAATTGGATCTACTCACCAAGGTCCAGTCTGCTTTGTACTAGAGGGTCCCCAAGAGACTGGGTATATTCTGGGCCTCCTTCCAGGTGTTCTAATCTCTGAGACTATAAATGTCATGTTACCCATTTAATCAGACTCTAAAAGGGCTTCTTGGCAGAAAAATATGGGAACTACTGTGGCAGATCAACTACAAAGACAAACCAGTTTATGGGTTCAGGCTTCAGAAGAAACACTAGATGAAACTAAAATTTGCTGTAAGAAAAATGTGATAAATCTAATATTACTTAAAAGCTTCTAAAGCAATGGCAAATAATGATAATAATAAGTTGCATACCTCTTCCACGTGTACAACTTCTGCCCTATGACTTCAAAGAAAGATCCTCAAGTCCAGGGGGAAATGCACAGCTCTGCTGAGGAGATATTTATAGGGCTGTTATGGTGCCTAGGATGTTCCTATTACATTCACCCTTTAAACCTCCAGATTTCCAGAACCACAGAAAACAAAAGACTTGAGGCATTTTAAAGGGGGGCAGGGGGGTGTTGGTGAGGAAGAGGTTAGATTTTTCCTATAACACAAATGATTGTTTGCATTGTTGTCATTAATTTTGAACTCTTGTTATTAATTCTACTTATAGCGTGCTTCGCCCACTTTAAAATATGGAGAGACAGAACTGGAAAAGTCCTTCAAGCAGCCAGCCTTAAGTGGAGTGGAGAGCTGGTAGCTATTTGGCTAATTTAATGAATGTCACCAAATAAAGAATATCATGTGGGACTTACACAATGGAGTTTAGCAGAATAAGGGAAATCTGATAACCTGGTTTGGTGCAGAGAGGGCTATCGCTTCACTGCCGATTCAGATCTGCTGAGTCTGAAGGTATCAAATCATTTGTGGAAGGGCTTGATTTCCTTTGCCTCTCTCCACCCACTTTTCCTCCACACCCTCCAAACTTGCAACCACGCAAAAGCCAGATGCAATGCCAGAAGCACCCAAGTTTCCTCAATCATCCAGTTCCAGCCTAGCATCCATGAATTTAATGAAATCTTATTACAAGTACAGGGAAACAAGTGTGGAAACTTTTTTTTCTATATTCTATCTTTCCCCGCCCCAAAATAAACTTGAGTAATTAGGAAAAATGTTTCCACTTCAAAGAGTTCTGTAATCTATTTTGAGTATCAGAGGAGAGGAAAAGTACTGGCTTTAAGGCATGGCAGTAAAATATGTATATATATGCACACTTTTGTTGAAAACATCAATTTTTTCTTTTATTATATAATTTATCTCTTTATTTATGTAATATTTTATTTTATAGCAGTCTCAGATATTAAGTCATTTCTTTCTACATATACTAAAAAATATGGAACATTTTTAATAAAATCATATTGCTATTATCATATCTAATACAATTATTGATATTTACTTGGTATCATCTAAAACTCAGTAAATATTCTAATTGTCATGATAATCTCAAAAATGTCTGTTACAAATGGTTGTTTAATCCACATTATTTGGTTGTTTTAGCTCTTAATTATCTCTTAACACTTTCTTTTTCTTTCTTCTTTGATTTGTTGAAAAATCAGATCAATTGTCCAATAGTCTTTCTCGAATTAGTTTTTTAATCTACCAGATTTAGAATAGGGGCACCTATCCACATATCTGAAGAGAAATACTTTGAAGCAGATAGAACCTGTACTGACACAATCTTATTGATAGAAAAACAGGGCACAAAGACTTTGAGTGTTGTGCCTAATATCTAAAATTGAATCTTTAATTTCTCTTCTAGTTATTTTTAAACTAAACTTTCTTGATTCCTTGTTTTTTGTGTTAAAGGTTAAGTGTGATAGAATGTTATAAATATATGTGGCTTCAAAAAGTGGGCTTGCCTACTTCATATTGCAAGTAATTTGTTCACAAACTTGACTATAAGTTCCATGAGGACATGGTTGGGTCTGTCTTACTCAACATAATATTCCTATAGCACGGCAAAGTCTGACATAGTTTAATGCTCAAAGAATGTTTGTTGGGGGCCGGCCTGTGGCTCACTCGGGAGAGTGTGGTGCTGATAACACCAAGGCCACGGGTTCGGATCCCATATTGGGATGGCTGGGTTGAGATCCCCTTACTGGTCATCTTTAAAAAAAAAAAAAAAAAACAAGAATGTTTGTTGAATGAATGAATGAATGTGTTGTGTTTCACCAAAGTGTGACAAAGCCTTGAGTTTGAATAGCACCTTACCCTTTACAAATCTTCTATGTATAATCTCTCATTTGATCATGTGATAACCACATAAGACAGATACTGTAATCCCCTTTTAACAGACAAGGAAATAGTATGGAAAGCATTACTGAATCATGTGTTAGGCATAAATAAAAGTGAGACTAGATTCTGGAGTGTTTTCATCTCATCAGCTGTCTAACTCTTTACACAGCTTCACCCACTCTGATAAGGCAGACACGCATGGTACTTTACGACTTGCAAAGTCTCTTAGCTCTTCCAGTTTCTTCAGCAACCATTCAAGGTGGGAGTGATTGTCTCAACTTTATAGATGAGCAAACTAAGCACAAGTCACATGACTGCTAAGATTAAAAGCTTAACTTGACCTCAGATTTTCTGATTTCAAATACAGTCTGGTATCCACTACACAGTCGGTTTCACTGCTCCCTGTCTGTCCACTGCCTTATTCCACCGCACAGACACAAGTCCTTCATCTTTCCCACCCCTCTAAGTACACTCCTGTCTCTCTGGGTAGTCATGATGTGTTGTGGTCGTATGCATATATTATATCTTCTTGCCATTTATCTCACATTAACAAGTTTCCTATCATTGCCTTTCTACCTCCCTTGATGCAGAAGCAGTTTTCTTCTTCATATGCCTATTTCTACCCTCTTATGTAGATGAATCCCAACAGATGCTATTCACTGAATGGGCACTTAACTGGTAAGTATTTTGGATACCCCTTGTTTCTCACAAGAATCCCAAAATGAAAGAACTAGGAAAGTTTGCTATTTGTCTGGCATAAATTATTATGAATCTGAGATGAATAGCTGTTTAAGAGGCTGCTATAAAATAACATAAATCTAAAAACAAAAAGAAAAAAAAAACAGCATTAGCAACAGTTGGAGAAGCAGCCATTGCTTAGACGTTAACAGGATGTTGAAAATCTGGTCACTTGGAGAAGACATCCATCACTTTGGGCATGCATTTGCACACACATACACACCCCTTCTATTTTTTCTTAGATAAAACAAACTGTTCATCAGCTATTTAGAACTTTTTTTTTTTTCTGGGTTTACTTTTAAGGGATTCTTTTTAAAGAGGTTGGATACATGCACTTCTTCAATTTGATCTTGAACTCAGGTCTCAGTGATGTTAGAATAGAGGGTTTGGGGTATCTACCCCCATTGCACCTTTGGAAAATTACTTTGAAACATTTGGAAGGTTTGCATTGGAGGGAGCATTGGCGGGTGGGAGCAGTTTTATTATGCATGTTCTTTTATGGGTTGTGGCCAGATATTTTCAATGTGCTATTATCCTAGGTTTTATGGAGTTCTTGGACTCAGTGGATATAAACATCTGGGAATAAGTAATTGAATGTGAGCAAAACTATATGCTGTTTTCCCTGGGAAGAAATCCATTGGTGCTGCATTTAAAATTTAATGAATTATCCACAAGGGAAGTAATAATTTTACAAGTATACTAACTACGCATAAGCCAAACAAGGGAGATTTTTTAAAAAGCCCTTCTACTGACTGTATACAAATTTGTGTTTTATCTACACATATATGATTAAATCATACAGATTCTTGTCTTCAAAAATGGCCATGTCTACCTCTGGAGACTTAGTGAAGGAGACTAGTGAGCGAATGAGGGAAAAGATTCTGACACTTGAGTACTTTCGTGGATTAGGCTGAGATGCAACATAAAATTGGTACTCATCTTTGGAGGGAAGAAAATCAATATGTCTATGATGAATTCCTCTTTTGAAAGTCTTCTTGATTCTATTCCCTCTCAGACTTTAGTTGTATGATTAAACAACTAAGACTGTTTTTTTGCTACAGAGTCCTTTTCTTCCTTTAGCCTTACTTTCTCCCTCTCTCTATCTCTATGTTCTTTTCTTCCTTCCTTTCTCAAACTCTCTGCAGGAGGCTCTGACACACCTCAGCATGTGGGGATTGAAAACACTATCTCCCATGTCACTGCTGAGCCCACGATTCTACTAGTGTGGGTTCCAGCTCTGTTCTGCTAGTCTCATTTCTGTGCCAGTTCTGATTTGTGTGTGAACAGTGAGGTTTTTTTTCAGCTCTGCAGGTAGGATAAGCACTCTGGCCACAACTTTACCAATTGTCCAGGGAACAGTATTCTTTGTGCTTGCACTTTTCCTAGGACAATCTTTCTGAGAGCCCATGAGGATGGAGCTGGAAGAAAGACCTACTCTTGTCTTCACTGGCTGCAGCACTAACAGGGAGCTATCATCATGTAATAGATCCCAGGATAACAGGAGCTCAGATACTTATGGCAGAATTGAGCCTGGATTATATCCAGCTTTGATTTTGCTCTTCAGATTGAAAGTGATCCAAGTTGAGGAAAGCAAGGAATGATAGAGGAAAGGAAAAAGAGGGAGAGAGGGAGAGAAAGAAAAGGAGGACGAGGACACATGTGCATGTTCAAAATCCTAATAGGATTGGGTGAGAGCCATTGAATACCTGGTCCACTGCAATTGTAAAGTCTGCTTTTGCCATCAGGAGTGGGGTTTGGCATCTGGAAGTGATTTCATTCTGTGATTACCTTTGGACTGCAATGCTTGTTGGTTCTTTACTAACAAGCAAGCACAGACCCAGAGCAAGCCTTTCATGCTAACAAGCAAACAAGCTATCAGGCTGCAGATTTCAAAACCAGAGGCAGGAGGCAGATGTGAAGTGGGTCAAAATTCTGCAGCTTCTCAGGGGGGGGAAAAAGTTGGGAGAGAGAGAGAAAAAAAGTGGCTTCATCCTCCTAAGCTCCCCTTCAAAGCACATGTAAAGTCAACAATTATTTTATAGATCACATATCCACCCATGTATGTCTAAACTTTTGGAACACAATTAACACTGCCTCAGGCAAGTAGTAAGAGACATTCAACTCTTCCACTCCAGAACCTAACATTGGTGAACAAGGTGTCTACAGGCCATCTTCTCTCCAAAGCACTTGGGGCCTCCAACCCCAGTGAGGAAATGAGACCATATCTCTCTCCTCTGAAGATTCCCTCAGAATTTCCAAACATGCCCAGGTATTCATTGGTGATTCACATTTATAAAACACCCATTCAAAATGTGGGCAAGGATTAAAGAAATAAAGTGTGAAAGATCAACGTTGGTCAATAATATTTTGTTCCCTGCAAACTTCCTCATAACCTGTTCTAGTTTTGAGGAGCTTTGTTTTGATGGAAGCCAACTCCCAACATCAGGTCTCCAAAGACTATGATTATAAGTTACACACATTGGTGCCTTAAAAACTGTCCATGAGTTCTTAGCATTGACCAGTTTTTATGAATCTTAAGGGGAGGCAAGCCAGGCTGTAAGAGCAGAAGGTTTGAAAGGAACTATGTTAGATTAAAGAATAGTAATGGAATAATAATGGTAATGATAGCTGTCAAGATTTCTTTTTTTTTTTTTTAATTTATTTTTTTTTAAGTTTTATTTTGTCAATATACATTGTGGCTGTAGCTGTCAAGATTTCTTTAGCACCTATAACATGCCAGGCATTATGCTAGGTCTTTATATACATAATTGCTTTTATTTAATCCCATCAAAAGCTCAGTGATATGAATTCTATTGATACCCCCAGTCTACAGATGAGGAAATGGACTGTACTGAAGATTTTTACCCAAAGTCACAGGGCTAGTAAAAGGCAGGCCAGAATTCAAACCAATGGGTCACAGGAGAATGTGGAGAAAAATATGCTGGACTTGTGTTCTAGGCTCACTGTCTTCCATAAACTACAATATGACTCAGCTTTCCCCAGGATTTGAATATAAGGCATATGCATGTAATATGAATATAAGGTGGTGAATGTGTGTAACTGTATCAATGTTAGACTTTTGTAGGAAGACAGTTCCCATCAAACAACAATGTGTATTCCCTGCTTATTCAAAGAGATGAGCCACAGTTATGTCCAGAGCGATGTGACCACTACATCGCTGCTTGTGCAACTTGTAGACACTGAATAACAAAGCTGGATTAAAACTCCCAATGATCCCCACCTCCTGACATTCAAGCCCAGTGAATCCCTTCCTGTTGAATATGGGCCGTATCTAGTGACTTGCTTCTGATGAATAGAATAGGGTAAAATTGATGGGCTGTCACTACTGAGATTAAGCTGTAAAAGAATGTGCTTTCTTACTGGTTTGCTTTGAAGGAAGCCTGCTGTCAGGTTGCGAGCTGCCCTCTGGAGGGGCCCACATGGCAGGAAAGTGATGTCTCCTGTCAACAAAGAGTGAGAAGCAAAACAGACCCTCATTCTGCCCTCAGATTTGGAGGGCAAACGTAGCCCATAATCACGGTAGCATGAGTCACTGGGCAGCCACGTGCCTCTGCACGACATAGGGGCAATTCAAAGCACCATAGTCTGCCAACCAAAGCATAACTGAAAGAATTAAAATCTTTATCCAATCTCTCAAGGTAACACCAAAATGAGGAGTCCATTCTTAAGACATAGCAGAACATCTTTAAAATCTCCTCTCCTGACTCTAGCCACTCTCAGCATCCCCCACACTACCAGCAGCTGTTTTTCCTAATTCCCTCTCAACTCCCAACTCAGGACTCTTTTAAATCTAGATTTTATGCCACTGCCCCCTTCCTGTCTTTCCTGCTTCCTTCCCAATAGACACCATCTTGCCAGGGCTCACACGCTGGCACACTTGGGTGGGCCACAACTGGCCTGTAGATTGTTTGGTTTGACTTCCACAAGAATCCAAAAAATTTAGACCTGGCCACACTGAGTCTATGTTCTTGCCTGGCAGGACTTGGCTGGACTGAGCTGAGTTCATCACTTCGCCTCCTCTTACTTCCTGGGTCCCCAGCTCCCCACTGCTTCCACACTGCTCCTCTCACCCCTCACACCCCTGCCCTGCCCTGCACGCAGTTCACTCTGTGACTCCCGCACTACCTCACACCTCCTTACACCTTGCTCCCACGCTGAGCGCAGGGTGGAAGAAAAAGACTGTGCCAACTGGACAATGCCAGGATGTTTGTTTGTTTGTTTTGGAAGGTGAAGTGGAGGGAGGCAAGGAGATAGAGAATACCCCCAGGATAATATGTTTGTCACTGTTGCACCTAACACTGCAAACTTTGATAAAGGTCAAAGGAAAAGTATAAATTCTTGCTCTGTTCATGCCAAAGCTATGACTATGATTTTCCAAGCCTGTGCCATGGCAGCTGGGCCTGAGGCCTGAGGCTAAAGGACATTTGGGGGCTGCTGTGCCCATGTCAACACTGTTAAGCCCTGAGAGCTGCCCTCGTGCCACGCGAGCCTGGAGAGAGCGGCATTTGCTCTGCGGAGTGTCGTGGCTCTGCTCTGTTTTAAGAAGGAAACCAGGAATGAGCTGATGGGTTTGCTCTGGCAACATGATGTGGAGCTTGCTTAGGAAAAAAAGACCAAGGTTTATTATGATTGGGTAAAGCCCTTAATTGCCACTTTGGATAGAGCGTAGCTTTTAAATTCATATTCTATAGCCAAAGGGCCTCTCTATCCAAAAGCACTGTAGCTAATTAGTGGTTGGGCATCTTATAAGAAATGGCTATTTGCTTTATTTTTAGTAAAAGCTTCTTGGAGTTTTCCTGATTTTTGCCTACTTTCAGTGCTCCTGGCTACCAGAGGATGCTAACAGGGATGAGAAGGGCTGAACTTTGCTTACTGCCAGTTAGCCTTTTCCACCTGTTTTTTCTCTTTGGGGAAAATAGCAAGGCTTCTAGCTCTTTCCAGTCCTCCTCACCTGGTGGCCTAGTTGCTGTGACGAGAGCCAGATCCCAATATGGGCCCCTTGGCCTCATTCCAGATATGGTGAACCTCAGAGCTTTTCCTCCGAGGGAATAGACTCTCTTTACAAGGGCAAATGCATCTCCTCCCAGATGGGCATGTAGGGATGCATTTGCTCTGGTTAAGAGGGACTGGAAGTGTGGGAAAGGCCCTGTGGTACACAGCTACTCACTGATGTCTTTCTTTTGTCCCTCCAGATCTACTTCCCACCCTTATCCACCCTGCTCTGGACCCCAGAGGGCTCATCTGTGTGGACCACTCAACCGGCTCTATGGGTAGACCAATGTGGTATACCAGTAGGGGATGGGAAGGGAGGTTGTATTCATTCCCTGGTTCCCACAACATGGGGTTGCAGCTACTGTCAAGAGACTCTCTTTATATAGCTTGCTCCATAAAGTTTCTAGAAACCATATCCTCCCCTCTTTCCTTCAGGCTTGGGACACCATTCTTACTAGCCTTTTAGTGGTATCCACACATCCTGCCCACACCTTTGTCAATGGCTGGTTATTAAACTCTCCTCAGATTATCCTAATTTCAGCGTGTCATATTTCCTACAAGAACCTTGACTGACACAGCTATCCTACACTAATCAGATCTTCAAGAACAGGCTGTCTCTCCTCAAGAACAAGGAGGGAATCAGCCAGGATGGGGGCCTGGACTGCAGTTTGCGGAGAAGAGCCATATTCCCCCATGCCAGAGGGAAGGGATGGATCCCATTGTCCATCAGTGAAGATGAGTAGGCCCAGATCCCTTTGCTTCTGGAGGACACACCTCCTCCCAATTAGATGAGAGCTGCTCTAGGACTGGACACCAAATCTTCTGATTTACAGGTAAATGCTTTTTCCGTGACCTGAGCCTGAAAGCCTGTGCTGGTCCATGTGGGTAACCTAGAAAATTTAGACATGTCCCAGCAAAGAGCCTTGAAGGCATATGTCTTTACTGACTCATCTCTGCTCTTCTGCCTTCATCAAGCAAGCGTAAAGATGGTCTTTTGTAGTACCTTTTCCTCCTGCAGGAATCTCAGCTGGGCTCCCACGAGCTTCCTGGTAAATCTCCAAGGAAAAAGTCACATATATGTGGACTTTCTCCCTGTGTTCCTCTCCACCACATAGGGAAAGGCTAGAGTGTGACAGAGTGTGAAGTCACAAGCTTGCACAAGGACCCTTTCTCTTGGGTCCTCTTTTGTGGCTTCCTGTCACTAACCTAGCCTCTGGCAAGTTTTGAGACAACAACAGAAACATATGGATTCTCTAAAAACTGACCTGTGTGTTTAATCCACTTTTGAAATGTACATTTGCTCCAGGCCTGAAGGGACTCACTGGAAGTTTCTTGATTTCAAGAGAAAAGGCTCTTGAAGGAACCACACTTGGAGAGCAGAGACAAAGTTTTTCTTTGGCCTTATGAGTCCTTGTCTTGCTTAAAGAAGTGGCTATTGATATAATCTTTCTCTGTTCTGATAATATGCAGCAATTGTCACTATGAGGCTGTGACACATGGTGCCTTATGTTGATTTCCTCCAAAGTTTAAAGCACTCTTCCCTATTTTTCTCTCATGTCATACAGTTATACAGAAGCACAGGACCTCTGGAGCACTAGTTTCCTAGATGTAGTCTCCTGTGGTTGGGTGACTTATTTGTGTCTCTCTCTGGGCAAAAAGTTTCCTCTCTTTAGTCAATCTGTTCTTGGGCTCCTTTCCCAAGATGAACCCTGCCTTCTCCTCATCTCTTCTGTGTATAATCTGAGCAATACTTCCCCCCACCTCCCACCTTCTAAACACACACACACACACACACACACACACACACACACACACACACACACACACACACACAGAGTTTCTTCAGGGCCTTTGAATTTCTCCCATGTGTACAAAATCCTTTTCTTCTTAGTTCAGCAAAGATAAATTTAAAATTCTTCCAAGAGTCATGTACAAAAGAACTGTGGTGAGAAGGTAGGATCACGTACAACTCATTTTATGAAGCCAGTGTTACCCTGATACCAAAACCAGACAAGAACATAACAAGAAAACTACTAAACAATAATCCTTATAAACATATATGTAAAATCCTCAATAAAATATTAGCAAATTGAATCTAGTAACATATAACAATGATAATCATCAGGACTATTAATAAAGTGGGATTTATCACAGGAATGCAAGATTAGTTTGAAAATCAGTCCATGAAATTCATCAAATCAACGAGTTCAAAAAAAAAAACCCCATATTATTATCTAAAAGGATAGAGGGGAAAAAAGTATTTGACAAAGTCCAAAACCCATTTAATAGAACCTTTCAATAGACTAGCAATAGAAGAAAACTTCCAAATCTGAAAAAGAGCATCTACAAAAGCCTACAATGAACATCATGCTGAAAGGTAAAAAATGGCTGAATGCTTTACCCCTTAGGCTGAGAACAAGGCCACCCCTTCTAGTCAAGATTATACTGGCAGTGCAGCAAGGCAGGAAAAGTCAATAAGAGTCATACAGTTTGGAAAGAGAAATAAAACCATCTTTATTAGCAGAAGACATGATTATCTACATAAAAAAATCCCAAGAAGTTATAACATTTACTGAACTTTTGTGTGAGTTTAGCAAGGTCACAGGATAAATAGTCAATATGAAAAATGAGTTATATTTCTTCATGCTATCAATAAACAATCGGAAATTGAAGTAAAAAATATCATTTATGATGACATCAAAATGAAATACATTTGGCCCTCTGTATCTGTGGGTTCTGCATCCATGGATTCAACCAAGTGCAGATAAAAATATTTTTTAAAAAATGAATGGTTGCATCTGTACTGAATACGTACAGACATTTTTTTCCTTGTCATTATTCCCTAAACAATACAGTACAACCACTATTTACATAGCATTTACATTGTATCAGGTATTATAAGTTATCTAGAGATAATTTAAAGTATATGGGAGAATGTGCGTGGGCTACATGCAAATACTACCTCATGTTATATAAGGGACTTCACCAAAGGAGAGATATGAATGGCAAACAAGTACATGAAAAGGTGCTGAACATCATCGGTGTTTAGGGAAATGCAAATTAAAATCACAATAAGATACCATTACACACCCATTCTAAATGGCTAAAATTTATAAGATTGACGATAGCAAGTGCAGATGAAAATGTGGTATTTCTAGAAATCTCATCCATTGCTGGTGGCAATACAAAATGGTATATCCACTTTGGAAAATAGGTTAGTAGTTTCTTATAATGTTAAACATCCACTTACCATACGGTCCAAAATCTCATCTAAACTTTAACCCACAAAAACCTGTAGGCAAATATATATATATAGCAACTTTATTCATTAAAGCCACAAACTGAATTTCATCAATTGGTGAGTGGGTAAACAAGTTTTGGTACATTCACATATGTGAATTCCATCCACAGTGCCATACTACTCAGCAATAAAAAGGAATGAACTGTTGATACACACAGCAACATAGATAAATTCCAAAAGCATTGTGCTAAGTAAAGGAAGACAGACACAAAAGACTACATACTGTATGATGCCATTTATGTGACATTCTAGAAAAGACAATGTTATGTAGCTGCCAGGGGCTGGGAGGTCAGGAGGAGGGGATTGACTGAAGAGGGGCAGGAGAAAAACTTTTGGGGGTAATGGAAATATTTTGCACCTTGATTATAATGGTGGCTACGTGATTGTACACACTTACCAAAATTCATTCAACTATACACTGAAAAAGGTAATTTTTATTGCATATAAATTATTCCTCTAGAAATGGGACTTTAAAAAATAGTAAAATAAAGGTTTCTGCCTGTTAATCAACAAAAATCTAGACAGATTGACTAGCCTTTAAAAAAATTTATTTTATTATTATTATTATTTTTATTGATTGATTGATTGATTGATTTTTTTTAAATTTTATTTTGTCGATATACATTGTGGCTGATTATTGCTCCCCATCACCAAAACCTCCCTCCCTTCTCCCTCCCCCCCTCCCCCCCAACAATGTCCTTTCTGTTTGCTTGTCGTATCAACTTCAAGTAATTGTGGGTGTTATATCTTCTTCCCCCACCCCCCGGTTTTGTGTGTGTGTGTGTGTGTGTGTGTGTGTGTGAATTTATTTATTAATTGGTTTCTCTCCAGATCGTATAAAATCTTTCGCCTTTTATTATTTTATTTAAAGATTTCCCTCTTAACCATTTTACTGTATCCCATCTCTTTTTTATTTTATTTTATTTAAATTTTTTTATTCCATTCATCTTTTTTATTAAAAATTTTTATTTATTAGTAGGATATTCATTTTTACAAATGGTGATATTTCTTTATGCCCTTTGCCTGACCCATCACTTCCCAAACCTCCTCCCCGCATCTCTAGTATCCTTAGGTTCGTACTCCCCTTCTGAAAGTTCAACATATTGTAGTGGTCTTTTCTTTCTTGCCTTCATTCCTTCCTTCTGTCTCCTTCCCTTCCCCCTTCCCTTCTTTCCCTTCTTTCTTAGCTTCCAGTTATGAGTGAGAACATGTGGTATAAGAAGTATGGAACACTCCACAAATTTGTGTGTCATCCTTGCGTGGGGGCCATGCTAATCCTCTCTGTATCATTCCATTTTTAGTATATGTGCTGCCTAAGCGAGCACTGACTAGTCTTACAAGCTAATAAAAACATAAACTCCAGTTCCTTCCTCTTTCTTCAGTCCCATGTTGGAAAGCCAGTAGAATATTTCTTTTTAGATTTTATCTTCGCCTTCTTCCAGTTCTATCTCTACCTCTGGTCTAAGCCACCTTATTCAAAGGGGAGAGGGAGTGATGGTGGAGTTTGCTCACTCACTCAGCAAGGCAGGACAATAGTCTGTTAAATGGCTCAGGGATCCCACCCCCACGTCATCCCCTGATTACAGAAATGAATCATTGGGTTTTTATGACTATATGTCTTTATATCAGCTCAAACCCATGGAACAGTGACATTCATGAAGGGTGGAAGAGCTTCATCCCACAGAGTGGGCAGCCCAGCACAGAGAAAAGAAAAAGGGCTTTGGAGTGTCCCAGTCCTCGCTCTGTCATTTACTAAAGTTGCCCTGGAGCAAATACTTTAAACTTCTTGAGCCTTGGTTTCCTTGTCTGCAAAATGGGAAAATAATATTTCCCTTTGGGGGTGGCTGTAAAGATTGAATGAGATCATGTATATCAGATAACGTGGCTCCTAGAAGCCCTCAACCAATAGTTGTTACCATTGTTGTCATCATCATCATTATTATTAATTATTTAATGAGCTTCGATCATGAGTGCTCTAAGAAGTCAAATGAAGTGTGTGGTTAGGCAAGGAAGCGGTGAAACTGGAGTTGAGATGGTTATTTCATTTTGTTTATAACCAAGTCTTCTTCTATGAAGGACTTAAGGTGACTTACAAAAATATGTACAAATAAAAGGATAAAAATGAATATAGGGAGTCTATAAGAAGGAAAGGGGTAGAAAAATAGTAATATTAATACCAAGAAATGAATATCTTAAGGTCTAGATAGTTGCCAGGGGTGAGTCACAAAATTTGGCTTTGAAATTTTTTGGTAATTCAATGTAAAGAGGAAGACAACTCAGCTTCAAGATTTATATTATCCACTAGCTACAAACAAGCCGGGTCATGAGGAGAAGCATATCTTTTCCTTAACACCCAGGAGACCTCATACAGAGGAAGCACGGTCATGAAGTGCTTGGTTTCTTAACCACAGCCCCCATAAATTCAACAGTAAGTCTCTCATAAAATCCTTCAGGGTAGGCCAAAGCACGGAACCACACTTCTGCAAAAAGCAGGAGACTCACGTGGTCTGGTGTAATCCTAAGGTAAAATTTAAAAGTATCTAAAGGAATGCCTGCCTGTCCTTTCAAGCCAGCCTCTATAAATATTTCTTGAAAATAGCTTTTGATAAGTGTTAGAGAATAGAGAGTTCAAAATTGTAAATTCTGACAAGAATCTGAGCAATGACTATTTTGAATTATTAATTAAGGAAAAAGACAGTCACTGAGCTAAGAGTAGGATTAAGATCTTCTGAAAATTAAGAAATCTAACCAAAACCCACCTCCACATGGAGGTGGGCTGAGGGACAAACTATGGTCAGGTTTTTAGAAAAACTCAAGAAACAGTCCTGAGGCCTCTGACACACTGAGGAACTGGTCATTGAGACCCAAAGTTCTAAGCTACAGCTTAGGGACATAATGATTGTAGCCGGAAAACTTTTCAGAGCAGGTGTTAGCAATCACCCATCATAGGCACTGAAAAAAAGTCTCAATAAAAATCACATAGCATTTCCGATGTTAAGCACTGTAGATTCTGGTCAGACACTTTAAGATAGATTAGTTGTAAATCATATTCTCAGAGAGTGAAATGATTGGACCAGTGGTTGAGACTTGTTGGATAAATGACACATGAAACATGGAGCACGTTGTCAAGGATGATGAATTTGGTTTAGAATAGTTGATCTTTCCTTCTGGCACCATTTAGATAGGAGGGTCAATTTTTTTTTAGGCCAATTCTAGTATATGCCAGAAAAAACTCTGGAGAAAGCTGAACTGGGTCATCTTGAGAGGGGCTCAACCCAAGATGGCTGTCTGGAGAAGTGAGGAGACCCCAACAGAGAAGCAGACTTTGGAAACTCAGCGCTGAAACAAAGCTGTCAGGCAACTTCAGCTGAAGGAGACATCATCCAAGTCAAAATCTCCAGTGTTGATTGGTCTCTTTAAAGTCAATAACCCCGTGCAAGAGAAGGAATCAGCATTTGGCATCTACCACATTCAGAGGGTACCAATGTTCTTTTAAAACTACATCAGTTGCAGTAGATGCTGCTGTGTGCTGCCCAGACCCCCCTTTCGGGACCAGGGTTCTCCTTCCCCAGCTCACAGTTGATTCCTTCTCCAGGAATTGCCCTTGGTGGAAGGTTAGGTCCTCTCCGTGGAGGCAACCTGAACCCAGCTTCCTTAACAAGCAGTGGTGGTGCCTGTGGTATATGTGAAAGGCCACTTGAACCACAGAGCCCCCCATGGGAGTGGCGGAGACCTCTGTGGCAACTGCCCGGCAGTCCACCACCTCCTGTGGCCTAGTCCCACTTCTCTTACGCCCTCACGGTGTGTTCCTGGGAGCACTTCCCACAAAACTCTCTTGCACCACATCTCCATTGCAGTCTGTTTCCCAGAAACCTGCAACACCAGTCAAGCGAGACTTTTCCTGACCCCTGCTTCTCCTCCCTTCCCTCTGCTCCAACCCAAGAAGAGGAATGAATAGTGGCTGCTGCATAGGGGAGGAGGTAGGATGAGCAGACATGAAGAATCCACCGTAACTCTCTTCTCCACTGCAGGCTTTCAAGGCTGAGGTAGGCCTGAGATGGGTGAGGGGAGACATTTTAATTAGATAAGGATTATGGTGATTGTTATTATTATATGCTGTTGTGTGATTACTGTCAGGCTTTTTAAGAATTAAAAGTGATTGAAGAACAATTGAACTGCCCAAAATTGTAACCAGGGGAAGGAGAAATGGGCCTACATATGATGTCTGTACATAGGAAGCAGGAGTGACAGAAGAGTTGCGTTCCGATTGTACCCAACTCATTCAGGGAACTAGTGAGACACACCAGAGGCATTGGGTGAGGATGAAGGAGTGAGAAGAATGGTCGTGATATTGTGTGAATTATTCAGGTCCTTGAACAAGGGAAGAAATGAAGTAGTCTTGACACAGATCTGAAAACTGTCCAAGAGGCATGCCTAGGAGTGCCCATGGGTGGTGAGTGGGTGCTTTTCATTCTAGAGGACATTTGCTGGAAGGGCTTTTTGGTCCTGAAGACATTTTTGACTTACCTGTGACAATCTCATTTCTTAGAGCAACAGCATGTTGAGGTCCTGACTACCTTGAGAGCCGGAGCAGAGCAGGTGCAGCAGCATGACCCGCAGGATGCAGTCCTGTAGCCTCTGTTTTCATCTCCTCTCCTTTCTGAGCACTCTCTGGGGCTCATTTTTCTCCTGCCCCTGGATGAAAATCCAGGCAGGTCTTGTGATTTTTCTGGTCATGCAGTCACTTTAAACCACAAAAACCGATTTCAGTTCAGTAATTAAAACGTTCATCTCCTGATGTGAAGTCGGGGCTCCCCTTTCCCCAGTACAGGCCCGATGTTCATGGAAAACCCGCAGGTAAGGTCTCCTCGCTGCATCATGCTTCTGCTCACCTCCACCTGCTTACCTTCCGGGCACTTTCACTCTCCCTGCAATCCATTTTTTAAAAAGATTTTCATGTTTCTTTTGTCTCCTTTAGTCTGCAGGTGTTTCTCAGCTTTTCTTTCTCTGTCATGATATTGGCTTTTATTTATTTATTCATTTATTGGGCAGCTGGCCAGCCCCGGGATCGATCCCCGCACCTTGGGTTATCAGCACCATGCTCTAACCAACTGAGCTAACCAGCCAGTCCCTAACACTGACTTTTTAAAAAGTATTGTGGTAAAAATCATGCAACAAATTATACCTTGTTAAATTTCTAACTGAACAGTACAGTGTTAACAATAAGTATAATGCTGTATAGCAGATCTCTGGAACTTTTTCATCTTTCATGACTAAAACTTTATGCTTATTGAACAGCAACTCCCTCTTTCCCCCTCTCCCCTGCCCCTGGCAACCACCATTCGGTTCTGTGCTTCTGTGAGTTTGACTGCTATATACCTCGTATAAATGAAATAGCCCATTAATTGGGCTATCTATTTTTTTGCCCTTTTTTTTTTTTTTTTTTTGCTATTGAGTTGTAGGAGTTCCTTATATATTTTGAATGTTAACTCATACGATTGATCTTGAATAAACATTTAATTTTAGAATAGTTTTACATATACAGAAAATTTGCAAAGAGTTCTCATATATTCCCACATCCAGTTTCCCCATTAACATCTTACATTAGTAAACTAATCTACATTTATATAAATATCTGTAAATATTTCTATAAATAAACATTTGTATTTAGCTAAACGTAAGTTTATAGAGTCTTCATCTCTAACCCATTGCAATACAAATCACTCTAGACTCTTCCCCCTGTTTCTATATAAGCTCCCACTCCAACCATGAGAAACCTGGCTCCTCTTGCAGGTATTCTTGTAGCTTTTTTAGGGTCCCTTTCAGTAGACAGGGGTCTCTCCCCTGTCATTTCCTTGGTGAGGGGAGACGCTTCTTCACTGGCTGTAACTGACTCCTTCCTCAAGCCCTACATTTTCAGGATACCAGGAGCTTCTCCAGGATGAGGTTTGGACAACTCTTGAGGCAGTGTTCCAAGTTAGCCCCCAGCTGGCTCTCCTGTGCACGAACCACAGCTGGCCCACAGAAAACACTCCCACAATTTTGCCTGAACAACCCAGGGAGTGCTGGGCATCCAAACCAGCTCCCTCTCTCTACTCTCTGATTCAGGTGGGTATTCAGCTTCTGTCTTCCCTTTAAGTTTTAGTTGTAGAAGACTAGGGCGATCAGCTTTCTCGGTGGTCTCTTAATGAATCCCTCTCTCTTGATTTGAAATGAAGGGGAAAGCATTTTCCACCCCTTCTTGTGGAAAAGTGCTTCAAAGCACTCAGATAGCTCTCTCCAAATAGTCTTCCTAAAAATCTTCATTCTCACCCAACCCCCTCCAACCTTCTGTATGAGGGTGAGGGATTTAAGTGCTGTCTAACCAGTCTTTGACCATCTCCTTTGGAGGTCTCCTTCATTATTTCAGAAAGTGTTATCTATGTCTTGATGTTGAAACTTATTTTTAACACCATGTGGTCTCTCTCCCCAGAAAAATGCACATGGACACAAAATTTCACATATAATTTCAAGGGATCTCTTGACCCTCTGAAGGTGAACTAAAGGTAAAGAACCCCTGTCTTATATGGTAGAAGAAGGCTAATGTCCCTGACTTAATGGACCTAATTAATTCCACCAGCAAGTGAGTATTACTGGAAGAGTAGAAGTTACAGATACCTCAGAAAAAGATGATCATACTTTTGTGTGTGTGTGTGTGTGTTTGTGTACATGTATATTTTAAATTGAGGTTAAATTTACATAACATTAAATTAACCATAAAGCATTTAAAGTTCACAATTCAGTAGCATTTAATACATTCACAATATTGTGCAACCATTACCTCTATCAAGTTCCAAAAAATTATCATCACCCCAAAAGTAAACCCTATACCTATTAGGCAGTGACTCTCTCTTCCCCCTTCCCCTTTCCCCTGGTGATCAATAGTCTGCTTTCTGTCTCTGTGGAAATACATATTTTGGATATTTCATATAAATGGAATTGTACAATATGTGACTTTTTGTGCCTGGCTTCTTTTACTTAGCATAGTGTTTCTGAGGTTCATCCATGCTGTATCGCATATCAGTACTTCATTTCATTTTATGGATGAATAATATTCCATTATATGGAAAGACCACATTTTGTTTATCCATTTATCAGTTGATGAATATTTGGGTTGTTTCCACCTTTTGCCTATTGTGAATAGTACTGCTATGAACAATTTGTGTACAAGTATCTGTTTGAATACCTGTTTTCAGCTCTTTTGGATATATACCTAGGATATATTTGGATAATTCCATGTTTAACTTTTTGATGAACTGCCAAACTTTCCACAACAGCTGTACCATTTTACATTCCTGCCAGAAATGAATGAAGGATTCCATTTCTGCACATTCTCGTCAACACTTGTTATTTTCTGCTTTGTAATTTTTTTAAGTTGCTAAATTTGTGGTATCATTGGGTTTTGATTTGAATTTCCCTAGTGAGTAACCATATTGAGCATCTTCTCATATGCTTGTTGGCTATTTGTATGTCTTTGGAGAAATGTCTGTTCAAGTCCTCTGCTCATTTTTAAATAGGGTTGTTAGTCTTTTTGTTAAGTTGTAGAAATTGTTTCTACCTTGGATATATCAGATAAATGGTTCGCATCTATTTTCTTCCATTTTGTGGATAGACTTTTGCCCTCTTGATAGCGTCCTTTGATAAACAAAATTTTGACAAAATACAATTTATCTTTTTTTTTTTTTTTGCTTGTGCTTCTGGTGTCCTATCTAAGAAACCATTGCTATATCTAAGGTCATAAAGATTTACCTCTACATTTTCTTCTAAGGGTTTTATAGTTTTAGCTCTTATATTCAGATCTGTGATCCATTCTGAGTTAATTTTTATATAGTGTGAGATAAGATCCAACATCATTGTTTTGCATATGGCTATCCAGTTCTCCCAGCACTGATTTTTGAAGATACTGAACCATGTATTGTTGAAAACATAGGAAAAATCGAGTATGGTTGGATGTGTTCCTAGACAGAAAGTTTCCACATTTTCTTAGTTCACAACGCCCACAATGTATCAGTACTTTTTTCATGGTGTTCCTAGGCCAAAAGAAATAGCTATCACGTTTAGTCGTATGTCCCTTAACAAGCAAGATACATTCTGAGGAATGTGTTCTTAGGTTATTTAGTTATTGTGCAAATATCATTGAATGTAATTACACAAACCTAGAAGGTATAGTCTTATGGGACCACTGTCGTATATGCAGCCCATAGCATGACTGTATTATATGTAGTTAGGATCCAATGACTTAGGAAGCATTTCTGTTCTAACAAATAACAAATAAGTAGTTGTTTGAAAAATTTAACACATTAATTGAAAGAAAATATAATATTCTTATTTTATTCTTAAATAACCAGCAATGACAGAGTGTGTGTACCTGCTAGGAACCACACGCCTTTTCAAATTCTAGATTCAGATTGGACACTGCCACTCTCATTTCCTGCTGTACGTTGATCTTCACATGGTATTTGCTTTTTATCACAGCAACCACTGAAAACCCAACTTCTTAAACATATGATGTCAGTAAAAGAAATGTAATGCAATATAATGTTGAAATTGTAAAGAATTTTGAGCTAGTAGTTCTTACTATGTTTGATAGAAGATGGGTATTCCTGTGTTTTCCTCAGAAGTTTAAAACATGAGGCAATGAGCATATGAGTTTGCTGCTGTGTGCATCTCAGTACACAGTTTAGGAACCATGGTGCTAGACTTGAGGGAAACTGATTTGAAAGCACAAAGCAAAAGAGGCATAGTTCTATTACATGAGATTCTAGAAGGGAAGCCCACTAGAGGATGCTGAGAATTCTCAAAAGTGCAGTTGTACAGATCCTGATATGGAAGGATAAAGAGGAGTTCATAAAGAAACCCTGATGAGCCCAGACTTAAAAACAACATGTAGAAATTGGGGGAAATGACAGGGGATGGGAGGACATAATACTAAGGACAAACTTAAGAGGGTCGCACAGAAATGTAACGGCAAGGCTGGAAAAGCTGATATCCCTGGTGCAGCATGTCTTGCAAAAAATTCTAAAGTAAACTAAAAGGGAACTTAATTTTTAGAGCAAGGAAATTATTTTTAGAGCAAGAAAGATTAAGGCATGGGTAAGCCCAATATTTGGGTCGTTGTAATGTTTATGGAGATCAGAGAGAAATTTGAACTTTTGATTGTTTTTGTCTCCCTTGGCAAGGAGAACAATGCTCAGACTGAAAAGATTCCATTTACAGTAGCACGAAGGCGTGTACCAGTCAGGAGAGCCTGGGTGCGCTGCAGAAGCAAACAATTCCAAACAATCAGTGGGTTAAACAACAAAGGTTTGCTTCTCACTCATGTAAAGCCCTTTACGGGTCCTTTATGTGGTGGCTCAACAGCCCAGGTTATTTTGATCTCACGGCCTTGCTACATCAGCGTGTGCTTCCATGCAGGGGAAGAAGTGCAGGGAGATCTCACACCACTCCTAAATGTTTCCACACAGAGGTGAAAGTCTTCTCTTCTTCTCTCATTTCATTGGCCAAAGCAAGTCACATGATCATTTGAATTTGGGGGAGGGGAAAGAGGCAATCCTCCTGAGCATTTGGAAAAAGAGGAGACCTGGAAATATCAGCCAGTAGCAGTAGTGTCTACCATAAGGCATCTCTGCTTCTACCTCTTTCCTCAATCCTGTTACAGACCTACATTTCCTGTTGCTAGGAACAAGTTTTCAGGCCATGTATAATGAAGAGTTGTAGTAAACAGAGGGTTCTAATTTCCCTTTTACTTCTGAGTGGATAGGAACTACTGTGAAGCACCTGTGGTCTGATTCTTCCTCCAGTCTGTCCTCCCAGAGTCAGCATGTTCTAGGTGGGTAGAATGAAGGGTGCCAGGGAGAATGGGGTAGGACTCGGGTGGGGGTGGGGGTGGTGCTGGGGCTTAAAAGCAGAACACATGGCCAGCAACAGAGAGCAGGTTCTTGAGAACAGACTATGTTGTTTCCTACTCTCTGTTCCCTGGGATTTAAAGGTGCTAAACCTTGACTAAAAAAATGGAAACTGCTGTGTTGCTAGGTTGACCCAGTAGATGCTTTATGGGTGAGTAGAAAAGCCAAATATGTGGGTGGTCCTTTTAGAGTTATACCAAATGCTAATAATCCCTTAAGGTTAACCACTGGGAGATCCTTTTAGGACTATGAACAGTGGAGAACATTTGTGGCTCTGCAAACCTCTCTGATGCTTCATTCATTTCCTGATATGCTAGTGCCTAAAAAGCTTTGTGTCATCCTCACTGTGCCTCACTTCACACCCTACAGGAGCCTGAACCCTGGAATAGATTAGACTTTGAGCGAGGCTGTAGATCAGGTAAGGAGGGGTCTTGGGTCCCTCTTCTGCAGTAACACTGAAAGGACCATTGCATAACTTCTAGGGACCCTTAAACTGGTCTCGTGTAGTATTTGAGTTTATAAGAGGTCACTATTAACACTTTAATTTCTGACATAAATTTTGACAACAGGAGTCCCATTTAACGTAAAAACCCCAACTGAACAGTAATATTCTGGCCTTAAATGGAGATCTTGCCAGTGTTAAAAAAAGATGCAATTGATGATGCAATTGACAAAAGGAATTGTTTCCAGTTTTCTCTAAACTGTCCTATATTTACAGCCCACCAACTAGCAGATGGAGTGGATCAAAGATTGGCTATAGTTCTGAGATAACTCAGAACTGGAATATAATTTCAAATGAGATTGAAAATGTGGCTCCTCTGCTGACTTAGCCATTGAAATTCCACTTAGAAGTCCTGTGTTTATTTGGCAGCTTTCTGCAGAGTTCTTATTCTGTCAGTGCAGAGGGGGTTTTGGTGCACACATTTCTTGGAAATGACATGAGAAAAGAGGCTGGAATTATTTTTTATAAGCATTGGCTCCAGAAATTAGAACATATAATCCCCCCTAGTGTCACTGTACATCTCACTCAAGGGAGACATCTACGGAGCAAAGAATCATTAAGAAAAATTGGCCCCTTCTTCCAACTCAATGGTGTGGGTCTAATTTCCAACAGCTGAAAGCCATAATAAACAGGAAGCATTGGGAGAGAACTCTGGAAAAAATGGTCGAATCGAACCGAATCGTATCAGATGTGTATGAAACAAGAATAGGAAGAGTGAGTAATATGTTGCAGGAAAAAAAATGTGCCTGGGATTTCAGGGAGCTGCCAGGCTCCAGGCCTCAAGCAAGGAAATCTCCCATTTGGGGGATTTTTAAATTAAATTCATGGAGATTTCAGATAAGAGCTCTAGGGGGCAGCAAAGACATAGTTTCCTTGATGAAGAAAGTCGCATTCACAAATGCAGGAACCAATATTTTTTGCATACTGTGCCATTTTTTTCTGACTTATGTCTGGATTAAAATAGAGTCTAGAATACTTATTTTAGAAATACTGAATTTTAGGGCTTAGAAGGCTTATAGTATTGTCAAGTTAATTAATCCTCTATTTTATATGAGGAAGAGGCCCTGAGGAGTTAAGTGATATTTCTAAGGTCATGCAGTTAGAGAGTGGCAGTTAAGACCTCCCTTCCCCCACAAACACACACACGCATGCACACACACACACACACACATACACACACACAGAGAGAGAGAGAGAGAGAGAGAGAGAGAGAGAGAGATGCTCTCTCACACATTAAGTAGAGGTATAAGAAACAGCCAATGTTTTTTCCATCCTGAAATCATTTGGTCATTACGGAGACCTGAGTTCAGACACACGTTCATTTCCTCTGAAAAAGGACCGATTGGCATTCGTAAGCCTGAAGCTGGTGGTTTTAAGTACTGTAATTAAACTTGAACAGAGAGATTTTTTCCAAAGAGCCAGGATCAATTCAAATTTCCTCAGCCAATATTTGCAAACTTTGGGCTCTAGGTGGCAACATAGGACCTTTGTTTTGCTTTCTAAGCCTGTCGGCAATCAGAACAATCCATTCAGGAAGAAATCTGATGATCTTGGTTCTACTCGACCCTAAGTGGACTAATAGCATTTCCTCCTAGCTAAGCTAATGACCAGGGTCTGGATGCTCCCTTCTCAGATGCTAGAATTATTTTCACTATAACCCCTTGACAGTGACTGTTATTTAACAGGTCTTACACTCTCTGTTATGTCATATGTTTGGCAGGGTGGTATCTAGAGAGAAGAGCATTTTTATCGATTTTTAAACTTGCGGCCATGGCCCCTCCTTTTCACTGGGCACTTCACCCCTTCTCCGCTCTCCCGGCCCAGTCACACTGCATGTCTCTACCTCCCTGCAGCCCCCACCCAACATATTAATCCAGTGGAATCAACTTTAAGTGGACATAAAGGACCACCCTGAAAGAAAAAAGGATTCCGAGGGTGTCTGGTAAGTTGGGAAGGGAAGGGTGGCACTTCATGCATTTGGTTTCTGGTTCTACAACATCTCTAGAGAAAGGATTCTCAAGAAACGGTCTAAGAACGACACAGAGTGCTTGTGGACATGCAGAATCTGTGGGCACCCTCCAGACCTGCTGGGTGGCATTCTCTGGGAGTGGGTCCTAGAATCTGTCTGGTTAGCTCCTAAATAGACTGTGCTGTGAACCAGAGCCGCAAAGAAGCTGCAGATCTTTTAAGATGCGCCAGTGGTGCCAGCTCGTTCACCGCCTCTGATTTACTATCCTAGTGTTTGAGTCCCATGATTAAAGACAACCATCCCATCACCCAGCCCTGGCTCTTACCCCCTCTCCCCTGCATGGTAACCTGACCCCATAGCACCTAAGGACATGTGACTGGAAAGGTAATATGGAATGGAAAGAACATGAACTTCAGAGTCATTTCCAGTATTTTTTCTCCCTTCCTTCCCCCACTGTAAATTTTAAAAATATGATTTTAAATTTTGTAATATATAAATATGTTCTTATTACAGAAATTTCAATTATATGGAGGAGGTTAAAGTCCCCGTAACCTTCCCCACCCAACATTCCCCCTGAATCAGATTGTTCTGTGCATTATTTTGAAACATGCTTTCACGATGTAATGTCAGGTTTTAGGAATCTCACCATATGAGTAGATCCATTTCATTCTTTTGAACGCTGCCGGGCACATTTTTTTCTCTAGGACTACAAATTCTCAAAAATTGGACCTACAGTTTCGCACTCTACTTCTTTTGTTTCATAGTATGTCATGAATATTTTCTTGTCTTACTATACATTCTTCAGAATAACATGATTTTTAACAATTGCATAGTATTCCAGCATATAGTTATATTCAAATCAGCTTAATAATTGATTTAATAATTCTCCAATTCTTGGATATTTAGGTTGATTTTAATTTTTGATAATCATTCCTTTGAGTTAATGAACTCAAGTCCTCCTTACACTCACCATTCCCACTACTCCCTGACTTAGGGATTTTTTGTTTTGTTCTGTTTTTGTCATAACCAAAAAACACAAGGTCCTTACAAAGTGGCTGATGGAATCAAGGTCACTTTGCAGTTTCCATGCTCACCTCAGGCACAAATTGCTCTACGTATGAGTGTGGATGCGTGTTGAATTTTAGCTTCTTAAACTTCTGTTGAAACTCTACTCTCCTCAGCCAAATAACTGGAGCAAATGAAGGTGTCTTTCCAGAACTGTGTACTTTTGAGCAGGTGAGCATTTTCACAATCAGATGGGATGTTCGCAATCAGTTTCTTTAATGGAAAAGGTGCTCTTATAGAATTAATCCATGCATGGCTCACAGGAAGTAAGACTTTCAGCAATTGATTGGATTAAAAGGACTGCTTAAAATCAGAACTGCCTGGGTACTTATCACCTCTGCCGGGTGATTGACAGAGGTCTTCAAACCATCATCCTTCATGGGAGGTACTTGGCACAAAATCATTGCGATTTCAGAGCCTTCTGGATTAGAATCAATTAAAACCATAAATAGAAATGAGCTGCCTTTATTATCCCTAAAGTGAAACCCCAACACCCTTGAGCTGGCATGCTCCTGTGTCATGCAGAAGGTATAGACAGGCCTGCTGCACCTGCTGTGCAGAGGCACAGCCAAATGCAAATACTGGGAATTATAGTCCCAGGAAGGGATGTGCTGGGTTTTACGTGAAACATGAACTCAAGTCTGTTTTGCTCTCCTAAAAATACGAGAGGAGCAGAAGACACATTCTGTGCCCTTGAGGACATTTTAATCAAATATCCCTGCACTACAACAAAAGTTGAAGCACTAAACTAGAAGCCTTTATAGGCAAAATAAAGTGCAACAGTGAGTAATGGTAGCTGCGGGTTAAAATAGCATTAGAAGGAAATGAATAGCGTTCCTATTTGTCACATGAAAAAGTAATGTGAGTACCCCAAGTGTTCAATATTTCTCCTAGAATTTCAATGCCCTTTGACTCAGAAGTGTTTAGAAAAATCTAGGGTTCAATTTAGGTTGTAGGATTTCCATTATTTAACATCTGCTATCTTTGGGAGTGTGATTGGAAGGATACTTGGCTGATAGGAAATACCTCTCTCTTTCTGTTTCTTTGTCTCTCCCCCCCCCCCACCAGATTCACCTGGCTGAGGAGAAAGAAAAATAGGACTTTGGACACTCTGGATGTATACAGCACTGTCACTCAGGGCGTCTGTGATTCTCCCGATGCCCTCCATGGCATGGGGAGCAGGAACTGCTGTCTCTATTTTACTGAGAGGACAGTCAGGCTCAAAAGGGTGAATGGCTTGCTGGCCACCCAGCAAGACCATGGCAAAGCCGGGATTAGGACACGTTTTGAATTCCACAGTACTCCTCCTTTCTCTTTACGCCTCTTTTACATTTTGGACCAAAAGCTTTCCTTCTTTCTTTCTGGTTAAAAACATTTCTTTCACTTGTTTTCAACCACATATCAAAAACCTACCCTTTGGCCATGTCCTGGGTGGAACTTTATTTTCAGTCATTCACTTCTAACTCCACAGGATGAGAAGACTCTGGGTCTCCAGGGATTTTGTGCTGGGAGCCTGAAGGTGAAAGGTCACCCCCTCTCCAGCCCTGCTCTTCCTTTGGTGAGTTGTCAGGCAGCCTCTCAACCACTGCTCAATCAACCCCTGACCACCGACTGCCTACCACGCAGCTAGTGCTGATTCTGTCAAGACAGAAATCTTCCTCCCCATCCCATCTGGCAGCACCTCCAAGCCTTTCCCTCCGGTTCTTTCTCCATTATATTTCCTTCTGTCTACTCCCTGCTCCTTACAATTGCACTAATTCTAACCTCAGGAATTAGTCACTAACTTTCTGCTGATGTAGAGATTTCTCTGAATTCGCACTCGGCACCTCATACAGTGCAATCAAATTACCCATAAATCTGGATTTTTATGCATATGAGATGAATAGTTGATGAATCAATGGATAAAGGCCATAGGATTTTTAGCATCAGGAGGAAACTTGGAGATCATCTGATGCAACCAATTTAGTTTTACAAATGAAGAAACAGAAAAAAAGAAGTTAAATGACTCTCTTGGGTTATACAACTACTGACACACATACTATTAACCAGATCTTCTGACATCTAATGTGCTTTTTTTTTCTCCATGAAATCATCCAGCTTCTACTTATTATAACTCTTTTTTTATATTTGTCTAATTCTATTATTTTTTCTTATCTTAGATAATGGTACATTTTTCATTTAATTAAGATATTACATATTATCTCTCAGCTTTATTCATTTGAATAATAACATGTTATGTCTCATACAGTATCTTAATTTTTTTCTAAATATTAAAGTAATAGTGCTCAATGTGTAATATTTGGTGTGTACAGGAACCTATAAAGAAAAAATAATAATTACCCAATTTCACCAATCAGAGATAATCACTGTTAACTTTTAGTATATTTCCTTCTTTTTACATTGTTGAAATCATTCCGCTTATACAATTTCATATTCTGGGGCTTTGTTTGTTTGTAAGCCTTGACTGTCATTACAAATTCTTTGTACAGATGATATAAGTAGCTACATATGGTTCATCATTTGATGGTAACACAGTTGTCTGAACCATGCCCTAACATGCCTGCACATTTAGGTTGCTTCCAACCCTCCATTCTTTTAAGCAAAGCTGCAATACTTATGCATACATATTTCTGTACATTTCTGATTTTTCCTTGGAAAAAAGTCCTAGAAGTAAACAGGTCAGAACCTATTTACATTTTTAAGGACCTTGATACATTTTGCCCAATTGCTTTTCAAGAAGTTGATACCAATTGACACACCTACCAAAGCCTTTGTAGTACTTTTTAGGGTATTTTTCCAAAAACAATCTTACTTTTATCAGCGATTCAGTCTTGCCTGACCTATGGTCTAAATAGTTGCTGCCAAATGCCAGTTCTAAGTTAAAATTGCAAACATGCCTTACAGCCCCTTTTGTCCTGTGTTTCTTTAGTTTGCTGGTTCTCCAGACAGGCTAGACACGTCCCCACGTAGCACTCTAAAGGTAAGTGGGCAGCTTTGTTTGATTTGCTTTCTGACTACACATATTTTACTGTATTAAATGTACTTAAAAGCCTACTAAATGGGCCATGTGCTATAAACCAGAGATAAAGGAAAGAGTTTCTAACCTCCAGTTGTTCTCAGCACAGAGGGACAGATAGCACAGAAAGCCAGCCGTGAGCCATAGTGGCTAGTGATGCCTGTAATGGTTGCACAGGGTGCTGTGAACACCCAGACTGGGCACATTGAACTCAGCCTCTGGGGCACAGGCAGCTTTTAAAGAGACACAGCTCTTAAGCTAGACAGAAGACCTCAGGCAATAACGGTCTACACAGAGGGAATATCCTAGAGCAAACCTTACAGTCCTCTGGGTAGCCTCAGAGTCATGTCACCTTGAAAAAGCTACTTAACCTCTGTTACCTCAGAGTCCTCATCTATAAAAATACTACTAATAGAAAGTAATTAATAGGGTTGTGAAGACTAACTAAGATAACACAGGTAAAGTGCTTAGAAAATTGCTTGATATGCCCTAAGAGCTCCAAAGATGTTAGATATCATCCAATATCTTCATCACTACAGTTCAGGCACTGAGTTCAAATAAGGAAGTGATGGTAGATGTGTGGCTGGCAGGAGACAGGTTCGATTCATGAAGAACTTCTACAACATTCTGAGGATACACTTTATCCTGACATCTATAAGTCCCTTAGAAGTATGTTAGGAGTTTTGGAGTTAACTGTCTAGAGGCAGGAGGCTGAACTGATCATCTCAAATCCCTACCAGCTCTGAGACACAATTCCTGCTTGAGAGCAAACTAACTCAGTCTCAGTCTTGGGCACACGATCTTAAATAACACAACTCTTTCCCTTTAGCTTTGTGCCAATAGCCAAAGGGAGATATCTTTTCTCCCCTCTGGAATTTTTATGGTTAACACTCACCCAGTGAGAATAATTATTTTAATAATTTAAAATATGTAATTAGAAAATACATTCCTGGTTGGGGGAGTGTATAAAAAAGACCTGCAGCCAAAAAAAAAAAAAAAAATCTGAAAAAGATCTTGAGAATTTTCATCCGTGTGGGGCTTTGTTTTACTAGAAGGGAATGTGAAACCAGGTGGACTGATTTTGTCCTGATAGAGACTCTGCTCATTTTCCTTCCTCTCTCTTGCAGCCAGCCTATGAGCAGCCTCCACTTCTCATCTGGGTTCACCTCTGACTACCGGGCTGTTACGTAAGTCAGCCCAGTTACTGTTCCCTGCCCCTTATTGCCTTAACCTGTCTGCCCAACACCCCCAGCACACACAGAGACACTCCTCAGCAATGCCCAGCTTCTGTGGAGGCAAATATGCCTCCAGAGATTTACTGTTTTCTCCATGGGCAGACAGGCTGGAAGATAAGGGAAAATGGCATGGAGTGGAATGACCATCCATCCCGGTTTGGACCAAGTGTCTTGGCATAATTATTATAGCATCTCCTTTCCCTCTCAAAAGTGTCCTATTCGGATAAGAAGTTATATGCAAACCCTATGATCACATACATATTAAACATTTAGGCCTACAAGGCCAGGGACTGGGCCATTTTTCATTATTGAGCCTCCAGCACAGTGACACCAAAAGGCATCTGATAATCTTCTGTATTCATCATGGTTTAACCTTGGATGACAGTCTTACCCCCATAAAGTCTCCAGAATCTGAACCTCAGTTTTTATATCTGTAAGATGGAGATAATACTTACCCTATAGAACTGCAAACAAAACAACGGAAATAATGTATTTTACATTCTGAAAATTTCAAAACAACATGCAAATGTCATTTTCCAGAATTTAACATAGCAATTGTCTTATAGTAAGCATTCCATAAATGCTTGTTTGCTGAATGAATAGATGAATAAATTAGTGATAGTAAGTTAACATACCTCAGTGGAGAAATGATTAATTATAAAATTGGAATGTTATATTTAGTGGCCCAAACTTTGATTTATCTATAGATGAGATAGCAAAATGGACCTCTCCCATAGGCTTGCTATAAGGACTAGAAAAAAAAATAATTGAAAAATATTAGGGTGAGTGGTAAATGCAGCTGAAGCATGGCTAAATGTGATACAAGGACATGGGTCCCTATAAGCTAGCCCTTTCTGTAACCCCACAACTGACAGGTGACAAGAGGCACAGAACCTGCTCTACCTGATTTTCTGATAAAGTTCATAACCTTTAGGCAGTGCTGAGCCAGAATGGTGATTTATGCTGGATTTTTTGATTCTTGTTTCACTTAGAACCATTTAGGACCCAAGGGAAGTTCATGGTTATTTCTCTAAAAGTTCTTTGAAATTCCTCTGTACTACACTGCCTGGTACACTTTTATGATCTGACTGGTCCCTTACTGATAGGTACCATAAAATGCTAATTCATCCTTTTTTTTTTGTTTGTTTTTTTGTTTTTGATTGGAAGGAGAAAGTACAATTAGAAAACAATGCATTGAAGTAAATTTGTTTTCAGCCTGGATTTTAAAATGTACCATTTTGGAATTACAGAAGTCTGACTGGGGTTGGGGGGGGGCAGGGAGAGATATCTTGTCAAATAGGCAAGAGGCAGGAAATTCTGCTTATTTCTCCTAACACTGGAATTGGTCCTGAGCAAGTTGTTTGAGATTTTGTGGCATAAGAGATTTTGTCACATAAGTTATAAAGGCTGAGTGATAAGATGTTGGGTGCAAGCAAAGCATGCCTTTTCTTTCAGAAGCAACATTTTTAATTTGGAAAAAATTAAAACCAGCTCACCCAGCTATCAATGACTGAATTTATTTATTATGCTTATCACATATGGCCATCCCTGAATGTCAAGGACTCGGGATTGGGTGAGGTCGTAGAGTTCTGTGTGCACTGTTGGTAACACAATAGTAAGAGAGTAAAACCCTTTTCTCAATAAGCTTGCTGTCTGTATGTGTCTGATAGGACACATACATATGACAGGTAGTGTCATAAGGGGGAAATGATAAGCATTCAGCTGTTCTCAGAAAACTAGGGAGAAGCAAATAAGTGATGTGATAAAGGCAGAGAAGCAAAACCTAACCCAAACAAGTTGAGAGAGGATGCAACACATTTGGGCTATGATAGTCGCTAATTCTGGCATGAGATTTTCAGTACCTCTTTCCTGCTTGATCAGTGTCATCAGACAATTTCTGGTGTGAAACAGGCCTCTAACCTGCCCTTCATCTCAGTTCAGTTTAACTTATTCAAATTTCTGGTCTTGCTCACAGAAGTCTATGCCCAACTATTGTGACTGTGCTCAGATTCTGGGGTTTGTTTTCTCACATCTGAATCGCTATGGTGCCCTGATTTCTCCTACTTTGATTTTCTTAGGAAGTCCATCAATAAGGGTCTTTTAAGAGATGTTACTATCTGCCCCTTCCTGATCAATGCAGGTTTCCAAGTTCATAACTCAGTCATGTGGGTGATGAATCTTCCTCGGAAACCAGAAGTCACTTAGTAGAGCTGTAGCCCCATGGCAAAACCAGCTGGGCTGAAGCAGCACAGAAAGCATTCCTGGATAGGTCTTGGAGTATGAGATAGCCAAGGAAGTGACAGCATGCAGCCAGGCATGCTGCGGTATCTTCCAAATATACGGGCTTTAAGAAAGGTACATGTGTATTCACATCCTGGTTCTACCACTTAATGGCTATTTGATTTTTGGACCTTATCAGAGCATCAGTATTTTCAGCTGTAAAATGGGAATACCATAAAACATAACTCCTGAGGTTATAAAGTCTAAATGAGCTACCTTTTATAAAATGTTTAGCACTGTGCTTGGCATACAGTAGTTTCTTTTCTAGAAGCATGGAAAGAATTCATAAAGGAGTCAGTGATTGATCCCTCAACTTGAGAGGTACAGAGAGAGATTTAATCCACCTGGGAAGACTCATCCACAACTAGTGACACAATAGTAGCAATGAGATCATTGAAGAGAAGTATCAATATCAAGGAAAGATCATGAACTTTTACTTGTCAAAGATAACAGAAGAATGATAGATGGTCTGGCTAAGTGAATAGTCTGGTTAACAGAGAGTTCTCATCACACTGTTTTCACATAATGAAAACTGAATAAATATTTCTTGAATATACTATATAATAATATGATATATATCACATATGAATTCTCAATTTTTAAAATAATATAATATTCTCTATAATGTTAAAACCATGAAAAATGCAAATTGCTTTGGGAGAAGGGTAATTCAGATAATATTTCAGGATCCTTTAGAACTCAGGGACATTACTTTGCATATTAAGTCATACTGGGTGTAGTGGGTTGAAATGTGTCTCCCGCCCAAAAAACGTTCAAGTCCTAACCTCTGGTACCAGTGAATGTGACCTTATTTGGGAATAGGGTCTTTGCAGATGTAATTAGTTAGGATGAAGTCATACTGAATTAGGGTGGGCCCTAAATCCAATGACTGGTGTTCTTCTAAGAAGAGTAGAGGCCACACAGAGACACAGACACACACAGAAGAAGGTCATCTGATGATGGGGACAGAGATTGGAAGGATCCAATCACATGCTAAGGAACTCCAAGCAACGACCAGAAACTAGAAAGAAGCAGGAAAAGATTCTTCCCCCAGGCCCTCAGAATGTGTATACCCTGCCAATATCTTGGTTTCAGACTTGTAGCATCCAGAACTGTAAAAGAATACATTTCTGTTTTTATTAAGCCACTAAGTTTGTTGTAATTGGTTACTGCATCCCTAGGATACTGATACATCATGTGACACCTGAGTGGAAATTTTGATGTCAACATTTTACTATTTGTTTTCATCAAAGCAGAACAGTTATATTTTTAGGAGAAATGTTCCTTAGTGTACTTGGAAGCATACTCATTCAGTAATCATAAACTTTTTAAAAAATTATGTATTATTGTACAATTGTGTGTATATCAAATTGCAGTACATAAAATAATATACTAAATACCCTGAAAAACTTCACCATTATACACCCATGTTCAGTGAAAACAGTTGTAAGGTAATTCATCGCCCCTACACAGAATACTTGTAGGAATAAAAGCAGCAGAGTAGTGTGACCTCTGTTATTACTTCTCAGCCAGCCACCTTTACTTTAAAACTTTTGCTCTTTTCTTATTGAATTAGCAACTATTTGGACCTGATAGAATTACCAAAATTAAGTACCATTTTGAATAAAATATTCATTTTTTTCTGTACAGTAAAAACTTAGCATGAAACTCTAAGCATGCGAAAGTTCAGGTTGCCTTTTATTTACAGTCTTTATCAAGCAAATAATATTCATATTTTGAATTATGCAAATAAGCATTTACATGATAAATCGTAATTGCTCTGAGACAGCTGTTTATAATTGGGTAAATGAGACACACTTTTAAATTGTCTAAATACATACTTACCCATGTTTACATATTTATACACTAGACTGTAACTATTCTTAATCAGCTGTTATCATCTATTGTGTCTTATACGGACCAAAGGAAGAGAACTTTTGAGTGCAAACAGCAAAATCCCTTCTAAGTTGCTCTGAGATCTGAAGGATTACCTTTTCTTTCAAATAAGGGGTGACCTCTCTCAACATACCATTTTCCCATAGCATTCCACAATACCTCAAACAAAAAATGCTGCTTTTATACCACCTCGCTTGGGTGGGAAGTTAATCCTGATTCATTCATATATGATTAGATGTATTATGGTAGAGAAGAAACATGTTTGTCCTAATGAGATGTTTTTACAACCAAAAAAGTCCATTTGTCATATTTTGCAATATATTCTTGTGCCAATCAAAACAAAAAAATCAACAAGTTTTCTTTTGAGAATACAGAAGAAATACAGAGCATGATGCTGGGCCTGTAGAGGCTTATAATCTAATTAGGAAGATGAAATTAGCACATTTGAAATGTTCTGAGAGCAATTAAGAGGAAAATTCAATGGTTTTGATGGTAAAAGCTAAAGGAGCTTAGAAAACCAAAGAAAGGGGCGAGATGTCTGGCCTAGTTTTAAGGACAGACTATGGGATCTGGCTCACTTCTCCCTGCAGAATGGGGACTCTCCAGTCACTGAAGGGCAGACGTAGATAAGGAATGCGGGCACCTTTTTCCTACCACATTCACACAAAGTTGTCCAGGGCTGATGTGAGTGGCACAACCTTCTCATGAAGCACCATTCTCTCTCTTAATTTTTCTCAGTAGATAAAAAATTCTTTTTGTATGTGTGTGTGTGTGTGTCTTAATACATTCCCCTTTGCTTTTCTAAAGCAGTCAACTTTGCTGTTTCTAGTCCTTTCCAGGCAAATCCATTTATTTCCAGTTCTTCTGATTCTGTTCTTATGTGACATTTCATATGTGCTAACAAGAGATAATTTTTACTACAAGATGCTGTGGCTGAATTGAGATGATTCAAATGCTACTTGAGGGATTCACACACTAGGAAGAATGAATCCTGAAGCATAGAGACTTGGGGGGCGGGGAACCTAAAGCAGCTACAGAGACACCCAGAAATGAAAACATTAGAGCTCGGGGGCCTCTACCCTCCCATTGAGTGCAATGAGAGCTTTTGCATGGCCAGCAGAGATTTGAGAGCCAGAGGAGCAAGTAGGCCTGAAGCCAAATATCTGAAACTGGAGGGTCTGGATTACACCACTGAGTTTAAGGACACCACTGAGTTTAAGGACACCACTGAGTTTAAGGAGTTTAAGGGCCTCTTCTATAGGCACGTTTGTCCTTGCTGTTAGGAAAAGGACAGCTACTTCAGGGACTAGTAATGCAGGGTGTGCTAAAATGGAAAGAACCCTAGATTAGAAAAATCTAGGATCCAAGCCAGGCTGTGAGATGCTAGGCAAGTCACCCAACCTCTGCTGTGCCTCAGTTTCTTCTTCTCTGAAAGGAAAAAGTTGAACTAGATAAAGTTCTCTTCAGCTGTGCAACTGATGATCCTAAACTTATCATAGGACAGCTCCCAATTAGCTATATAGGGGAAAACTCTGCTTCTCCATATGTATTCCACTTCCCCAAGATACATTCATTATTCTAATAGCAACAATTGCTACACTTAATTGAGCACCTACTAACTGTGGGTAAGCATTATGCCAGGCACCTTACACAAAATATCTCATTAATCCTCGTAACACCCATATGAATTATTTCCATTTTACACGTAAGGAAACTGTGGCTCAAATAAATTACAAAACTTGACCCAGATCATTAGGTGTTATTGGGACTGACTGCAAACCAGATCTGGTTCTGTCTGTCTGATCCCCAAATCTGGCGCATGTTGCAAAGAAAAATCAGGTTGCTTATTCTGGACTATTCCTTACACTTGACTAGATCACCCTCAGTATTAGTTTAATGCCTGATGCTCATGAGATACTTACCATATATTTGTGGATTACAATTTTCTCAAAATTCTGCCTCTTGAGGGACAAGCATGCTTCTGATAATAAAGCGAGGTGGGTGGGCAGCCCTGTGATGGGTGGTGGGAGGGTATTGTGTATTTGTGTAATTCAACTGGCTCTAGTTAGTGCTCAGTCACTCTTATGAACAGTCTTCCGGATCCACCAGGAGTGGGACTGCTGGCCACAGCAGCCAGAGCACAGACCTCTTGACATTTTGGTGGTACTTGGAGGAAGAAAACTGGCTGTGAATACAGCATAGCATGGAACGAGAATAAGAAAATTCCCCACTGCCTCAGCTCCCTCCTGAGCAGGACTCTCGGTGGCTGGCCTGGCCCCCAGGCTCCACATCTCTGTGGTCTCCAGAACTACATGAATCACGTTGGGTGGTCGCTCCCATGCCCATTGTGCACGTGCGGCTTTCTGCCTGTTGACATTAGGAGATGTGCCCCCACCTTCCCTTTGTTTCATCCTCAATTTAAGATGCATTTGTTCTCACTGGCTTTTTCACTGCTAGGGTGAGTTAACTTTTTAAAAAATGCAACTTGCAAAAGGTTTCTGTGCCGCCCAATTAGCATTGTAAGAGACTAAGCTGTTTGGAAACAAATACAACTTAAACCTGATGAAATCACACTCTGCTAGTCTCTGAGAATCTGAAAAAAAAAAAAATTACAAAAGGAGTCCTAGATATTAGCCTTTGTTTCCTAGGTGGACTTTTAAAATGTGCGGGCCTTCAGGTTCCTTAATTGGCATCTGAACTAAACCAGCAAGCCCTCTCTCCTACACTTCCTGGTGTGATATTCCAGAGGTGATAAAACTGGCTTCTTGCCACTCACCTTCCCTTTACCACCCGCCAGCTGGTAAAAGCCCTGGCTGGCTGGAGATGGGTGATCACCAAGCCAAGACAGGCACTCTCTCTCCCACTTTCTCCTTCTTTCCTCCCTCCCTTCGCTCAGTCACTTCCACCTCCATTCACTACAGACTCAGTTACAGATGCTTGCAGATCCCCCACCCCCACCCCATGCTGCCCCTTAGGGATGCTCTTGTGATCACTCAGCTGATAGGAGAATCAGGATGTTACCCTGACTTCTCTAGAATTTGAATAATAGAAAATCTCAGTAATAGAAAAACAAAGAGTGTGATTCATGAAAAAAAGATATTCATGTGTATTTTTCCTAATTGTTCTATAAAAGAAATAATTAAAATGATAATTCCTGGAAACTGGGTAGTTTTTACTTTATTCTTATTACAGAAGAAACCAGAAAGCAAAATTCACCAGGGATGACCTGTTAATGGATATTGTATAAAGTCCTGCATTCTGGCATCCCAGCTTTCACGAAGTTCATCATTACAAGATAATCTTAATAATACTTAAGAAATAAAATGCCTAACTTGAGGCACACATATTGTATCTTTCATTTTCCTCTTCTAAATTTTATAGCCCAATCCTTTTGCTTAAAAAAAAAAAGATTTTGTTTTTGTTAAGTAGCCAAACCCAAAGAAGCAACTACAATCCAATGGGTAGCCATCCACTTCTTTCTCACACCACAAACCACCCAAACTTCGAGTGCCCACGAAAAGATCATGCTTCTAGTGCCCCCCAAAAGAACTGGGTTTTGATTATGTATCCAAAATGTGCACATCCTGATGCCATAGCCATCCAGAAATTTATCAGTCTAGTTCATGTAAACTGACTTGATGGAAGGATCCAGTAGTGAGAATGAGCAGTGGAACACACTGCTCGTGGGTGGGTGTGTCGGACAAGGATGGCGTTCATGGTTAGTTCATGAGGACCATGGATAGAGGAAGGCCGGAAACAGACTAGCTGGAAGCCATGGGAGTAAGCTGGGGTTGGTTATAAATTAAAACATAGCTTGACAAGCAGATGGAATTCAAAAACTACAATGAAAGTTTTGTGAAGCGCTCTCTTGTTTCCTGAGGTTCATGTTACAAACCAAAACGCTATATCTTAAGGATGCACCGACAGTTTGGGATCGAGTTTAACAAAAGGAACATGTTCGGTAGAACTTGTGTAGCTTTCATTCTTTTGGTTCCACTTAATTAAAGGTCATACCCAATTTAAAAAAATACAAGCATATACTAAAGATGAATTTCTTATATCAGGGATACTGAAGCTATTGTTCCAAAAAAATATATCTGTATAAAGCACAGCTTTGCCATATATAAGCTGTGTGAATACATAGCATATATATTTTAGTATCAGAGAGAATTTCCTTCAATAAAGTCATTTCTTAGTTGTTCCCTAACTTGAATAAGTCCAGTTTATGGGTTTTAAGATTCAGAGAAAGACAAACAGAACGATAAATTTTTCAAGAAATGCTAAACACCCTTTTTCATACCCTTTCGTTAAAATAAAGCTAAACCTAGAATGCCCAGTGTTGAGCTTTGTCATTTATATATATGTCTAATGGCTCCAGAGGTAGTTTCCATGGTAAGCTCCCTGTGCACAAGAAGCAGGGTGAGTGGAATGTCTCCTTCCAATGAAGAACTTTTCACTGACAGTGATAAAGGCCAAGAACCTCCTTCACACAAATGATTGAAAAACAGAACACGAAGGACATTTTTATTTTGTTTTGTTTCCTTTGTGTGGTATGTGACTTCAGTGCAAATACCCATTTAATCAAGAATACAAAGGCACCTTTGCTGGGTAAGGGATTTCCAGAGGCTGCAGTAAACACATACAGCTCTTTTACTTTTTTTGTGGGGAAACCTTGCAGGTTGTCATTCTTGCTCCTGTTGTGCACTTTTGCCACCTCTTGGAAGAGGGGGAAATTTTTTTCCAAAGGAAAAAATTTAAGAGTAAACTAAATAGGACCTAGAAAAAAACTTGAAGTGCTTTAAAACTAAAGTTTACCTACTGTCATTAATTTTTAGAAATATAAAGACTTTGGGAAAGAATATAAAATCCACTACCAACTGGAACTTTCCCATTCATGCTTTTTTCCTCTGAGTTGATTAGATCGAATTGAACCTGTAGCTCTAAGCTAGCACACACTGTCTTTCTCTTTCACTTTTTAATCACTCTTTTCTAATACCTTCTATTACAATAGACTTTCTCTTCCTTAGGTCCTCTTCATGCTCCCCACTAATTTCTTCATTTCTAGGGATATCACAGTCTATCTGCTTTCTAGTCTCTCCTTAAGCTTTGCTTATTCTAAATAATCTATCCTGACTCAGGATAAGTCTGAGTGCATATTGTAAACATTCTCAAATGTATTAAAATATAGAGTGATATTTTTATTACTACTACTGTGATTGTCATTGATTGAAAAATTGAACGTTTGATTCCTTACCCCCCTGAAAGACTATGGACCTTAAAAAAATGTTGAGTACTTCTCCAGAATGACTGGTTTAGTGTTTAGTTTAACTTTTTGTCAAATAAGAAAGAAATAATATCTCACTTTAATAACGTGACCCTTTAAGAATTTCAGCATTGATCTCAGAATAAAGTAAAGGTATATATTAAAAAGGCTCCATTATAATGGTTGGATAATTCCAGAAAAAAAGTAACTGCCTTGAACTGAAAGGCAGTCCTGTGTGAAGTACTGGGATAAGTATCATAAAGTATGTTCCTGTGGTCAGTCTACCCTGTCTGTCTGTACGTGACATTAAAAGTGACTTAGGGCCTGGATTTTTATTATGTAAACATCAATAAGGATCCTCCTTTGTTATATAGAACAATATCCACTTTAGTCAAGCAAAGGACTATAAACCTTAAAAAAAAAAGATTAAAAGTTCATCTCTGGACAAATAAGATTTGACACCCAATCCTTCCAAGCTGTCTTATTTTTATTCTGACACGTCATATACCATGCCAACACAGCTATCCTTTTTATATCATTGTAAGGCATGAGGAAGACCAGCAATATTTATTTGCTGGCTAGGAAAGAGACTATGGATATTTAATTTAATACATTTATTTTTTAAATTAATTGGACCATTTTACTCCCTGTATATATTTTTATGTATGTATTTAACTAGATAAACATATTAGTAAAGAAAAACTTTCCCCTTAGAGACCAACAACAACAACAAAGTCAATGTAAAGTCAATATTTTAAGAGCCTTAAGGTGGGATCTTTCAAATCTTGTCATTCACCATTAAACAATAAAATCTAAAGCCCATTTCAAAGATGTACTAAATTCCCAGCCTGAAAGTAATTACTGTTTCCTGTCCTATGTGTATATATCATCAATACAACCAAGAAAGAATGGCAGCTAGGCCCAGACCACCTCCAAGCAATTGATTATTAGCCATTAAAAGGGAAATGTTTACTTATTCATGTCAACTAGTTTTCAGAAGGAAAGGCAAAGAGGTCTGACTTTAAATGGTGCCTTTTCTTCCCATCCTATGACCAATCAAGATCATCCACTTCTGCTTCGAAGTGTCAAAAGCCCATTTTTACTTTCTTTTTGCTACTTTAACCAGAATACTGATTAAAAAAAAAAAAAAAAAAAAAAAAAAAAGGAACAGCAGTTGCTATGAGGCAAAGAAAAATGTCCTGGCAGTTGAGGGCCCTCCATCTATCAAGGGGAATTTGGAATGTTGCCTTTCTTCAATACTGTACAGATTTGCAGGATTTTGTGAAACACTTCACCAAAATGAAAGGATTTAAAAATGAAAAGCAAGATACAGATGCAATCGTTTTTAAAAAGTCAAGATACTTTTATTTTTATTTCAGAGTTTTCCAGTCTTAAATTTTTAAGCATGTAGCAGTGCTGGTCATTTCTGAATAATACTTTTGAAAGGATTATTAGTGTGGATAGCTTAAATATATTCACTACATCACAGATGCCTGAATACTCTTACTGGAATTGAGATGCTATACATCTCAATTTTTACAAAGAAACAAATACTTATCTAATTAAATAACAATATTCACAAGCTATGATGAGTTGCAAAATAAGTTCAAGTCTCTGAAACACTAAACAATATTTGAAAATTTGGAAAGAATGTCCAGTTAGATGTTTACTTGTGATTCTAAGAATCTCTTGTGAATTGGAGGCAATTCATACATAAATTTCCAATATGTAAAGAAAACTTGAGTATCTTGACTACCATTTTTATTGACCTAATATCAAAATAATGTTCTCCTCCCATGTCTTTGAGTTAATCTGATGTGAAGAGGCAATAAAGAAAGCACCTTTCTCTAATAATTCTGGCTCTCCACCACCTTTCCTCCATTTCTTCAGAAGATGCAGTTTATATGGAACAATCTCCTGGAGTCCCCAGGCTCTAGCTCTTGGAGGTCGTTTAGTTAAAGCCACAGAGCAGAGTTGAGAAGAAGTTTAGACTGTGGCAGAGATGTTTGTGGAGGAGAGAATCCAAGATGAAGCAGGGAAGTTGCAGTGTTTTCTAGAACCAGGAGGTACAGGGTTTTCCTGGCATATCCAAAACGCAGACTGGGGCCAAGGACACTGTTCCCCAGGACAAAGAAGAGGAGCTAGAAGTAATATTTGGAGCTAATCCCAGAGCCAAGTCCTCCCCAGAGCACAAGTGCTAGATGGGGGATGTATCTCTGCTTTGGGAGCCAAACACTAAGTAAAAGCAAATATTTGATGCTGAAGAGCTCTTAAGAACTGAAGAGTACCATTTACTTATTTCTACACGTCAGTGTGGGCTTAGGATGTTAAATAGATTAAAAGGCTAAGAGAGGTCAGTCACTCAAGGAAAGACTCATCTTTTCCTTCTCCTGACTTGGTTCTCTTCCCCAAATCGTTATCTGCCCCCGCCCCCTCCTGTGGAAGGTCCTTGGGAAACAAAAGATGACACATCCTTTCCTAGAACATCCTGGAGAAGGTGGAGTCAGAGTCCTTGGGATGAGATCTCAAGAACCGGAGGGGGAAAGGAGGCCAAAAGTCCAATGGTAAACGTCACAAAAAAGATAGATTTAGAAATATTCCTGAGGTATGAAATCATAAAACTGGTGCATCCTTAGAAATTACCAAATCTATTCTCCTCTGTTTCACATGTGAAAAAAAGAGGCTCTGATTAGCGAGGTGGTTAGAGATAGCTAGGGCCGGAGCTAGGATGTGAACCGATTTCCAGCCCTCTATCCAGCGCCTTCTATCCGACACGGCCTCGCAGTTCAGGACCGAATGTGGGAGTCTGTCCTAACGCTTCTGGAAGACGGTCTTTGTCAGTGTCCTCCCTCCTCTTCTCGGGCTCTATCTAGAGAGAAGTCCACGAGGCCCTGAGCCAGTCTCGAACCTGCCCACTTTCTAAACCTCTGGGGCTTGGGTGGCGGTGCGCGCCGGATTTCCGACCTCCACCTCTCTTTGCCCATCCCAGGCTCCCGCGTCGGCCCCGTTTGCAGAGGGGAGAGCCAAGTCATTTCACTTTAATCTTATTTAAAAAGACATAACTAATAAATCTATTGCCCGGGCCGAGGAAAGACGGCCAGCAGAGTCGATCGTGCTCCCAATCCCATTGAACCCCGTTGAAAACCATGACAACACCGGACAAGCTTCGATTTATCCCGGCGCACTAAAGCTCATTGTGAGCAGGCGTCAATCACGCATTATTCTGGACTTGAACAAATGCAAAATCTTGACTGGAACAAATGCTTCCAACAGGTCTGGGGCGTCGAGCTCCATTTCCCCTTTGTCCCCAGCCTAGCAGTTGGCCTGTATTGGGGTTGCCTCCGCCCGACCACCCAGCGTGCAGCGCAGCCCCGGGCACCTCCGGCACGCTTGATACGGAGACCGCTGGGGAGGGTGCGCAGGGCCGGACGGGGTCCCGGCCGCCGCAACCGAGCCAGGTTCGAGTTCAGCCCGGGAGGAGCCATGACTTCGAGCGCGGCCATCCAAGCGCAGCGCTCTTCGCTAAAATTTAGCAACAAAATACCCAAACCACTAGCTGCAGGAAGAGAGGCCTCTGAGTGTGCTCGCTGAGCCCTAGACTGAAGCGCGGCCAGGGCGAGGCCAGGGGCCAACAAACTGTCCCCACGCCGGCCAGTTCCCTGAGCCTGATTGATCATTTTCTCGGGTGGGGCTGTGGAGACTAGAAGATCCAGGAGATAGCCCCAGCCTGCCTATTTTCTGCTGGGCGGGCTCCATCCTAATTCTACCGATCGGTCCGGACCAAGCCAGGCAGCCGCGCGGGAGTCTGCCCTACAGGTAGCGTGGAGCGCAGGCCACCGGCCGGCTCCTCGGCAGAGGCCACAGCCCAGGCATTGGGACTGACTTTGAGCCTATGGAGTCTAGGCGCACAGGTGGCGCCAAAATATCTGGCTACTCTAGTGAGGCCTCAAAGTCCTCATAGGCCGCCCTGAGAAAAGCCGCTGCCCGTGGGTCCTAGTGCAGGCCTGGGCCCAGCTTTGCGGAGCTCGGCCACGGAACTCCAGCCCCGCGACGGGCAGCAACTGGGCGGCACTGGATCAATGAGACCGGCACCTCGAACCTGAGCAGTTTGGCCATATGCCTCCTCTGTTTTGCCGGCCTGGGGAGACGGCGTGGAGCCGGGGCTCCCCATATGCTCCCAGCCCTTTTCAGGCACCCCTGAGGCTGCGCGGGACATGCTTGAGGTGTGGGGAGGCTCCCAGTCGGCTTCGAAATCCTCGGCCCAGATGCTGACAAGTCGTGGCCACTCTCTGCGCCCTCCTGGAACTTCTCGCCCTGAATCCTTAGAGGGGCCCAACTAAAAAGAGAAAGGGAGCGCACCAGAGCTTAACGCCGCTTTGTAAATCACTTTCTGGATAATTGCGGGACACTAACACTCCAGCAAGCAAGCTCGAGGAATAAAGCAAACAGTGCATAAATTCCTGGGTGCTCATAAAACCACCCATGCCGCCCCCACCCTTCGCGGCGCTCTCGCGGGCCCAGGCCCCAAGTCAACCCAACAGGAGGAGGAAGCTGGGGCAGGGGCTGGTTTGGAAGGGTGGTGGCCACCGCTTGCCACCCAAGATGTTATTCACTGGTAACAATCCCCATTATCTGTCCACACTTTGGGCTAATCAGGCAGAATCGCTAATGCTGGAGGCTGCTTCCTGCTGCCTCTGGGAGGTAACTAGGCGCTGAGGGGCGGGGGCTGGGGACGGGGCGGGGCGGGGGCGGAGGTACCACCTTCCGGGCTCGCCCGTGCTTTGGTCCAGCACTCATTCAGGTACTTAACACCCTGGAGACCCGGACTCGGCTTTCAAAGCGGCCCGGGTGGGAAGAGCTGTTTATATAAACAGGGATTTCGCTGTAAGTGCGCTAATATCCCGGCGGCCAGCGCATGGCAAGCGCCTCCCACGCCCAGCAGTAGGAACGGCGTCCCCGGCCGCCCCTCGATTCCCAGCCCGCCCTGCCCCCGCCTCCTTCCCCTACTCGGCCATGGCCACCTCTGCACGCCTTAGCTTCACCGTGCGCAGGCTCCTGGATTTACCCGAGCAGGAGGCGCAGCACCTGCCTAGGCGGGAGCCAGAGCCACGCGCGCCCCGGCCCGACCCCTGCGCCACCTGGTTGGAGTCGGAGCGCGGCCACTACCCATGTGAGTGAGTGGAGGACTGCGGTGGGGGGTTATTGGGGGAGCAGTAGCAAGCGCCCGGCCCAAGCGAGGCTGGGACCTGATAATCCCCAGCCCAGGGGTCTGGATTTCCTCAGTCGTGGAAATGGAGGCTGTGTCCTCAAACCCCTATCCCATGCGTGCAGGTCGGCACACCTTGCGAGCAGATCCCTGCTCCTGACATTAGTGCCCAGGATTTGGGTTCTTGTATCTGGGGATTCTTAGGGGTCGGAATTTAAATACTTAACATCCCACCCCACGACCCCCCCGGCCTTATACGCCTGAAAACACGGCCACGTTCTCCAGGCCTTGGTCTGGGATGGGCAGCATTCGGGAGCTTACCCGCCCTTCAGGGTTTTGCAAACCTCGGCAAACTGCAGTGCAGTCGAGATGGAGGTGGCCGTGTTGGTGACCCAGCTTGTGGTACACTGGTCAGCCAGCGCCGCTACCAGTGCGGACATTTTGAGAGCCTGGGGTGGGTTTCTTTGGGGCACAACCTCAGGTCTGGTGGTTAGTGTTGTAGTGTGATGAATGAGGTCACTGAATTCGGAGAGGTGGGTGTCCACATGTGGACTCAGGGAAGAAAATGGCCTCACCCTGAAAGCCGCTAGCGAAGGGGGTGCCCTCCGGCCGGCCGCTCGGCGCCCCCGCGAAACGGGCAGCAAGCGCTCGCAAGGGCCGGGTCTCACCAGGCCGTGTCTCCTTTACCGTCCCTAGCCTCGGACGAGAGCAGCCCGGAGGCCAGCCCGCCAGCCTCGTCGCAGCGGCCCTCCGCTCGGCCGGCGTCCCCGGGCTCGGAAGCCGAGAAGAGGAAGAAGCGCCGGGTGCTGTTTTCCAAGGCGCAGACGCTGGAGCTGGAGCGGCGCTTCCGGCAGCAGCGCTACCTGTCCGCGCCAGAGCGCGAGCAGCTGGCGCGCCTGCTGCGCCTCACGCCCACGCAGGTCAAGATCTGGTTCCAGAACCACCGCTACAAGCTGAAGCGCGCGCGCGCGCCGGGAGCCGCGGAGTCGCCCGACCTGGCCGTCCCCGCCGAGCTGCACGCCGCGCCCGGCCTGCTGCGCCGCGTGGTGGTGCCGGTGCTGGTACGCGACGGGCAGTCGTGCGGCGGCAGCGGCGAGGCGGGCATCGCCGCGGCCCAGGACAGGTGCGGCGGTCCCGCGGCCGCCGCCTGCCCTCTGCCGGGCTACACCGCCTTCGGGCCCGGCTCGGCGCTGGGCCTCTTCCCCGCCTACCAGCACTTAGCGCCCCCAGCCTTGGTCTCCTGGAACTGGTGAGGCCGCCGAGAGGCACTGGGGCCAGTCTGGACTTTGGCGCGCGCTCTGCGGCCGGAGCAGGGCTGGAGCCGAAGACCTGGAGCGCTCCGGGCCACCTCCCTGCGGGCCCCACCTCCTTCGGCGCTGACGTCCCCTGACCCGCTCTCACCAGCCGTCGTGGAAGCACAGCGGGGAACTTTCGCCAAGATCCCCCCCCCCATCTTTCCTCGACCGCCAACCCCAGAGCTAGATTTTTTCTTGAGCCTTATTTGTATATTTTTAAAGTGATTTGTATGGAAGCAACGCATTTTACAAGAATTAAGAGTATTTTTCCTTTTTGTGGTGCGAGAGTAAAACGTATAGGGTTGGGTCCCCCGCGCGCCTGCCGGGAACGTAAGTGAGCGCCCGCCAGCTCCTTGACCCGCCGAGTTAGGGCCCACCCCCGGCTGGGTCGACGGGCAGATCGCGGCCCCGACACGTCCTTAGGAAGAAGCGGGTTGGGGGACGGGAAGGAAGGAAGGGCGGGGGGCTGAGGCAAGGAGGCGGCTCTGGGCCCGGAGCGACGCGGAGGCTCCGCTGTGCTCCCAGAGCTGCTGGCCTTTCAAGCAGCAAAAGGCGACCCAGGGGGCCACGAGCTTGTCCGGAGACAGGCCAGCGAGGCCGGGTGCGGAGCGCACTGGCCTGGAGCAGCACAGGCCTGGCCGCAAGCCGGCCTTTTCCAGAGTGCGGAGCCGAGTGCTCGGAGACCGGAGAGCACCGGGGAACCTGTAACATCCAGTTGAGCCCGCGAATGCCTCACGTAGCTGTGACTTCCTGCCTGCTCCCGGCGCGGCACCTGCCCGGCGTGGGATCGGGTGAGGGCGGCGTGGCGAAGACATCAAAGGGTGGCGCCGGGGAGACTTAGCTGTCAGCTGAGGGAGGACGGCCTGGGGGGGGAGCCTTGGTGGCCCGACGTTGGGGCAGGATCCGCTGGTCGGCCTTGTTCCACTCGCGCCCCCAGTGCGCGGTAGGCTTGGGGATCTAGAGTTTCACCCTTGGGTTTGTAACTGCTTTTCGCCCGGGTATCCGGTGCCGCAGGGCCTCCTATGCAGGCGGTCACTCTCTGGGAGAAGTGACGACCTCGCTTCCAGGTGCCCAGTGAAAGAAGATGCGCCTGAAGAGAGTGATTTCGGGCATCAGGTCCAGGGAGGGGAGCAAGGGGGCCCGATGCGGTCTGTGAGGAGCAGGCATTGGGCCTGTCAGGGGCTCTAGCTTTCTTGTCCAAGGAGGAGGAAGGGGAGGATGAAAGGTGGCTGAGGCACTGTTATCACCTGGGGTGGGGCTGGGGAAGGGCGGGAGGAAGAGGGTGGGTAGCAGAGTGGGAAGGGAAGCAGAGGGGGAAGGGAGTAGGGTGTTTGGGTCTCAGCTGCCGGCCACCTTGCCTTCCATATGGATGCGGTTATCTTAGGGGAATCTCGATCCTTAAACCTTCTTTTGTCTTGGGAACTGAAAAGGGCATTGTCAGGACTGAAAAGGACCTAGACAAAATCCGCACTGTTTTGATTCAGGACTCTGTTTAATCAGTCCCCGCTGACAATGTAGTGGGTGTTAGGCAGGACAATAGTATCTTTTTAAACCTTGTGGCCTTCAGGAAGACAAAGGGCTTGAATTTTATGGGCTTACAACTTCAATTAGAACAGTGCCAGTGTGCATGGGAGATTATCAAATTTGTATCATAAAAACCTTTTCTAATAAATGATTACTGGGGAGGGAGCCTGAACATTGTAAGACATATAGTGGGACCTGCCCCGGGGGGCTTCCCAGTTAGCCCTGGCAGAGCAGACAGGAAAGAAAAGGAGGAAAGGATTTCTGAAAAAGGCTGGGGTTGGGACTAGTCTCTGTGGTCAGCTGCCTGGGTGTTTGGCTCTTCTGTGCTCTTCCTCCAGGAAGAGTGTTTTCTCCAAGAATGGGGGTAAAGATTCATAGCTTGTTTTCTACCATTGGTGGTGACAAAGACCTCCTGAATATTCTTGGAGAGAAAGTGGGAAAGAAATCACTACCTGTTTCTTGCCTTTTCTTTCCCCAGAGCTCCAGAGAAAGTAGATCTTAGAAAGTGTGCAAAGTGGAGATGCCTATTAAATATGAGACCCATAGGACTAAGAGATTGGACCATGGAGAGACCCTCTTTACAGGAGGCTCTTTGGGAGAGCATATCCTCAATCAAATTCATCCTGGTCCTAGATGGTGAGCCAGAGGTCAAACCAACGAGACACATTCAGCTGCTCCCCTGTGAGGTGGTCAGAGCCACAGCAAGATGACCACGTAGCAAGCCAGCTGTGTCCTGGACAGGAGGAGGGCAGCTGTTTCCTATGACAGTAGCACTAGGAGCCATAATGTATAAACTGTTACTCGCTTCCTTTCACTCCTTTTCCTTTAGGCTGCTAAGGTCCTTCCTTTAGAGAGGAAAAACTATAAGAGAGAGTTAAAAGTGCACTCCTGTCACCACCAATTTAGACACTCAGGCTGTCATTTGTTTTTTTCTGTTCACACCTGTGATAAACGGGAAAAGATAATGTCAATTTCATTTGTGATCTAAAAGATCATTTCTTACAGGTTCTGACAAAAGCTGAACCCAAGTCCTCTCGACCAGCAGCTGTTAGAACAGTTAGGATCTCCCTACCTAGATAAAAGGATTTCAAACCTGCCACTCATTCATCATCAATATCACAAGGCAGATTGACACTCAGCAAACTTTTACTGAAATTTACTGTGTTCCAGGCATTTTTCTAGGCACTTTCACAGATGATCTCACAGAAACCTTATATACTGTTTGTATAATACCCCCATTTTATAGATAAGAAACTGAGGCTCAATGGGTTGGGGTAAGGGACTTGCCCCAAACAATTACACACCTCAAAGAATGTTACCATTATCCTCAGCCTAACCCACATTCAGCCACCCTACAAGCTGCCTTTAAGGAGGACAGTTGTAATCTTGATGTGGTGAATATATATACTATGCAACCTTCATACACTGTTTTATGGATAATCTGGAAGAATGAGAGATCATGCCAAAAGCATTCTACACAGTTCAGGTCTCCTCATAGAGGCTGATCACATATCATAGAAGTTGCTAATATCTATTGGTATTATTTCCTGTGTACCAGGCAATATTCTCAGTTCTTTTCCTCGTATGAACTCATTCAATCCTCACAATAACTCCATGAGATGGTACTACCATCCCCACTTTACAATGAGGAAAGTGAAGGCCAAAGAGGTTATAAGTAACTTGTCCACGGTCACGCAGCTAGTAATCAGTAGAGAGGATCTGAACCCAAGCACTGTAGCTCCAGAGCTTACACCTCTAATCACGAGATGGGAGTTATTTCCCACTCTTTGTTTCTGTTTCGTACTCCCAGTTGATAGTCCTGTTACCTTCCTCACAGATGCTTCTCTAAAGACACATTCTTTAGCATCTTTCTGTCTCTGTTTCTGTTTCTCTCTTTCCCCCATCCAGCAAAACTCCAGCTTTTGGAAACCGCCAGCTATCAGACACAGCCTCTGTGTTTCCCCAAGGCTGTTTGTGGGCATTCTTGTCCAGCTGTCACTGAAACACAGCTCTTGTCTGCAGGTCACAATATTCTCCTGTGACTATCATTCCATCATTCTTCTTCCAAAAAAACATCTGCTGCTGCTGTCTTGACACTAATTGTCCACCCTGGGTCCAGTAGAGTTGCTGCCGACTCTCATGAGCTCCTGTGAGCTTTTCTCCACCCCCAGGCCCAGACCCCCACGGAGCTTTACGACTTTGGCTTTCCTAGCCCTTTCCCGAGGATCTTTTTTCTTCCTAGGTCTCCAGTTTTGTCTTTATTATTAAATATCATCATCTTCACATTTTCTCTCTTCTTCCATTGTAAACATTTTCACTTCCTCTCATTTAAGTCTCTTGTGGGTGGAGATTGCAATTTTCACCTCAATTTTCTTTTCTCACTGTTCAGAGGATTTTACATCTTAGCACATCTCTTACCTGACCAATTTAGCACTTTAGTATCTTAGATAATGTGCTACTGATGGGTTGAAAGGAAGTTATTTGAGCCCAGGCTAACCTATACTTTCCTTTTAACAATGGTGTTTAGATGTTTATTATTCTCTTGCCTTGTCGACACAATTAATTTGCCTCCTTGACTCTCTCTCTGTCTCTCTCACACACACACATGCACACACACACACACACACACACACACACACACCCCTCACTATCTTTAAAACATTTTTAACATGAATAAAATGATCAGGCAGGATAGTTACGGGCTTGGCATGGTTGAATATTTTGTTAAGCATGTTTATTCTGAGTGTTTCAGTTAACCAGTGTAGGCAGGTTATCTGTAAACATGTGCTATAGACAGTCAAAAGAGTTTTGGGAATGCTGAGAAAGTGCTGTACCAACTCCAGGGCATAATAACTTCTATGGATGTAATTGCATCGTTTAGTATTCAGAATTTGCGTGACAAATTGTATTCCTCCAGTTCGCTTATCATTTCCAAGCCGTGCTATGGGAGGGGATTTACTAAATGTATCCCAGTTATTTTCAGAATTCCAGTTCTGCACCTGTTCACTCCCATTTACCCCCACCACCCCATATCTAAAGGTATATGGCATTCCTCTTTCTCCTTTGTACCCAGCACTCATTTACTCAGTCTATAGATTCACCAAAGAATTAAACAGCATTTCCTTCGATGCTGAGCCACAGAGTGGAGATTTAACTTTAGAGGGAAACCAGGAAGAATTGCTTAGGCTATTAAACAGTAAAGTTTTCTTTCCACTCCAACCCCTTCCCACATTGACCCCAGATTTTCGAGCAGAGGGGTTCTCATTTGTTTCCAATTGTGTCCAGTGGAGAAGTTTTGTTTATCCAGGAAAGTAACATCATCACTTATTAGAGGTAGAAGATCATTTTCTCTTCAATAACCTGCCCTATGGACCAATAAAAAATTCTCTAAGTCTTTATTGAGGTCATGTAATTTCAAAAGCTGCTATAGTTTCACATAGCTTCTATGAGTACAGTGTTATGAAAAAAACATCTGAGGGTGTCTTGGTCATGCTTAATTTCCTCCTGTATTCTGACTGGGTGGTCCTTTATGAGTCAACAGGTTTTCAAATGCTTCTCCCCAGCTTCAAGCTCTAAATTGGACTGTCCCTTTCTCTCCTCCCAACACCAACTGCGCGCTTGGGCTCTCTCTCTCTCTCTCTCTCTCTCTCTCTCTCTCTCTCTCTTCTTTCCTAGGGATTGGATAAGATATTTAGCAGAATTCACTAGAAAGGGAAATGAAAGTTGTTGGCAAATTAAACTGGAGACGAAAGTGTCAAAAAAATCCATTAAAAGGGTCCTTGAATCTCTCACCTGACATGTCTTCTTTCTGTTATACCTTTTTCCTCCAGTTGTGTTAAATAATAGTATATTAAGCAGATATCCCTTCAGCCCTAGAAAAGTTATCGGCTTAGGTTTAAATGACCTCTTGCGAGGTAAATTCTCAACTAGAGGCAACTCTGAATCATCATGTCAGGGTCTGATACAGTCAAGCAAACGTCAATGGATGACAAAAGCTTTTTTATAACAAATGGAAGTGCACAGTAAGAACACAAAACATCAGGAAAAGACAAAAGAAACCTGGTATGGTGAGAAAAGAAACAACTGCTTTTCCGGGGAATTGTTTTTACTGCTTAATCACACTGATGGATTCCATCATCTGTGGACCAAGTGTTCAAAAGTGCTCCTGATTCAGTGCAGAAAGCATTTTATATTTAATTGAAGTTAAAATGTAGAGATAGGGTAGGATTTACTTATTGCTCATATTTGTGGATAAAACATTATCTTAAATAAGGCTAGTCATTTTATCAATTTGGGGCTGTGTGGGAGCAGAAGGGACTAACAAACTAAAATGGAGCTCCCAGAATTTTGTTGTCCAGGAAACACTGCCAGAATCCTCCCTCTCTTTACTGAACTTGTTGATGGTCGAGAGAAAAGCAAATGTACACTCCCATACTTAAGGTATGCCTAACAAGTGAGCAACCTAACTCCACAATTACATTTTAATTATGTAATACATGCATGTAATACACCTATAAGCGGGTGTGAAGTAGATTTTGGAAATGTTAGGTTCTTTCTCTTAATGAGAAGGAAAAACTCTGATTTATAATCCCACATCTCAGACTCATGTAAAATAGATATTTTGTTTTACCGATTATAAAAATAACATATTTTCTTTGTAAAATAATATGGAAAGCACAGAAATGTATAAATAAGCTATGCTCTTAAATCTTGCTGTTTTCATAACGACATTTGGTTTCTTGTAAACAGAAGAGTGGTGTAATGAATGGGAGACTCAAGTAAAATACTAAAATGTGGCTGGGGTGGGAGGGAATCTCACTTGTACCACTGTAAACTGTAATCACAGAGAGAAACAACCAGACTGTATTGGCTTGGAAAGAACAATTGCCCTTTATCCTTCAGTTTCCTCTTCTCTGCAGCCTCAGATTGTTTCCCTCTACCAAGAGTCATGCACTGGCCATATCTGCCATTAACAAGGTAAAAACCATACTATGAAGAAGGACAAAAGGATATAGACAGAAGGAGCTGGCTGTTTGTTTCTTACTTGGTAGGATGTAGGAGTTTGGACAGACTATAAGGTTTCCAGAGAAGCTTTACCTCGCCAGCTGCTGGTAAATCATGGACTTCTGAAATCTCCACTACCGAAAGCCCATGTCTTCAGAGCCTTAGAACATAGGGGAATGATTAATAATAAACTGATTTTAGAATGTTTAGTTGCCTTTAATTCCTCTGAAAAGGTACCATTGCAGTTGGGGTGGTACTAACTTTCTCTCACCGTTGTCACCATATGATGCCTCAGCCAACTGATTTGCAGACTACAGAGGGAACCGAGAAACTTGTCTAAACTTAGAACCTAGGTATGGGGATTTGGGCTCCAAGGAAGAGTGAGAAGCCATCAACAAAATGAAAAGGCAACCTATGGAACTGTAGAAAATATTTGCAAATTATATATGTGATAAGGGATTCCAAAGTATGTAAGGAATTCACACATCTCAAACAGCAAAAAAATCAATTTAAACATGTGCAAAGGACCTGAAAAGACATTTCTTTAAAAAGACGTACAAATGGCAAACAGGTATGTGAAAAGTTGTTCAACAATGCTAATCATCAGAGAAGTGCAACTCAAAGCCACAATTATCACCTCACACCTATTAGGACTACCAAAAAGACAAGTGATAAGTGCTGGCAAGGGTGTGGAGAAAAGGGAAAACATTTGTACACTGTTGGTGGGAATTTAAATTGGTACAACCATTACAGGACAGAGTATGGAGAGTCTTCAAAAAATTAAAAATACAACTACCATATGAGACAGCAATTCCACTTCTGGGTATATATACAAAGGAAATGATATCAGTATCTCAAAGAGATATCTGCACTACCATGACTATTGCAGCATTATTCACAATAGCCAGGAGGTGGAAATAACCTAAAGCGTCCATCTATAACTGAATGGATAAAGAAAATGTGGTGTATATATATATAGACACACATACATACAACGGACTATTATTCAGCCATAAAAAGGAAGGAAATCCTGCTATGTGTGACAACATGATGAACCTGGACATTATGCTGAGTGAAATAAACCAGACAAAGACAGACAAATACTGTATGATCTTACTTACATATGCAACCCAAAAAGTCAAACTCATAGAAACAGAGAGGAATGGTGGTTTCCAGAAGCTTGGAGGTAGAAGAAATGAGGAGATATTGGTCAAAGGGTATAAATTTTCACTTATAAGATGAACAAGTTCTGAGTATCTAAGGTACAGAATCGGTGGAATGAGTGTGTTAATTTGACTGTGGTAATCATTAAACAATGTACACATATCAAATCATCACATTGTACACCTTTAATATATACAATCCTTATTTGTCAGTTAAATATACATATTTTAAATAGCTCATTTTTTTCATATAAGGAGGACAAAGGCCAAAATATCTACAAAAAAACCCTACAAATTAACTCAGTCTTTCAATTGAACCCTAGCTCTATGAACGTAGCCATCCGTGGTTGCTTTAACCAGGCCATACTTTACCATAATTTCAAGATTTTCCTTTATTCCCTGTTTCTAGGAGGTCTTCACCAAGACTTCCTTGATTCCCACATTTCTTTACATGCTGAAGCTTGGAACCCTTGGACCATCTGGAAGAGGTCTACTGTGCTTTCAGCATCCAGCTATCGCACTCCTGCCCTGGAACTTTTTTAAAGATTGTATGTTTTGCTAGGAAATGCCCTCTTCTATAAGTCGCCAAACTTTTCCTTTCTTGAAGTTGTTGCAGTTACAGAACTCCTACTTTGTCTATAAAGCTTGCCCTAACTAATTGGAAGAGAAGTGAAGAATTCCCATAGGTCCCTCCTGTTGAAAGCTGCAACTAAACTCAGAACTTTTTCATTCAGAAAGAAGCATCATGGATTGGAGAGAGCATGGTCTTGTGCATTCATCAAGCCTTGATTGTGAAAGAAAAAACTGAATGCTGGCTGTCACACTAATTGTGTGAAATTACTTTTAGCCTCAGTCCCTTTGATCTTCATCTAGAGACAATGCCAGCTATCATATATGCATAATATGAGTGTGTGAATAGTGTCTGAGACTTAGCACCGAATAAGTCCTATTCCATTTTGCAGGATGCCTTAAGTCTTTTACATATATCCAATGTAATGGTCAATTTGTTAATTTTATTATAGCAGTCAGCTTGGACCAAGTTTTGAAGAAACACATCAATGGCTTAAATACAAAGGTTTGTTTCTTGTTTATGTTACATGTTTCTGCAGCCCTGTGCTATTTTGTTTTTATTCTGGGACCCAGACAGAAGGAACAATCTCCTATATAGGACATTTTAGTCTATGGCAGAGAGAAGAGAGAACATGGCAGAACCATAAGATGGCTGTTAAAGTTTCTGATTGAAAAGGGCATGTATAACTTCTCACATTTAATTGGCTGGGGCAAAGCTACATTATCAAGCTTGATATCAACACGGCAGGGAAGGACAGTGGAGATTTTGAATAATAATACAATTTATGACATTGTGTTCTTCTTAAATGTTTAATTTATGGCCAAATATTATCCATGCTTAAAATGTTTAATTATTCCTTTAAACTTCCAGAAGAAGAAATATCACAACATGATATTTCATACTATAAAGTATATGCTACGTGTATTATATACTTTTTATTATAGACTCCAGAAGAATTCAAGAACTACATTTTTTTCCCATTACTTTGAGCAGCACCTATGTCACAAGCTCTTGGTGACATTTGGGAGAGTGGTCATTACCTAACTTTACAGGCAGATAGACTGGCACCAGAACACACCATGAGTAGTGATTATCAGGATGAGGAAGGGCTGTGTTTACCTGCTTAATTTGAGGGTTGTCCCTGGGGAGACTAGTCTGCAATGACTCATCTGTAGGGTGATAAAAACTATTGCAAGGACTCAATTGCATTCATACTTGTATTATTACTTGTCATTCTAAGCAGTGTACTTATAATATGGGTATCAGAACAACACAAGGACAAAACAACAGTAATTTGAAATGCCAGCAAATAAGTTTGTCAGTCCAGCTTCCAGATAAATCCACAGCATAACCTCATATATTACCTGACAGATAAACACACAATCACACAAAGCCTGTTTTTAATTTAGGACCATAATTTATTTAACCAATTCTCAATTGAGTAATATTCATATAATTGTATTATATAAAATATTATTTTTACTGTTATATAAAATACTAAGATGAACATTCTTCTAGGTGTTGTGCATCAGCATCAATTTTTTTAGGGATTAATTCCTAAGTATGGACTGTTGGCTGAAGTGGTATGTACATCTTTAAGGCTTTTATCCCCCAGTCCCCTGATGTCCTCACTTCCCTCCTTACCCCACTTAAATTCCACAACCAATCATTATAATATCTCCCTTGCACATACTCTCAACCCCCTCACCCCCTCTCACTTCGTTGAAGTCATGGCAAAACTGTATGTAACTCCTGTGAAATCCAACTTTCCATCTACTCTGCACCTGTTCCCAGGCAACACACTATGGCTGGAGAAAAAACACACGACCACATTGTCTGTCCTCACTTTAAATTTATAACCACCAACTTCAAATGAGTCCTTAATACTGCCAGACCATCATGCTAGATGGCTTCAGATCATTCATTCTCTCACTATCCTCCTTGACTGTTTCACACCATTTTATTTCTGCCCAGCCACCTCTGTCTTTCATCCCCATACTCAGGTTTCTACCTCATTGTGAAAACTGAAGCAACCAGAAGAGAGAACATCTAGACTGCTGCCACCACATACTGCCTTAACAGCAAGTGTTCCGCTCTACTCTGTCTCCCCAACAGTAGGTCCTACCTGCTTCAAGGATATCACTCCAGCCACTTGGCTCTCTTGCTTCCATATTGCCATTTTTTTTTTCTCTACTGCATCATTCGCATCAGCACACAGACATGCTTCTGTTTCCCTCATCTAAAAAAATAAAAGTATTTTTTCTGACCTCCTTTCTTTGTCAACTATCATTCCCTTTTAGCACAACTCTAAATACTTGTCTATACTCACAGTCACCAATTTCTCTCCTCCTATTCTCTCTTGTGATAATCATCATTTAGGTAGAATTTGCACATAGCATTATTCACCAATTTGGTCAGTTTTGCAAATGTAAACAGTCACATAATAACCAACACAATTAAGATATAGAACATTTCCATCACTCCAAAAAAGTTCCTACATGCCTCTTTTTAATCAGTCCCTTCCCCTCACCCCTAGCCACTGGTGGAAATGATCTGCTTTCTGAAACTATAGTTTTGCCTTTTCTATAATTGTATATAAATGGAATAAAAAAGGATGTAGCCTTTTTGTCAGACTTCTTTCACCTAGCGTAATACTTTGTGACTTATCCATGTGGTTGTTTATTCTTTTTAAGTACTGGGTATTATTCCACTATATTAATATAGCAATTTGTTTATTAATTCATCAGTTGATGGGCATTGGAGTTGGTACCAATTTTTGGCTATTATGAATAAGGCTGCTATGAACATTCATAAACAAGTTTTCATGTGTGCATATGTCTCCCTTTCCCTGAGTAAGTACTTACAAATGCCGCTGCTGGGTCATGTAATATGCATACATTTATCTGTAAAATAAACTTCCAAACTGTTTTCCAAATTGGCTATACCATTTTGCATTTCCAGTAACAACCAGAATGAGAGTTCTACTTGCTCCACAACCTCAACAACACTGGGATTGTCAGTCTTAAAATTTTAGTCATTCTAGTGAGTTGTAGAGGCAGCTTGTGATGCTTTTAATTTGCATTCATTTAATGATTAATGATGTTGAACATCTTTTGATGTGCTTATTTGCCATCATAGATCTTCTCTGGTGAAGTGTCTCTTCAAATCCCTTGCCAGTTTTTTTTTTTTTTTTTTTTTTTTTTTGAAACAGATTGTCTTTTTGTATAGAGTTATGAGTACTTTATGTACTTGGGACAGAAATCCTTTATTCTATCAGATGTGAGTTTTGCAAATATTTTCTCTAAGTCAGTGACTTGTATTTTAATTTTCTTAATAATATCTTTCAAAGAGCATAAGTTTTTAGTTTTGATTAAGTCCAGTTTCTTGTTTGGTTTGTTTGTTTTTTGTGGCTGAGCAATACAGGGATTGAACCCTGGACCTTAGTGTTATCAGTATTATGCTCTAACCAACTGAGCTAACCAGTTAGCTATTATTTCTTTTTTGATTCAAGCTTATTAAGCTCTAAGAAATCTTTATTAACCCAAGGTCATGAGGATTTTTCTTCTAGAAGCTTTATACTTTTAGCTTATGACTATAATTCATTTAAAGTTAATTTTTGTTGGGAAGTAAGAGTCAAGGTTTATATTTTTCCATCTAGCTATCCAGTTGTCTGATCAGCATGTTTCTTTTTACTATGCATTCCCAACTGTTACTATAGAGGAAAAATTCCAGCTCATTCTTGAAGACTATCCTTTCCTTTTGAATTACCTCAGTACCTTTATTAAACATCAACCGATTGTATATGTAGATCTATTACTGGACCTTCTATTCTGTTCCAATCTATGCCTATACTTCCAGCAATACCACACTCTTCTCATTATCATAGCTTTATAGTAAGTCATGAAATTGGCTAGTGTGAATCCCAAAGGTTTTTTATTTCTCAATATTGTTTTAGTTATTCTAGGTCATTAGCATTTTCAAATACATTTTAGAATAAACTGGTCAGTTTGTATTTTTTTTAAAAAGCCAGTTAGGATTTTGATTGGGATTACTTCGAATGTATGGACCAATTTGGGAAAAATTAGTATCTTAATAATATTGAGTTTTTCAGTCCATCAGTATGTATCTTTCCATTTCTTGGTGTATTTTTAATTTCTCTCATCAATATTTGTGGTTTTTCCTGTATAGATATTACATATATTTTGTTAAATTTATCCTTCAACATTTCATGTTTTTCATGCTGTTGTAAGTGGTATTCAAAATTTTAAATTTCTAATTGCTCATTATTCATATATAAAATACAGGTGTTGTATATTGATTTTGTGTCCTGCAGCCTTGCTGAATTTACTTACTACTCTTATTCTATAAATACCTTAGGTTATTCTGCTGTCTGCCAATAATGGCAGTTTTAGGTTTTTTTCTATATGCCTTTTACTTTTATTTCTTGCCTTATTGCATTGTCTAATGCAATGTTAGGGAGAAGGACTGAAAGTGGAATCCTTGACTTATTTCTAATTTTCGGGGGAATGCAGTGAGTCTTTCATCATTAAGTATGATATTAGCTATCAGATTTTTGTATATGCTTTTTATCAAGTTGAGGAAGTTTTCCTATAATCCCTGATTGCTGTGAATAAATGTTGAATTTTCTCAAATGATTTTTCAGCATCACTTCTCAAATGATTTTTTTGAGGTGATAGTACGATTCCTATTTTAGTATATTAATATGGTGGATTACATTGACTTTGTTTTTATAAAAACTATCATACAAGAACACCAATTTTCTTGTACATTGATTGATTTTTGAATGTTAAACCAGCTTTGCATTCCTGGTATAAATCTCCACTTGATTGTGATATATTATTCTTTTTCATTTATTGCTGGATTCAATTTTTAAAAAGTTTGTAAAGGAGTTTTGCATATATTCATGAGGGATACCAGTCTGTAGGGTTTTTGTTTTTTAAAACATCTTTACCTCATTTTGGTATTAGGGTAATGCCTGCTTCATAAAATAGGTTGGGAACTGTTTCCCCCTTCCTATTTTCTGAATGAGTTAAGTAGAATGGACATTATTTCTTCTCTATAAGTGTTTAGTTCAATTGTCTAATAATACCATATGGGCCTGGTGTTGACTTTGTGGGAAGATTGTTAACTATGGTTTTAACTTCTTTAATAAATAAAGAGCTATTTGTGTTATTTATTTCTGCTTGAGTGAGATTTGGTAGTTTGTGTCTTTGAAGCAATTTATCAATTTTATCCCAGACATCTGAATATATTGGTATAAATTTGTTCAAAAATTCCTTTACCATTTTAATGTCTTAAGATCTGTGTGATTCCCCCTTTTTTATTACTTGTATTGTTAATTTTTGCTTTGCCTCTTTTTCTCTTGATCAATCTGACTAGAGTTTTATCAATTTCATTTATCTTTTCAAAGAACCAACTTTTTGTTTTATTTATTTTCTTGATTGTTTTTTCTCTTTTCTACTTCATTAATTTAGAGTCTTTATTTTTTATTTTTTCCACTCACTTTGGGTCTAATTTACTCTTTATGTCTAGTTTTAGGTAGAAGTTCAGATTATTGATGTTAGGTCTTTCTTATTTTTTAACATAAGCATTTACTGCTATAAAATTTTTCTAAACACTGTTTTAGCTGCATCCCACACATTTTGATATGTATTTCATTTTCCTTCCATTCAAAATATTTTCTAAAAGAGAAATACCACATGTTCTCACTTATTGGTGGGAGCTAAAAATAAATAAATAAATTCACACACACACACACACACACACACAAAACCGGGCGGGGGGGGGGAAGAAGATATAACAACTACAATTCCTTGAAGTTGATATGACAAGCAAACAGAAAGGACATTGTTGGGTGGGAGGGAGGAGAGGGAGGAGAGAGGGTGGTTTCGGTGATGGGCCACAATAATCAACCACATTGTATATAGGCAAAATAAAAATTAAAAAAAAAAAATAAAAGCAAACACTTTAAACTGTTTTATTTTCATTTTGGCATAATGCCTATTGAGTGAATTGAGAAAAAAAAAGTTTAAAAGTATGTTGGTGTGCCTTAAAAAGAAATGTTTTATTCTTACATGGAAAATGAAAAATAATAGAACAGTAGACTTGGCTATTTTGTTTGTTTGTTTTTCTTTTAGAGCTTCAAAATAAAACTATCAGCAAACACACACACACACACACAAAACCCCAAAATATTTTCTAATTTCCCTTGTGGTTTATGCTTTTATATATGGGTTATTTAAAAGCGTATATTTAATTTCCAAATATTTGGGGATTTTACGGATATATTTTTCTTGTTGATTTCTTCATTAATTCTATTGTGGTCAAAGAACATGCTCTATATGATGTCAATCCTCTTAAATTTGTTAAGACATTTTTTAGGTTTTATATATTTATTCAGAAGGTAATTCAACAAGAGAACAAAGCCCTTTTAACACCATGAAATCCAATGTTTTGAACTTTTTTTCCTGAGCAATTCTGTTTTTTACAACTTTTATAATCCTAAAGAATTCTTTTATGTGAAGTTTTTTATGCATTCAAGTATTTTGCATGATGTCTGATGTGATCAGCAATAAACATTGAAATGAAGTAGTAGCTATGATCATAACCCTCTTGTAATCTAAAAACAATGGGGATTTTTTTTCTATACAAGCAGCTATGAAGTTATCAGGGAGTAACTGTTCATCTGAAAGAAATTGTTCATCTTTTCCTTGATCAATCAGTATGTCCAGTTGAAAACGTGGACAGGATTTCACAAGATGAGTGGCATCAAAAGCCCTCCATTTACTTTGATCTGTTCCCAAATATCCACTAAAGGTTTTCTTGCCCCAAAGACAAAGCACTGGGTTGCAAATTGTTGCAAATGCTGACATAGATTTGTATTTTCCAGGAGTTTCCAAAGCTCAAATCAGAGCTCCATGACCTCCCATGGAGTGGCCAAAAATAGACATCCTTTGAGGGTCCACTGAAAAACTGGCATTTATGAGTTGGGGAAGCTCCTCTGTGACATAAGCGTACATTCTGTAGATGGTTTTCCAAGATTTTTCAGTGACATCCACATAAAACCCAGCACTGGTGCCAAAGTGCCAGTTCTCATCTTCTCCTTTAATATTGCAGCCGTGAGCAATGATGACAAGGCCATGTTCTGAGACAGCTTGATGATAACCAGATTTTGATATGAAATTTTGTTCTCTGCAAGTTAAGCCAGATAGCCAATATACGTACGGCAGGGCACTTTCCACTTTTCTACCTTTGGTGGCAAGTAAATAGCAAATTTCATTTTGCAGTTCAGTTCCACACTGTCATGTTAAAAAACTTTCTGCAATTCCCCAAAGCACATGTTGCTGGAAACCTGTTTCAATGCCATTCTTTTCCTGTCCAATTGCTACTTGATTTTTGTCTGCACCAAAAGGCAGATGTTCCTCTGGTGGTGGCTGCAGTGCAGAGAGTACCAAGACTTATTTTTTGACCCAACATCTAGTCTATGTTGGTAAATGTTCCATGTGCCCTGAAAAAGAATGTATATTCTATTGTTACTGAATAGAGGGTTCTATAAATGTCACGTAAGTCAAGTTGGTTGATGGTGTTGTTCTGGTCTTCTGCCTCCTTGCTCATTTCTTTTTTTACTTGTTCTATCAATTACTGAGAAAGGAATGTTGAAATCTCCAGTTATAATTGTGGATTTGTGTATTTCTCCTTTTAGTTCTATCGTTTTTTGTTTCATGTATTTTGAAGCTCTCTTATTAAGTGCATACACATTTTGGGTTATTATATCCTTCTGATTAATTGATACCTTTAACATTATCAAATGCCCTTCTTTATTCTTGGTAATATTCCCTGTTCTGAAGTCTTTATCTGAAGGTAACATAGCCACTCCAGCTTCCTTTTAATCAGCGTTTGCATGTTATATACTTTCCATACTTTTACTTTAATCTCTCTTTATTTTAATTTCTATTTATTTTATTCAACTTTAATGTTTATTTAATATTGTTGGGGACACAGAAGGAAACTTTAAAAAATTATACAGTGAAGGACGAAAGTACAAAGAAAAAAATTGTTGATTAGCTGCATAATATTTTTAAATTTTCTTTTACAAGAATATAAAAACACCATAAGATTAAAAAGAAGGTATGTCTTTATTTTTAAAGTGAATTTCTTGTATGCAACATATAATTGGGTCTTGCTTTTGATTTTATATGTTAATCTCTGCCTTGCAATTGGAGTGTTTGGGACATTTACACTAATGTATTTATTGATATGGTCGGGTTTAAATCTACCATTTTGCTGATTGTTTTCTATTTGTTCCATCTGTTTATTGTTCCTTTATCCTGCTTTCTTTGAATTACGTGAGTTGTTTTTGTAATGATTCTGTTTTATCCTCACTATTTCTTTTTATTTTTCCAGTTTTACTGAGGTATAACTGACAAATAAAATTGTGTATAATTAAGGTGTACAATGTGATGACTTGATGTACACATATATTGTGAAATGATTACCACAACCAACTTAGCAAACACACCCATCACCTGACATAGTTAACGTGTGTGTGTGCTGTGTGGGGGGGGGTAAGAGCACTTAAGACCTATTCTCTTAATACATTTCAATTAATCAGTGCAGTATTATTAACTATAGTCACCATGCTGTACATTAGATTCCCAGAACTTTTTCATCTTATAACTGAAAGTTTGTGTCCTTTGGCCAATATCTCCATATTTCCCTCACTCCAGCCCCCACCCCCTGACAACCACTATTGGACTCTGTTTTTATGAGTCTGGCTTTTTTAGATTCCACATATTAGTAAGATCATACAGCATTTGTTTTCTCTGTCTGAATTATTTCACTTACATTAATGCCCTCCAGTTTTATCTATGTTGTCTCACAGGGCAGAATTTCGTTCTTTTTTATGGCTGAATACTATTCTATTGTGTGTGTATCACATTTTCTTTATACATTCATTCATCAATGGGCACTTAGGTTGTGTCCATATCTTGGCTATTTTGCACAATGCTGCAATGAACAGGAAGCTACAAATATCTCTCCAAGATACTGGTTTCATTTTCTTCAGGTATATACCCAGAAGGGGGCTTGCTAGATCATATCATAGCTCATTTTTAATTTTTTGAGGAACCTCTATGCTATTTCCCATAATGGCCCTACCAATTTACATTTTCACCAACAATGTACAAGCATTCCTTTTTCCTCACATCCTCACCAACACTTGCTATCTCTTGTCATTTTTTGTAACAGCCATCCTAATAGGTGTGAGGTGACACCTCATTGTGGTTTTAGTTTGCATTTCCCTGCTGATTTTATCTCCACTATTGGTTTATTAGCTGTACTTGTTTTGTTTTTCAAAAACGAAATGCTTGTTTTTCAAAAACTAAATGGTTGTTCTTTAACTTATCACAGTCTACTGTCAAAAAATATTATACAATTTCATGCATAGTTTAAGAAACTTACAACAGGATATTTCCAAATCCCCTTCCTTCCTTTGTGGTATTGTTACTTCTATGTATGCTATAAACCTGTAATACAGTGTTGTTAGTTTTGCTTTAAATTGTCAATTGTCTTTTAAAGAAAATTTCTAAATGAGAATAAAACTTTTATATTTATCCACATATTTACCGTTTTGGGCACTCATCGTTTCTTTGTGTAGACCCTTTTTTCTTACTGCATAGGGTTACTGGAAATAACATTTCTCATCTATTTTTCTCATCTTTTTTTTCTTTAATTGTAAGAACACTTAACATGAGATCTACCCTCTTAAATTTTTTAAGTGTACAATACAGTATTGTTAACTGTGGCCACAATGTTGTACAGCAGATCTCTAGAACTTAATCCTCTTGCATCACTGAAATTTTATACTAGTTGAATGGCAACTCCCTATTTCCCCCTCACCCCTTGTTGGTTGGTCTTAAAATGGTTTCATTTTACTTTTATTTTGAAAGAGATTTCCAGGGGTGTAGGATCCTGGGTTGACAGTTTATTTTATTTTCTTTCATCACTTTAAAGATGTCCTGCTGTCTTCTGACCTCTGTAATAAGTCTGCTGTCATTCTTTATCTTTATTTCTCGTTACATAATGTGTCTCTTTCACCTGGCTGCTTTAAATATTTTTCTTTTTTTTCTTTTTTTTTTTTTGTCGTTTTTTCGTGACCGGCACTCAGCCAGTGAGTGCACTGGTCAGTCCTATATAGGATCCGAACCCGCGGCGGGAGCGTCGCTGCGCTGCCAGCGCAGCACTCTACCAAGTGCGCCACGGGCTCGGCCCTAAATATTTTTCTCATTATCAATGGATTTCAGCAATTTGATTATGATGATATTCTGCCTGGGGTTTTTGGATCTACAAGTTTTTCACATTCCATACATTTGGATTTTTTTGTGTTGTTATTTTTTCAATTCTATTCCATGTCCCTTCTTCTTCCCCAAGTCTCTTCTCTTACTGGGACTCTTTGTGGGACATTTCATAACTCACTATGGTTGTGTATGTGTGTTTACCAGTGTTTTTTTCTCTCTATGCTTCATGTTGGTTAGTTTCTATTACAGTGTCTTCGAGTTTAATTATCATTTCTGGTATTGCATTTTTTACATCTAGAAGTATTATCTGGCTCTTTTTTATATCTCCCATTTCTTTCCTCATCAAGTTTATGTTTCCCTTGACACCATGTGTATAAGATTTATAGTACTTGTTTTAAGCTCCTTGTCGATGAATTCTATGTCTGTCTTTTCTGGGTCTGTTTCTATTGATTGCTTTTTATTCTAGTTATTGGCAATTTTTCTTTGCTTCTTTGAAGGCCTACTAATTTTTAGTTGGATGCAGAATTGTGAATTTTGCTTTGTTTGCTGTTGGCTTTTATTGTATTCCTTTAAAGATTGTTGAGATGTTTTCCCCAGGCAACCAGTTAAGGTACTTGTGGATCATTTTGATCCTTGTGAGGCCTGATTTTAAACTTTGTTAGGGTGGATAAAGAACAGCCTTTATTTGGGGACTCATTTAGTTTCATCACTAAGCCATGACCATTCTGAGGACTCTAATGTATTATGGAGTCTCTCCATTTTGGTTGGTGGGAAAGTGAATTCTTTACAGTAGTGTGTGATCTCCAGAAAGTGTCCTGGCAACTCTTGCCCCAGCTTTGGAGAGTTTTTCTGAAGTATGTTCAGACTCCGGAGAGCTTCACTTCAGATCCTCAGAGCTTTTTCTCTCTGCAGCAACCTCATTGTTGGTATTTTACCTTGTAAATTATAGCCATCTTGGTATCCTCAATCTTTTTTTTTTTTTTTCCCCAGCTGGCTGTTACAAGGATAGAATCCTGGACCTTGGTGTTATCAGCACCACATTCTAACCAGCTGAGCTAAGTGGCCTGCCCCAATAGCCTCAAACTTTGATCTTGATCTCCTCAACTCAGCAGGAGTATCAGGTTCTTTGGTTTCCCCCTCCCTGCACTGTGGCCTGAAAACTGGCTCTAAACAGCTAGGAAATCCTAAAGTTTGTCTCATTTTGTTTCCTTGTCTCAGTGATCCCTCCTGTGTCCATTGTCTGAAAACCATTGTTTCATCTATCTTATCAAGTTTTATAGTTGTTTATAATTGAAGAGCAATTCCTGTTGCTGCTAATTCTTCTTGGTCAAAGGAGGAATCCCCCAGTCTCCTGTGAACTTACTCTAAACAGCTTTTGCCCCCACCCCCCATTCTGCTGTCACTCTTTGTACCAAGGCCACCAATGATCTCCAGACTGCTAAATCTCATACTACCTGTACTAAAGATTTATGAAAGACTGTTAATTCTCCTCCAGAACTCTTAAAACTACTATAGATGACATAAGTAGGATGATGTGTAAGAGCACTAAGTAAACTTCTTTAGCACTCTAGACCAAAAGAAAATCAGTGGTAAATTCTCAAGGCTTTCTTATAGACAGTGTGGGGCTTACCTAAGTAAAATGCAATTTGTTTGAAACTATGCTTGAAATTTTGTTTTTATTCAGATATCCTGAAATCCACAGATCAGAAGATGATTGCCAGTGAAAAGTTAGTTTGTTACTCACAGTTCCCAAGGAGTGGGGGCACATCATGCCACACAGCACCGCGTGGGGAGGCATAGGGTCAGTCAGGAGGAACGAGGGGAAAGCACGGGCAAAGGCCTTTTTTGTGATTTTCACAGGAAGGGATGGGAGAAGCAGAGTAAACTGCTGAGCAGGTGTGGCATTGGACAGTTTAAATAATTTCAGTGGGCTTTGGGCTATTGGGGTGGTCCCTACTTGTCTAGAATGTGGCCCTGGGGTGATTAGGGCAGAGGAATATTGTCTCCTGAAGCATATAAGCCAGGTAGAGGAGGTGGTTTGGAGTATGGGCTCTGGATTGGTTAGTTTCTACATGAAAGGTGTGCTTGCTGGCAAATATTTGCTACCTCTAGTAGTTAGCGAACCCTGGGAGGGGCAGGCCCCAAGATGGCAAAGCATCATAAAATATGAAAAATTAAAAAAAAAAAGATTAAAACACAATACAACAAACTGACCTACCTCACAGACAGATTTGTCTTCATCAGGGAATGAGAGAGGGGAGATATAATGATTCCTGGAGTGTGCGGTGCAGGCATGGGTCCAGAGGCCAGGCAGCACAGCTGCTGCAGTGGCTGGGCCGGTCTTCTCCCAGCTGGGCTGTGGCTGTCTCTTCCTTGCTTCTCATTTTCCTTTCCTTCTCCACACTGTGGTCACAGAGATGTTTGTATGATGCATGTGTGATCATGTTCTTCATCTGCTTAACACTGGCAGTGGCTATCCTCTACTGGTAGAACCAAGTCCAAACTTCCTAATGTAGGATACGGCTATTATTTAGCCTCATTTCTTGCCATAACTTGCTCCCTACCCCCACCCCCCATGCCCTGCACTCACCAATCCCTCCCCTCACCACACACACTGTATCGTCAGTTATACTGAATTTCCCTCAGTTCTTTAAAAACATCAGGCTCTTCATTTCAATTCTTCACATTTTTTTCCTCTTGTTATAACTTCAAAGAATCCTTCAGACCTTGACTCAAATGTATGTTTCTCAGGTTTTTCCCAACTGTCCCCCCAATCCAGGGCGGCTTCAGGGGACCTGCTTAATCTTCTCATAGCCCTCCCTGCTTTCCCATCACGGCACTAACCACCTTCTAGAATTGCCAGTTTATTTCTCTCACTTGCCATGAGGACAGGGACCATAAAAATCATGTTCACCTCTGTATCGTTAGCACCTAGCATGGTGCTTGGCACATGGCAGTCTCTTGGGAAATATCTCTAAAATGCATGTAGATGAATGAAACAGCGATGCCCTAAGACAGGCCTGGGTGAATGGGGTGGGATTTAGGTATTCCTAGAAGGGGCCTGAGCTGAGACATTGGTTTGAAAAGTGCCTCTGGCTTCTAACACTTTTTCTACTAGAATGACCCCGGGCAGCGAGGGGCCTGGGTTGGGGAGGTCATAAACCTTCATTCCTGACCCTGAATTAGAAACAAACCTATCTCCAGGGGAAGTGAGAAGAGGATCTAACATTTTCTTGGGAAATTTCTTCTCAGTAAGTTCACTCTCGGTCATTTAGTTCTTTATGGCTAAACTAGTTAATACACCCATCAGTAATGGGTGCTCTGATCTTACATTGGTTGAAAATGAAAACAGGGAGGACTACACTTGACAGAAGGGGATTAGTTATAAGAAATCCAGTGCTGTTAGGAAACAACAAAAAAATCTAATGTGAATTACAAATAAGACTTTATAAACTTTGTGATATTTCTCTTTATTTTTAGCTTTAAATAGAGGTGACAAATGTTATACCTCCATTTTTCTGAAATAACTTAAGCCATATGTTCCAGAGAAAGAGAATGAAATTGATAAAAGATTTGGGAAGGAAATACCCAAAAGCTAAAGAAATCTTTCTCTAGGAAAGAAAGCTACTCAAACATCTACAAAGGATGAGGGGGTGTGGAGGTGCTGAGCTGCTGCAGTCCATTTTGATTTAGGTCTGGACTGGAGGAACTAGCCTGAAACTGCAGTAGGACGTATTAGGTTAGACAGCTGGGAATGTGACCATGGCAACTGAGAGATCCAACCCTCTTCTGTCTGTCTCTCTCTCTGTCTCTGTCTCTCTCTCACACACCCCTCACATACACATGCCCCTCACACACTAGCATATTAATTTATACCGCATTTGTTTAAAAGATTGGTGAGTATACCTGGCTACTTTCCAAGGCAACTTCAAGTATTAAATAATAGATTATTTTTCCTTCCTCTAGCAGTTCCTTTTGCAAAAGGAGGGGACCCTTTACTTTTTGATTTCTCTTGTTTAGAGCTTTGTCAACATTGTTTTTTCCATTTCAAGGAGATTTTTTCAGATATTGTGAAAATCACTGATAACATCAATTCCATCATCGGAAAAGCAATCCCGCTAGTGTGCATGCACTCTGGACCACACATTAGTGCTAGGTGGTGTGGGGGAAGCATGGCCACCAAGACTGACTGTGAAGGGCAGGGTTCTTTCTCATCATTATGTATAACTAACTGGAATTTAGGAAAGACATGTCTGACTGTAAATATTTGCTGTCAAATCTGCCAACACCAGCCACAGCTAGGACTAATGAGTGTCAAGATAAAGGCAGATTCAAGTAAATGGAATTTAGGCAAGCACTGGCTAAAAGTTAGAGGATTACTAGGGAATCTCAGACAAGGATTTGTGCATTTTAGGTAGAGTCCTTTCCAGATCTAAGATTCTGTGGTGCTCTTATTTATCCGTGTGTGCGCGCGTGTGGGTGTGTGTGTCTGTACGGGACACACTGTGTGTACAGTGCCTGCTGCAGCTCTGCTCTGAGGATGGTTTCTCTTCTCTGTGCTGTGGCTTTCCACTCCACAAACCCTCCACTAACACAGCATCTGTAGCAGCAAGAAGGGTTTTACAGCCCGCCCTGACCTTTTTGTTGCTGATGTGGTTTAGTGTGGGATGGGGGTGGGGAGACAAGGGGAAGAGAAGTGTCCCAGCTGGGAGCCACCTCCAGGGAGGGAGTACATGTCCTATCTAGAAAGGACCACGATTACCTTATCTGTCCTCCTACAGTGTACAAAGCACCCCAGCTGCAAGAGGTCAGAATTTTACTGTCTAACTATTTTACGTTATTTTTCTTAGTTTCCCCTGTACCTCCAGTTTCTTTTCTATTATTATAAGTTTTCCTGGCCTACTCCCTGAGTCATTAGGATGTGATTTCTCTCTGACCCTTGCCCTATACCATAATAATTATTTTCCTATTTGGTTTTCTGTCTAGGCTATGTTAGCAAAATTGAGGTTCTGAATAAATGTGTTGCCAAATGATAAAATGTATGGTTGTCATATATATATTTATCTATCTAAAGATCCTTTCGTTTATTAAAAAAAAAACTAAAACCATGATCACTGTAGAAAATCAGAAGAATACAAAGAAAAGAGTCTAATAACCAGGTGTTGAAAAGCTAAGGGAGCCAGTTCTGTTTTTCTGCTGGCAAAAGGAAGAGTGCACTGATTCTGGAACAAGGAAATTTATTAGGATTCAAATAGAGGCTCTGAAGTTTCCTGGCTTCATGGCCTTCAACATCTCAGTTAAATTGAGGCAAGGATTAAATGTGGCATGCATGTAGAAGGACCTATAGAAAGTAGCCACTCAGGAAAAGTTAAGAGACCCCAACCTCCCAATTCCTGATTATTCAGTACAACAGTCTCTTAACCTCTGGCCCCACTCTCTGCCCCCACCTACCTCATGGCAGAGACTACATCTTAAAAAGAGAAAAAATAACAAGCAAGGGGGGCGGGGGGTGGTGGTGGAGCATATATTGATCTGACATCGCTTTATATAAGGCCTTTAGAGAAATTGATACTTTCTATGAAATAAATTTTTTCTAGAGCTGAAATGCAATTCGATGAAAAGGCGAACCATTTTTGTGAAGAGTCCAACACGTCTAGGAAAGCACTTCGTTCCTTCCAACAAGGCTCTGGTGCCTGGGAAATCCTCCTGTGCTTCAGCCCCTAGAGGGCAGCATGCCCTCAAAGAAATTCGCCAGTGCCCAATTAGAGTCCATTAAAATGGCCAATTACCTTTAATTGAATTGTTCCTCATCACCTTAAAAAGACCTTTGAAAGTTTCAACGGACACACTATCAAGAATTTGAGTGTATTACATGCAATGGTAATGTTTAATGACTACCACGGAGGTATGTTTTATTGAGACCATTCTATAAATGGTATTAAATACCCAGGAAATTAAGAAAGCTGGTGAATACGTGTCATCTTTATGGAAGGAATTCTGCTCAAGAAGAAGCACCTGCTGGTTCTCAGCTGGGATTGCTCCTTGAAAAGTGATTTCCTGTCGTAACCTCTTCCCTCCAGATTCTCTTCAAACCTCAGAGCTGCACAGGAGAGCTAGAAGTCCCTGACCCTCCTCATCACACCACCTGCCTCCTTCACTTCCCTTAGTTCTTGGCCCATAAACATAGGGGTGCTTAAGGCGCTGGAGCCTGGGCTCTTAGCTGCTGTTCCTTCGTTTCAAGAACTGTTTCCTCTTTCTTTCACTAACACCTTCATCACTGCCTCATACATAATGGAGAAGGCACAAGCCTCACCCACACCCAGACCACAAATCCCCCCAATGATACACAAAGCCCATGGCTACACGCTTCAGAGACTCTCCATCCAAGCTCATCCCCCAGGAGCCTTGGGCTTACAGCGCTAATGCTTTACACCTGGGTCTCCATTCTGCCTCCTCAATGTCTGCTCTCTCTTCAGGAGCCCTGAGTTGCAAGTCAGGCCCAAGGACTGCTAATCAGAGCTCACAGGTGTAGCATGAAAAACGGAGGAGGATGCCCAGCACCTTCGCCCACATTCTAGAGAGGCAAATAGGGATTGCCAGTCACTTTGATTCCAAAATCTTCCTGGAGAAAAGGTAACAATTTCTTCTATTCATAGAGACACATCAGTGAGGATTCTATACTAATTCTGGTTTGACTTTTGGATTTTTGGTGACACTTTCAGTCTTTTTCTCAAAAGATATCTGGGCTTGGGTGGATAAAACAGTTTTCATCTATGTATGGGATGTTGTCAAAACAGGACACTAGAGGATTTTTTTATAATGAAAAATAACCCTTCTAATATTGAAAGGCAGTATCCATTAATTCAATCGAACATTATTTTCATAAGCAAATATGTTTGAAAAAATTAGCAAGTAAATGCATAAATAAATTACCTACATTGAAAGCTGTTACTGGCAGATATGATAACATGTTTCCTGTTAACTAGTTTACATTTCTTTTGAAGTGAATTTCTGGCTGACAGTGTTTATGTCACAGATGGCATCCTCACCTGCTTCATTAAGGCCTGTTTAGAATACAGTTCTAATGTAGGTTTTATTCCACGTAAAGCCACATAGAGGTAATTTTAAATGATCATATCGACTAACAAACACGTAATCAAGAAGCTCTTAAAATTTTATTAAAATTCAGGTCTTTCACCATTAGCAAACCTGCTTCATTAACATATTAATAGATAATGTTCCTGCTCATAATTAGCGTGTATTTTCTTTGCATCATTGTAGCTGAAAGAATTTAGGTGGAGTTTGATAGAAAAGTTTTTCTTATTTTTTATTTCTGCCAACAAAGCACCTGGGATACCAACTGCAGCCCCTGACCACCATTTCCATTTTCATCATCTGCTTCATTCTCCCACAAATTTTCCTCCTTAAACTTCATTTTATCATATACTTCCCCTGTATTCAGCTCACTATAAATTATAGACATAATGAGTAATGAACTGCATGCAAATGAGCAAGAATTTGGCCCGCTCACTGAAAGATAAATGCTACCTGCAAGAGAAACTCCGAGTACAAAAATACTTTCATCTAGAGTTTGAGAAAAGCTGAAATATGGGACCTGAAAAGCTCATCTTTTTCTTTAAAATAATAATTCAAAAACTCCACTTGTTCAGAATGTGAGTGTATAGAACAGAGAACACAGTCCATATATATCTTCTCCTAAGAAGATTGGTGCCCATTTCAAGGAATGGTGTCTTACAGAGAGGAACAGTTCAGGGAGCTCCCTGGCAGGTTGTTGTTGTTGTTGTTGTGTGTGTGTGTGTGTGTGTGTGTGTGTGTGTGTGTGTGTGTGTGTTTTAATGACCAGAAAATCAGATGGCCTGTAATTGAGGTCTTTGGAATAAATCCACAGTGTTATTTTGAAATATTCTCCCTGAAGTGATATGCTACTTGCGACATACTAGCAATAAAAAATGGAATTAGTATTATCCCTTACTGTGACAATCTCAAATAAAATGGAAAATGGTGCTTATACTAAAAATAGCAGTTATCTTCTAATACAGTCTAAGCAACTAGTCAGTTCTATTTACCACAACCATTCTGAAGCCACAGCATTCTGTGGCTGTAGCTCATCTCGACAGACACTCCCCACACGTTCTAGGTGTACTGGAACCTCTTTTATAGGTCAGAGGCTGGCCGGACTTATGAGGAGTACACACTCTAGTCCTGCAGAACTGTGGGTATGGGGTCCGGTGTCTTAGGTCTTAGAGGTCACCTAGTTGCCCACTCATTTTATCCAGGAGCAAATGCAGGCCCGGAGGAGGTCGGTAACTCGCTCTAGGTCTCTCAGCTTGTTAGGGTCAGAGGTGAGGATGAAATTAAGAACTTCTGGGTTTTTTTTTTTTTTACTACTTCTCTTTCTTACAATTTGCTAGCCCTGGTTTTCTCAAAAAGAGAAAACATGAAATGATATTTATGAATTGCTAGAATAAAGTGATATAACACACTGGCTGCGAGGGGAATGTGAGGTGAATATGACCAAAGGGCATTTTCATCATCCACCTAGGATACCTAGGATACCACCTAGATAAAGGAAGGACTCAATACAGTATGAGAGAGATGATGCCTGTATGTCCTTTTAACACTGTGATCCTGAACTATTGTTTCTACATTTACGCATTCAACTTATAGGACTGAGTACAGCATGTCCACTAGAAATTTTTGCAATGATGGAAATGTTAGATATCCATATTGTCCAATATGTGAGCCATTAGCCACATGTGGTTATGGAGCACTTAAAATGTGGTTAGTGCAGCTGAGGAACAGAATTTTTAACTTTATTTAATTTTAACTAGTTTAAATTTAAATAGCCACACGTGACTAGTGGCTATCGTATTGGACATCACAGATTTAGCATATCCCATGGAAGAATTAGATTCAGGTAACGTCAGTGAGCTAGAGACCTCTGGTGGAGGGGACTGTTATCTGCAAGACACTGAGCTCAACTTAAGTAATACAGAGCACAACTTAAGCATTAACTCAAAAGTAATGTGGGTGTTTTTTTTTTTTTTTTAAGATGCAGATATTTCAGGATTGTTCACATATTTTAGTTCTAAAACCACCACTTAATGCGACATGCAAATTCTCCCGGTAGTAAGGGTTGGAATAATGAAGAATATAGGGATTGATTATTATGCTGATTAATGTTCTCTGCGATGATAACAACTTTCTGTTATAGGCTTATTAACAGGATACTAAAGGACAGTTAAAACATTGCATTCTGGTTCCCTGGCATGAGCAATGAAATATACCGAAACAAACTAATAAGCATTCTTTAGGATGGGAAATAGTCTCAAGTTGTATTAAATCAATTAAGAGATGATGTACCTTGGCCAAAGTCTGCACTAAATTCAAGACAAGGGCTGTTTTATTGCTTGGCTAGAAAAGAAATGCTGAATTTTCTACCTGACACATAACCACACACAGATGCCTCTATAAAGTTAAGGTAACCTGGTGTTCTTACATTAGGTCAAAAAAAGGAGAGATTTGAACCTTTGGACATTTTTTCAATTGTTCTCCCTAAATTGGAGTTCACTGATACATTTGGTTCCTTTCTGACCCCACTGCCTTCCTTATTGCTTGTTTTCCTGTTTAACCATCAAAAGTCATAGCCCTTATATGTTCACTCTCCAGGAAATGTGAGGTTGCCTTTTCCTTTCTCTGGACATTCCTACCTCTTCTCAAATTCCATCTTTGCTTGGCTTCAAACCTAAGACTTCGCTTTTCCATGACTAAAATTCCCAAAGTACCTATGACAGAGACTGCTAGCTGACCCTAACAGTTGTCAAAAGTAATAGAAACAACTTTTCGCTAGCATATTCTGAGTATTTTCTACATGGAAACTTCTTAAAACAATGCTCAGTATATGCTAACTATTATTATTATGTGGGAACTTAAAAGTCTTATGTAGCCAAGTCCAACATTTATGGCTTTTGAGTTTCTAACTTATGTAAAAAGTTCTCACCAACCTTAAAGTTATCCAAATATCTCCCTAAATACCTGTGGATGATTTGATTAAATCCCTAGAAAATCACTGAGGAGTCTATTAAACATAATTAGAATTAATAAATTAAATTGGAAGGTAGCTAGATAAAAATTTTTGTAAAAAGATAATAATAACTAGTTAAAACCAGAACTGAATTTCTAATTTATTTTATCTAATAAATATTATTTCATCTAATAAATTAGTTAAAATTTTATTTTTACTAATTTAAATTTAGATGGTGTGGGGCGGGGGGAAGGTGTGATACCTTTTCTCACCCATCATGAGAGTCACAGTCTACAGTCCTACAACCAAAGATAGGTTAACAAGGGAAAAGTATAACAAATTTACTTATCAAAATTTTATGTGACACAGCAGCCTTCAGAAATGAAGGACTCAAAGAGCCAGGGAAAACTTTTTATTTTTGTGCTTAGGTTCAACCAACAATGGACAACAGAGCAAAAATGTGATTGGATAAAAGGCTATGATCGAACAGTAACACACTGAAGGGGAAACTCAACAAGGTGTGTCTGTTCAGGTTCCTCCTGGCCTCTCTGTGTAGCTTCCTTCCTCCCAGGTATGGGGCAGGACCCCTCTGGAATGAGGGGCTTCAGGAAAGAAGGGGAAAGAAAGGGATGGACTTTCTAGGTTTTATGGCCTACTTTGGGAAAGAGGGGTGTTCTAGTTTCTGTGACTCACCTTGGGGAAGAGGAATTCTGGTTTCTATGACTGGCTTTGGGGGAGAGAGAGGAGCGAGAGAGAGGAGAGCAGGAGGTCAGAGAGACCCTGCTTCTGAGGCCTTCCAGTCTCCTTCAGTTCAGAGTACTCAGCACGCCAAAGCACCGTACTCTGGAGTATTGTTTTCTGAGCCCCAGCATTAGCCACCTGTGACTAGTGGCTATTGTATCGAACGGCAAAGATGTAGTGTATCCCATAGAAGAATTAGATTCAGCTAAAATATCCTCAAAAAGGATAGAATGTGCTCCAAATATAATACCTACTATAAAGCTACTGTGATCAAATTAATATGGTAATGGCAATATCTCGAATAGTCAAAGAACTCATTAGAAAATTCAATGATAGATACAAGTTCATATAAATGTGCCATTTCAAATTAAGTGAGAAAAGAGTAGTTTAATAGGTAGTCCTGGGGGGGAAAATGGTCTCCCATGTACAGAAAAATGAAGTTAGATCTCTATCTAATACACTGCAAAAAAAATTTTAATTTGCCTAAGCTTATTTTTACTCTCAATAAGTCATGAGAAGCCCCAATTTCAATGTTTCACTTTTTAATATATATATGGTATCAACTATGACAGACCAGGGCTAGGGGAATCCTATGTATAAGGTTGCTAGTTGAACCTGCCTCTCTCCCAAAAATGTAGATATAAGATGGACAACTAAAATTCTCACTTTTTAGATGAAATATTAAATTATTTTATTCTAAATAACGTGGAAAATTTGAGACAAAAATTAGATTAGAGATCTAGATTTTAAAAATTAAAGTCCAGTACTGAAATATGCAACACGTTATTATTTTAAATTTTCATATTCTTCTGGTTTTAGCACTGAAAGTCCTGCATGGCTCAGAAACCCTTACTCCTGGACAACTGGACCATGGGCCATCGTACAAAAGATCTTTTCTCTTATAACCTAAGACAAACCATAACAGTAGTAGGAAAAAAAAGGGTAAAATTATTGAGCCACAATTTTGTTGATACTCCTAATGTGAAGAATCACTATCAGCTTAAAAAATTTCTTTCTATCTTTCTTTTCTTATTTTTTTGGAAGCTGGCTGGTACAGGGATTGAACTCTGGACCTTGATGTTGACAGCATCACATTCTAACCAACTGAGCTAACCAGCCAGCCCTAGTGTGAAGAATTTCTAATACTTTTAATTATAAGCAGCACTATGTGAAAATATTGAGTATGATGAGTCCCTGTGGAGAAAATCTAGTTAAGTATATACATGAAATTGCGATCTCAGCTGGCAGGAGTATGTGATAAGTGGAGATATAAAACAAATAAATGCTAATTATTTATAAATAACGATGTTTAGTGAATTTGTTCATTATTTTTCCTGACTCTGTGCACATTAGCTGCCAAATTCCTAGAAGCTAACAACTAGCTAGGTGAGTGATAGATGAATCTATGCTTAATGTGAATCTTGAATTTCAAAAATCACTCTATTTTCATTCTCTATTGTTTTTATCTACTTAATTTTTGATCACCTATATCTGGCTGGTGTTGAAGTAAATAAAAATATATAGTGAGAAACTTTGATTCTAAAAAATTCTGAAAAATTTATATGCTTTCTCATAGACTTTAAATTGACTCCTTCTCCCTTTGAATCATCAAGTTCACAGCTAGTTCTGTATTGATTCCCAGAGAGGCAGCTGTGGTGAAGTAGAAAGAGTTTGTACTTTAGGGTCAGACAGATTTACTGGTTGTGATCTTGGTTAAGTTACTTAGCCTTTCTGATTCTAGTTTATTCCTCTATAAAATGTATATAACACCAACCACCTTAAAGAATTGTGTGATATTGATATTCATATCTGTACAATCAACTATGTTACAATAAAAAATTTAAAAAAAAACAGAATTGTGTGAGAATCAAATGAGATAGTATATAAAACACCTGGGAAGTGGAAGACTCCAGGAACTAATAACAGTACATGCCATGATTAACAGTGAAACAAAATGGGTGATGCTACTTGGCAATTAGAAATAGCACTGAATCGGGCATCACTGTTTGGATTAGGACCAAACCTGTTACTTACTGCTGCAGTTTGAATGTCCCCCCAACCTCATGCTGGAACTTAACCCCAATATGATGGTGGAAGGTGGGGCCTTTAAGAGGTGATTGGTGAAAGAATTGATCCATTCATGGAGTAATGCGTTGATGGTTTAATGGGTGGTCATGGATGTGGTTCTGATGGCTTTAAAAGGAGAGCAAGTGAGAAGGTGAGCTCTCTGGCTCAGGCCATTCCCACTATGTGATACCCCAAGTTGCTATAGAAAGTCACCACCCAAAAGAAGGCCCTCACCAGATGTGTTTCCTGGACTTTGGACTTCCCAGCCTCGAAAACTGTAAGAAATAAATTTTATTTCTTCATAAATTACCCAGTTTGGGGTATTCTGTTATAAGTAACAGAAATGGACTAATATACTTACTAATTTTGACCTTAAAACTCATACTTAACAATTCTGATTTTTGGTTTCCTCATCTATAAAATGGGAATATGTATCCCTGTGTACTTCAAAGGATTATTTTGAAGCTCAAATTAGATAATATTCCTCAGAGTACACTGAAGTTTGAAGACCTAAACCCTTGGTTTGCAATTTTAAAGAAATACAAAGAAAACACTGACTGACAGAGAGGGGTTTAATTTCTGATTTGTCTCAACAGTTTAAGGTTGAAAATGACTTTATACCACAGGGGGACCCTTCAGCCTAAAAGTGATGTTGAATTGAATCACCTTGTGCAATATTTTACTCTCCACTTGCCTGAGAATACAAGGATGAGAATGTATTTATTTCAGTGGATAAATGACAGCAGTAAATTGACAAAGCTGTTATATGGTGCTTACTTCATATTATTTTTCTTCTGAAACTGGATGTATCTTGCCTCTCTTTTTGAATAGGGCAAGTAAGACAGAGAATGTACTAGGTTATCAACAAAGCAGAAGTTGCCAAATTTTTCCTGTAAAGGGCAATATAGTAAATACTTTTGACTTTGCAAGACATATGGTCTCTGTCTCTACTATTCAACTCTGCTGCTGTAATGTAGAAACAAATATGGACAAGTAGATGAATGGGTGTAACTGTCTTGCAACAGAAGTTTATTTACAAAAACAGCAGAGGTTGTCCTGTGGGCTTTAGTTTTCCACCCCTCACTTAGAGACTCATTGTTAGGCCCCTTGGACCTCAAAAGGAGTGAAGGTCACTAACCAAGGTTGTCAAAGTGAGAAAGACCAGGAAGGAGTTGAAATTCATGGTGGCAGGGCACTGTTCCCTTTTAGATCAAATACAATCTTGAATATCTAGAAATATCGAGATGTGGCAGTAATCTGTATATTCCTCAGTTCTCCAGAAGCTTAATGACCTTAAGTTAATATAATATATTCTTCACATTTTAGCTGTCAAATAAAAAAGATGGCAGTAATACAGAAGAAAAATGCATTTTCTAACATGGCTTTTTCCATGTTATTTATGCCATGGTAACTAAGATGAGAATTGAAACTCAAATGCTCAACACAGAGTCAAGAGTGATCTCTTCATGACCAAGAAAATCAGAGATAATATTTTCATCACAATGTTATGTGCATTATTAGTATAAATCTGTCTGGGTCGGGGAAGAATACATGAAGAGGCACCTTGGACTGTTAAGAAAATGTAGTCTATTGCTTCTTGGCCTTTTGGCTGAGGTCAGGTGAAGACAATGTAGAGTTCAAGGTGAAGAATTCCATCCTTAACTTCCTGAGGCGAACTGGAGTTTTGCCAGTTTTCCACAGAGGGAAGCAAAATGATTTTATTAGCACCCTGAAATATCAATATTGAAATGTAACATGTTGGACTTTGGATGAATTTTTAAGACAGTATTCTGAATTAACGTGCCCTTGAAAATAAATAGATTAAATATTATTTGATATATATGTAATATATTATATGGGGACTTTCACTTTTGTATTTATTTTTGTAGTGAATTAAGGATCACTCAAACTTGCATTTACAATTTAATTCTCCTAGCTGAACCACAAAAGAGTAAGTTGCCTTTATCACCAAATGATGGAGTTTGGATGTGTTGTTTCCTCCAAAACTCGTGTGGAAATTTGATCTCCAATGTGGCAGTGTTGGAAACTGATTGAGTCATGGGGGCGGATCCCTCATGAATGGATTAATGTTCTCTCTGGGGGAAGAGGGGTAGTGAGTGAGTTTTCGCTCTATTAGTTCCCACGAGAGAGCTCGTTGCTTAAAAAGACCCTGGCACCTTCTCTCTCTCTCTCTCTTGCTTCCTGTCGCCATGTGATCTGCTTGTACCTGCCTGCTGCCTGCCACTTTCTGCCATGAGTAGAAGCAGCCTGAGACCCATGCCAGACGCAGCTGTCCCAGAATCGTAAGCCAAATAAGCCTCTTTTCCTTATAAATTACCCAGTCTCAGGTATTTTTGTTATAGCAACACAAAACGGACTAAAGCACCAAATAATATTAAGAGTGAATTTCCTGGGCTTTTATTCCATGACATTTGCTGAATAGGAGAACAAATATATGTAGGAAAGATCTAGGTGGGGTTAGGAGAACATGCACACATTCTAGACCTCTTTCAAAACATTTTAAAAGGCTTTTGTTAATTTTTTTTCTTTATCTTTTAATCGCAAAAAGTAAAATGAAATAAAACTTACCCTTAAAGTAAAGAAAGGACCAGCCTCTCCCCACCCATGTGATGCTGGTCTTCCCAGGAATATTACCTTCTCATTTGCTTGTGTCCACACATCAACTTACCTCCCATAAGCTTTGCTTTCCATATCCAACATTTATGGCACCCATGACCTTCAAGCTTGGCCCTCATCTGGCTATTTTGTTCCCTCCCAACTCAGTCCTGGCTCCTGGCCACCAGCACAGATCCTTGCTCGTTAAATGAGTCCTTGACAGGACCAGCCCAGTGTGAAATGAAAATGCTGGATATTTTGTTCAAAAAGCAGAAAAGCAGTGCCATTAAAGTTACTAAAATATAACAGAGTTTTCTTTATTCCTTGGTCTCTCATTTGTCATGGTATTTTTTATTAATACATTAGATATCATTTATCTAGTTATGGCTCATCAGATATAAATATTAAATATTTAATGCCCCCCCTTGGGCATTAGGATACTCACTGGGCGAGTGCAGACTCTCACAGGCCTGGGGTGGGGAAGTGCCCCACGACTCAGCTTAGCTTACCATCCACCAGCTGCCAACTGCCCTTTCTGCAAGCTCTGCTGGTCCCCAGGTGGGGGCAGGAAATTCAATCTCCCTTTCCCATGGGCCGCCAGCCCTAAATCATGGGTGGGTGGTCCCTGAAAGATTGCAACCTCTGTGCTTGGAACACTCTAGGCACCTGAGTGGGGAGCAGACTAGAAGCTCTCCCCACCAAGTTCCCCACCTGCGAGCCGTTAAGCTGCTGGCCCAGGCTGACAGCTGCTGCCATTTCCCCACCTGAGACACCAAGAGGCAAGTGCCTGACCCTTACCTTCCCTGCAGGAGGTAATGACAGAATGTTGGGTCTGCCTCCCACGGATGTGACCAGGTCAGGAGGAGACTGAGAACCCCTCGGGGAGGTGGGATACAAGTGAACGGAGACCCCAAGCCTGGGTCGCGTGCTCCATTGTCTCACTGGAATTCACTTTAAAAATATGAATCAAAGATCGTTTTGTTCAGAATTTCAAGACAAAGACCACAGAACATTAAATCCCACATGCAGGATGCTGCTCAGTAGTGGCCTCTGGGACTGCACTGGGAGCAAGCCCTTGAAGCCTGCCCTTGTGATTTGGCTCAAAATATGACACACAAGCCAGCTGTGCATCTTATTCACCAGCTCTGGAGACTAAGGTGCATCTAAGCATTTTAAGCCCAGCATTTTGACTCTGTTGTTTGAAACTAGCTCTTCTAAGGGAAAGAACAACTTATACATGGCTTTGAAAATAATTAAAGTTCATCAGGAACTGGGTTTACAATACAGCAGACCAATCCTGGAGTAGGTAAGGATTTTAGCTGCAGTTTATCTTCACAACACATAAAGCCACAAGCAAATTTCCCGGCTTCAAATAAAAAGTTGTTTTTATTCAGAATTACCCAGGTCCTCAATTATTTTGATAATGCTAGTGCTATAAATGCTACCACAAATGAGTCAGCAAGTAAACTGTACTTGTCATAGCTTATAGACACTTATCCTGTATCCTTTGCCATACATCTTCATTACTAAATTTCTGACTATCTCGTTCCTATAGTGATGAATGGATTGATTCTATGTGATGAATCTTTGTGACATTTGACTTGGCAATAAACTGTTTGAGAGCATTGATCACCAACCCTTCAGACTTGGCAGATTGGACTCCTCTCATCCCCAAAGGATACTTATGTGGACATACAGCTTCGGCTGAGGTGACCTGGTCACACAAATTAGGTTGGCAGCTATAACTTCAGCCAGGCCATGGACCCTGGTCTACACTTTCAGAGCCTTGTTACAGGTGGCCACTGCCCCCTCCACTGACTTCATACCTGCCATATAATTCTGGGATGTAATTTGTGCTTCCAAGTATGTATATAATATACGTATATTATATAATTTGTGCTGCCAAGTACATAAAGGAGTACATACATATATGTCCTAAAATTGGATTGTTGTGATGGCTGCACAACTCTGTATATATACTAAGCCATTGAATTATACATTTACAATACGAAAATTTCATGGTGCATAAATTATGTTACAATAAAGTGGTTTAAAAAATAAAATCAATGGACATTAGCCTCTGTTGGACATGTACATATAATTCTTCACCTCTTTTTTCTCTTCCTTTTGGTCAATTTCTACTTTTATTCCTTCTAGAGTAGTCTTCTAAAACTCACCTTGTCACTTTAGAACCAAGAGAATCCCAAATTTTCTTTAAAAAAATGCATTAAATACATGAAAAATGTATAAAACTAAGTCAGAGGCAATTGCTAAAGTATAAAGTTATGATTTGTTTTATGAAATCTTCGTTAGTTACTTCAAATTGGTGAATTTGCCTAACAAACTTTAAGTATGCCTATATGTATGAAATATTTGTTTAAGCTCTTACGAAAGTACATTTGTTTTATGAAAAATATCCAGGCAGGGGTAGAGAAGGAAACTGGCCCCAAATAGGACTACTAGGGTCAGCAAAGCCAGAGTTGCCCAGGGTTCACAGCAATTGGGACAAGGGGCTGCTGACACTAAAACTGTGGATACATAAGCAATCCCTAAACATGTTATTTGTCTGGCTGCAGGAACTGAAGTGAAAAAAGCAGCAGGGGAAGGTTAAATATAAATTAATAATGTCAGCTGCCGTTATTGGCTATTGCTATGCACCAAGCACTGTGCTAAGTGCTTTACACACATTCAGTTAATCCACACAACAGTCCTAGGGGTATTGTTAGTCCATTTTATGCTGTTATAAAAAAAAATACCACAGACTGGGTAACTTATAAACAATAGAAGTTTTTTGGCTCACAGTTCTGGAGGCTGGGAAGTCTAAGAGCAGGGCACCAGCATCTGGTGTGGGCCTTCGTGCTGTGTCATCCCATGGTGGAAGGTGAAAGGGCAAGAGAGGGTGAGAGTGAGAGAGCAAGAGAGCGCTGAACTCCCACGCCCCCAACAACAACATTAATCCATTCGTGAGTGCAGAGTCCTCAGGACCTAATTACCTTTCATCAGGCTTCACCTCTCAATACTGTTACATTGGGGATTAAGTTTCCAACACATGAACTTTGGGGGACACATTCAAACCATAGCAGGCATTACTGTCTCTGAAATACAGATGAAGAAACTGAGGTTCAGAGAAGTTAAATAACCTGCCCAACGCCTCACAGCTAGTTAAATGATCCTTATATATGTACTGTTATAAGAAGATATATATTTATTTAATATTATATTTGTTATTTAACATTTTATATATATAGTAATATAAGTAATGTTAAGATATAAACCTCTCTTTTCAGTGAAGAACCCCCCAAAATTACTTGAGTGGTCTAACTTCCAGAGACTAAGTGGAAACTGAAGTTTCATTTTGGGACTCACTAGCTGCATGGTATAGAATTAAGACTGGTGTTTACCAAAGTTGGGCTAGTTGTTTTCTTCATGTTTGCTTGTTCTGTTCCAGAGAGCTGAGTCTCTTCCCCTGGAGTATAAAAATGTGCTTTAGAGCTTCAACTCATAACAAAAGGACATATGTTATATTACTACTTACTTTGAATCAACCCCTGGAGTACTATGATTTGTCCATCTTTGATCAAGTGTCCTTCCTAAGCAGGCTGATTGTATGAATTTTTCTGAACTGTGTGGAGGGTATCACATTAGCATCAACATGAATGAGGAGCACGAGGTGGACGTGGCACAAAAGCATGACCTCTTACCTGTTGTGCTTCTGGAACTTTGTCAGCACTGATTCAATGACAGGGAGAGAAAGTGCATAGGAGATTATGCAGAAAGACGGTGCTGCACTTTACAGCTTTTCTCAAACCATCAGGGCAAAGAATTGACTGCTACTTACATCCAGAATTATATGTGGCATTTTGGCTCTGTAATTAAATTCAAAATAAATCACCTGCAGTGATTTGTTAAATTTAAATACTGTTGCAAAAAATGTATAAAATGACCAGTGAATGAAATGGGCTCCTGAACTTAGGGATGTGATTTGAAGGAAGATTGTCATTCACTCAAACTAGCAGGTTTTGTAGCTACAAAAGTAAACCCAGTAACACCTAGCTCTGCTGAATCTAAGATGTGATGAAGCCATAAGAATCTGTGCCGTTGGACTGAATTATACAGGAAATAACTGCAATAAACCCACATATATAGGAAGCTCAAATTTTTAAGTTCCAAATAAGTAATGTTCATGGTCTGGTTTTATGTATTTTCCAAATGATTTAAGGTGTCTTAAGAATTACACATATTTGTTAAAATCTAGTAGGATTTTCCCCAGTCCTTCAGAAGAAGTTTAGGTACAAAGAAGAGAAGAGATTTTTCCAAATAGGCATCAGAACCAGGATGAATCAAAGTAACTATGTATAAAAACAACAACACTTCGTGCTTAATAAATATTTTTTCATTAAAAAGCACTCTCATGTATATTAAATAGATATAAGTATCCCTAGAGAGTCCAGAAAAAGACTTGGTTTATGATCACTTCAAGATGCTCCTTGTCAGTTGGGGTAGACAGACCAGGTGGGACAGAGTGAATGGGGTAGCCCAAGGCCAGACTTGCCCAATGGACTTGTTGGATGGTAGGACAGAGGTTGATAAGGGAACTTTTCTCTGTGTTGTTGTGGAAAGAACTTCAAGGGCCAGAACCTGGACATTGTGCCTGGATGATGTAGCAGAATTATTGCTCTATATGGAGAAGCATAGTGTGTGCTGATGTGGTGGGACGTATAAAGGTCTATGCTTCTCTGGCTGTGTGCAGCATCTCACTCTGGGCAGGCTAACAAGAGGAACTAAACTTCTCAAGTGCCTCCCTGAGATGGCAACAGGAAGCCATTCTTACCTACATCTTTATCATGTATATAAACTTTGCCCTGCTTATTGGCTGCATTAGGAATAAATCAAAGTAAAACCAACCTTGAACCAAGTCTAAGTTATTGTCCTTGCCCATCCTTGAACCTGAACCAAACTTTATGGTCTGCTGAATGCAGAGTGGTCAGGCTTCTATGGCTAAAACCAGGCCCCCCAAAATTAGAATTATGGATTTTTCAGTCCGTTCTAAATTTGTGTTTAGAAAACAAGCAAATATAATTCTCCAACTTGTCATGGAAACAATACACTAAAGTAAAGTTTGGCAGCTTCTGCAATCAGACTTTTAAAAAATTCACTTTTATCTAAGAAAACTTGGTGGATACTTACTTTGTATTTTTTCATTACTAAAAGGATTGATTTTGATTTTCTGAAAATGAAAGAAGTCTGTTCTAAAGGTTGTTATCTGCCATATTCTCTTTTAGAAGCAAGCCAGTAAGTCCAGACCACACTCCCAAGGAGGGGATTATACAGGAAATCAATATCAGAAGGTGGGGATCACTGGGGGCCAACTTCTAGGCTTCCTACCACAATATCCAACCTCCCAAATAGCCATAGAAATACAAATTAAAATAACAAAGTACCATTTTAATCGTTTATATTGAAAGACTTTTGAAATGGTTGCACTCAGCAATTGCCAAGGTACAATGGCATATGCTTTGTTAGGAACAAATACAGTGTCTTAGAAAGCAATCTATAAATACACATTAAAATCTATAAAAATATTTAAATCCTTTTAACCCAGTGGTCCCACTTCTAAGACTCTATCCTAAGGAAATCATTATAAAAAACAAAAACCCCAAAAAATCTATTTGCCTGTATATGACTATTGAAATATATTTATAATAGTAAAAAATTGAGTGAAATGATAAAATAATATCAGAAAAGAATAGTTACATAACTAGAGGCTCATCTACTTTATAAGTCATTATATAATTGTTTTTAAGATCATGGAATAACATCATGAAATGCCTAGCATTTAATATAAAATGAAAAAATAAAGATACAATACTCTATGTAAATTATAATTACTATCAAGTAAAAATATATATAAGAATAGAAGACTTAAATAATTACTCCCAAATGCTATCAGTAATTGAATTTGAGTGGTGGAATTATAGATGATTTTAATCTTTTGTTGACTCCTTTCAACTTTTTTTGAATTGCAATTGTTAAAATAAGAAAAAAAATTATGTAGGAGTTGATTTATCAATGTACATATATAGCTGTGAGTATAGGAAGCCAAACTCAGAAAAAATGTAGGATTTTTTTTTCCCAATTATACAAAGATACTTCAAAATGTTCATGGAAAAATAGAATTAAAAGATAATATGAATCTTTCCATGAAGCACCCTTATATTTTCTGTGAATTCTGTGTTTTGTAATCTGTTTCACCCAATTGCTTACCTTAAAAATATCACCATATATCTATACATATTAGATAGTGCTCTTATAGTTTTCAAAGCATTTACAGCTACGCTTTGATTTTATTGTCACTATATTCTTTTATTTATTCTTCCCATTGCAGAGTTAGAAAATTTAGGCTTGAAGAATTGCTGACAAGTTTGCAATTGAAATGCTGCTGGTGAGAATGCAAGATGGTACAACCACTTTGGAAAACCACTTTGGAAAACAACTTACCTTTAGTTTCTTCTAAAGATAAACATAAACATATGATTAGCATGCAATCCCATCCTTACAGATTTACCTAAAATAATGAACACTTATGTTTGCACAAAAATATGTATGTGCATGCTTCTAGTAGCTTTCTTCCTAATCACAAAGAAAGCTGGAAACAACCCAAATGTTCTTTAACTGGTGAATGAATGAATGAACTTTGGTACTTCCATACAATAGACTATTCCTCAGCAACAAAAATAAATGAACTACTGATACATGCAATATCATTGATGAATCTCAAACACATTATGCTAAGTAAACGAAGCCACACTCAAAAGGCTGTATACTATATGATTTCACTTATACAACATTCTGGAAAAGGCAAAATTATAGTGATGGAAGACAGATCTGTGGTTGCCAGGGGCTAGAGATGATAAGGGCTGACTGCAAATGTGCAGCATGAGGGGGTTTGGTAGAGGACAAAACGGTACCATATCTTGGTTCTGGTGGTGGTTCCATGACTGTGCTTTGTCCAAACAGAACTGTGTACCACAAAGACGCTGCTTTACTGTCTGCAGAAAGAAAAGATTCAGTGATTCATAAGGGGTCATTAGAGCAGTCTGGCGCTGATTCCAATATAAAGTATTTCTGGCTCTAAATCTTTCTTCCTTCAGTGCTGCTATTTGTAAAAGAGAAATATCTCTTGTTAGAGGTATTTCAGGCACCAGCAGACAGGTTGGGGAGATTTTGGTTAATCACAGTTCCTACAAGGATGACCCTGAAAAATAACCACATTAGTGGGTTTAGAGCACTTGAGGGAATTGAATTGGAAATTATTTCAGTGGTGTCTCCTCCAGTTACTGCAGCATTTGGGTCTTTTCTCTAGGAAAAGAAGAAAAAGAAAATTAACATTTTATTGAATTCCCACTATGGTGCCAGAAGGAGCTGAGGATTACAAGTTTTACACATGTTATCTCATTTTATTCTCATGGCAGCTTTTCAAATAAAAATATTATTATTCCCCTTTTACACATAAAGAAACTGAGGCTGATAGTGATTAATTAATCCAATGAGAGTGAACTCAGGCACCTCTGTCCTTAACTAGATCCCACTGTATTTGAGCACAGACGATTGACTCCTAGACTTCTTAGTGCTCTGTGGACTAATGGTGGATCTGGGGTCTCTCACCGGCCCTGAGTGCCCTCCTTGCCACTGCTAAGTGATTGCGTTGCCCACCACCCTCATCCCCTGCAGGCCAGTTTCCTTCTGGCTTCCTTGATGAGGGTTTTGGCTTGTATATCTTGGAAAGGGGTTAAATAGCTCAAAATTCTGGGGAGATTGAGGAGTCAGGTATGGGCAGAGATGGGTAGGCCAGGAGAGCAGAGGCAGAGGATTAAAAACTGAGGAAACGAGAAGGGTAAGGAGAAGAAAATATGAAAATTAGCCACAAGGAAAATCTCTCATTGCTTTGTCTTATGCATGTGCTAAACTTTCAGAGTTTGCTTACCATAGAGGAGCCAGATCTCTGGTTAATTAATCTGATGAAAGAATATTCAAGCCAGAGTCTTTAGAGCTCATTCTCTATAGACTTAAATTGTTTTTCCAGTTTTTATTCCAGGAAAAATGTAGGAGCCACACTGAAGAAAAATTCTGCGAGAGTATTTGGTATGCCATGTGTAGATCTTAGTTGCTTTTTGCTACAATCTTCCAGGCAAACTCTACTGGGATTCTACCAGTCTCTACTCCCATAGACATAATTATTCATTTTCCCCTGATGGAGTAAGAGTGGGCCCTACTGAAATTTAAACAAGAGCTATGTTTAAATATAGGTTCTATTTCAAAGACTACAGGAAAGGCTGCCTGTTATGGTTATTAGGGCTGTTCACCAGATATTCTGTCTTCCCATACTTCTGGGAACAGGTTAGGAATGTCTATCCTGACCGTATTACGGTTTGGTGAGGCCTTGTGTCTAGTTCTGTCCTGTGAATGGTGAGCAGAAATGAAATGTGGCACTTCTGGGCCTCGTACTTACTTGCCTTCTGGCATGGAGATGGGCGTTGTCATCCTGGACCCCTGAGTGTCACAAGGGCAGAGCCCCCTGCTGAGTTATGGTGGGCATGTTGTTTGAAGCCACTGAGATTGGGGCTTGTGTGTTACCACTGCATATACCTTATTCTGATGGATATGATGCCTTTTTGGTCTTGTACAATGTTTTCTGTTTTGGATGCTTTTGTAGACTAAAAATAATAATTGATGGCCTATATTTCTGCTTCAAGAATGTTCTCACTGAGCTATCTGTCAATATGATATAAAATTTCACAAAACAAAAATATAGTGCTGTGTCTGAGATTGTCTCAAAATAAACTGTCAAGAATTATCCTAAGAAATTCTGTTAAAGTAGAAAGATAATTGAGTTAATCGTTTATCTAAAAACCATCAGGCTAATTAAACTTGTATATGTCTCTAATACAACGTTCCTTTAAGAAAAACTTAGTAAATTTACAAATAAACTTTTTACATCAACTGAAACAATTTTTTAAACTCTGCTTATTTTCACACTAATCATTACTTTGTTCCTAAAGTTATCATCTGTTCGATGAGCATATAGGGAACATATATTCATGATAAAACTTTTTTTTTTTAACTTTCAGTCTTGCCAGCATGTGTAATTCTGCTTTGAAGCTGTTCATCATCCTTAAATAATACATTTTTTATTTTATTCTTTAGCGTACATGTCCTTAAGTTAGATAATGATACTATCCTGAAGAATAACAAGACCCCAGAAAGGAAGTCCTTTAACACTTGCTAGAGCTGCCTGGATTCTTTCCCCAGACTTGGCATATTTCATTGACTCTAAGATGCACTCTTTAAAATTGTACATTTTACATTTTACATTTTAATAATCACACTTTTTAAGTTATGTAGACATCACTCTACTGTCACTGATGTTTAATATTGTAAATCTGGGAATAATGTAACTTTGTGGGGTTTTTTTGTAGACAACTTACTTCTTTTATCTAGATGCTTCTAGAATTTTTTTGTATTTAATCAATGTTTTATATCTAACAAAAAGTGGTGGCTTAAAAAGGCAATGATTTATTATTTGTCATGATGCTGTGGGTGAGCTGGGCGGTTTTTCTGCTGTTTTCACATGGCACATCCACACAACTGCATTCAGCTGCATGGTCAGCTGGGCTGAAGTTTACGCAATAGCCTCACTCACACGTCTGGTAGTTGGTCCTGGCTGTCAGCTGCAAGTTCTCAGTTTTCCTCCAGGTGGCATCTCATCTTTTAGTATGGTTAGACTGTATTTCTTTTACAGGAGTGTTCCCAGAGAGGAAGGTAGAAACTACAAGGTCTAGGTCTCTTAAGGCTTAGACTCCAGACTCACAGAATACTACTCCCATCATATTCTGTTGGACATAGCAAGATCCACCCAGATTCAAGGGGTGGGGAAATAAACTACTCCACTCAGTAGAAGCTGCCAAGAATTTGTGGCTACGCTTGCATTTCTTCTACTACCATCCGTCCTCTGGCCATAATTATTCATGTTCCTCCCACGTGCATAAGATACTTATCTCCTCCCAAGACCTCCAAAAATTTGATAGTGTGAAGGTTAATTCTAGGTGTCAACTTGGTTAGATGAAGGAATGCTGAGAAACCTGATAAAGCTATCTTTGCAGGTGTGTCCATGAGGGTGTTGCCGGTAGAGATTAGTATGAGAATCTGAGTGGACTGGATGGGAAAGACCCATTCCGCTGGATGGGAACCATCCAATCCACTGGGGGTCCAGAGAGAACAAAAGACAGAGGAAAGAGGTGAAGTTCTCTCTCTCTATCTGCTGGAGCTCTGTCCGTGGACATCAGAGTTCGAGACCTTTCAGCTTTCGGGTTCCAGGACTTACACCAAGGACACCATCGGTTTCCCTGGTTTGGAGGCCTTTGGACTTGGACTGAGCCACGCTACCGATATCCAGTATATAGACGGCCTATGTGGGACTTTTCTTCATAGTCATGTGAGCTAATTCCCCTAATAAATCTCTCTCATATAATTATAACATATCCTATTGACTCTGTCTCTCTGGAGAACCCTGACTAATTCATACAGCTATAACGTCAGATTCGATATCTCATTTTCTGCATCTGGTTCAGTTATGGATAAGATTGCCCCCATGTGTCAACTGGAGATCTAAAGATCAATGAACTAAAATAGGGGTCCACAAACTTTTTCTGTAAAGAGTTCCATAATAAATATTCTTGGCTTTGAAGGCCATATAGTCTCTGTTGTAACTACTCAGTTCTGCCATTGTAGTGTGAAAGCAGCCATAGATAACATGTAAACAAATGAATGTGGTCGTATTGAAATAAATCAGGCATTGACAAAAACACATAATGGATTGGTTTTATTTAGTCTGTGGGCCATAATTTGCTGACCCCTGAACTAGTGGATGAGAGGCCCCTTGGAGGAAAACTGAGGTGCCCCAGCCAACAGTACACGCCAACTGCTGGTCATGAGTGAGATGGATCTGTGACCTTTCAGTTCAGACAACTCTCTTACTGACTTAGTCCATGTGAAATTGGCAGGAGAAAATTCCAGGCATCCCACAAAATCATGAGAAATAATTCATTGCTATTGATTTATTCCATCAAGTTATGGGCATGTCAGTACACAGCAACAGTTAACTGAAGGAGAAATTGGTACCTAGAAATTGAGTCTGGAGGTGTTATAACAAAACCATGTAGCATTTTGTAAATAGTAAATATCTGTGCATTTTTCTAGGGGGAAGATCAATACTTGAATTAAATCCTTATAGAAATATAAGACCAATGAAAAGATTAAGAGCCACTGATCTTGCTATATCACAATAAAACATTTTAATATCAAGAAGTGGTAGATTAAATATGGCCACAACTTTTTTTGCTCTAATTTAAAAATTTAATTAATACCCTAAAACTTATCCATGGTCAACCTCAAATTAAGAATTCCTTGTTCAGGTATTGATGTATTTTCATTAATTTTCAGCTGATCCTTTTCATCTGCAAACACAGTTTTTTATTTATCTGATGGAAGTTATTTTTATTACTGTATCTTTGATTATTTTTTTGTTTCAAGTGTTCATGATTTATCTCTATAAGCACCCACCATCATATGTATAGGCTACCTATATTCTATCTTCCATCATCACTAGCTTCTCACCTGTCATTTTCATTTCTATATCCTCTTCCTTTGTAATTCCAGCAGGCTTCTCATGTATTTTCTCCATATTACTAATCTGGTCTCCTTTCGTGGCAATTCAGCTCTTTCTAGACATATTACTTAAAGGCAATGTGTGAACCTGGTGTAGATTCTGATTAGACAAGCTAACTATCCGAAAGAAATAATCATTGAGACAACTGAGGAAATTTGAACATGAGTATTACATGATACTAAGGAAGTATTATTAGTCTTACTAGGTGTGATGATGGAATTGTGGTTATATTTTTTAAAAGAAAAAGAAAAAAGGCTTTATGTGTGAGAGGTACCTACTGAAATATTAACAGGTGAAATCATATTAGGCTTGGGATTTGCTTTAAAATATTCTAGTCCAAAAAAGAGTTGGGGGAACACAGATTTTTAAAATAATTCACAAAATATTTGCAATTATGTAAATTGGGTGGATTATGATATTAATCTCTCTACTTTTGTATATCTTCTAAACAACCCACAATATAGAGTATCAAAATAGCAACAACAACAACAACAACGACAAAAGTCTGAACTGTACTGCTTTTGATACAGAGAGCGAGAGTTCTTTCCTGGGCGCTGCGGCCGCAGCCGTGAGTATGCTCCGGCTTCAGAAGGAGCTCGCCTCCAGGGTCCTCCTCCGTGCAGAAAGTTCTGGTTGGACTGCAGTGAGAGCGGTGAAATTACCAATGCCGACTCCCCTCAGCAGATCTGGAAGCTGGTCAAAGATGGGCCGATCTTCTGCAAGCCCTGGACTGCCATTACCCGGCTCGATGCAGGAGAAACACCTTGGCTCGCAGAAAGGCAGGCACGGGAGCACAGGGAAGCAAAGGGTACAGCCAGTGCGCGAATGCCGGGGGTGGGAACCTGGGCGAGCGGATGAGACGCTGCTCCGGCTGAATCTCACGCTGCTACCGTGAATCTCAGAACATGGACCGTCGCATGTATCAGTCTGTGCCTGAAGGTGAAGGGGAACATGTTAAAAAATAAAATTAAATTAAAATTAAAATAAGAAGAAGAAGCGGGTGCTCGTGGAACACATCCACAAGCTGAAGGCAGACAAGGCTCGCAAGAAGCTCCTGGCCGACCAGGCTGAGGACCGCAGGGCTAAGACCCAGGAAGCTCGCAGGCGCTCTGAGGAGCGTCCCCAGGCCAAGGAGGAGGTCATCCAGACAATGTCCAAGGAGAAGGGACCAAGAAATAAAGCTCCCCTCCTGCTGATGGTGCACAGCGGCCTCGGTGACTACGTAGATCAACTATTCAAATAAAACAGGCCTTTATCTGCACATACCCCCAAAAGAAAAGATTTAGTATATTCTATTTCGTTGTTTAATTATGTCTCTCCTTATGCCATCTCACTCCTTTTTTATTTCTGCCTGCCTCTCAATAATGTTTCTTTCCTACTCAGTCTGTTGTTTTATTTCACCTTTTATGTGTTATTTCAGAGAATACCTTTAAAGTTTTTTCGAGGACACTAAACGGATGTCCTATTCTTGCAGAAAATCTTATTCAAAAGCACGTTCTTCTTATCCATCTTGAAGTCATTTTCTCCAGTTTGCATTTTTCATAATCTTTTCATACTTCCCATGTTAATTCACTCTCTTCCGATTTATTACCCTTGAAGGAGACAGGTGTTTCTGGACTTAGTTTTCCCCATTAGCAATGTTGGTATATTCTATTTGGTTCCCTCATTGTCACCCAGGTTGCTGTTAGACTTTTCCTTTCAGTTAGCAGTCCAGTTGGTATAAATTTCAGTAAACAAGAAGCCTAGGGCATGTGAGAAGTATATTGAAACACTGAAAAATTCAAGCAGAGGAACCCCATCTCTATACTATCTCTCCACTGTGTCTATTGAAACTGCTATACTGGAAGCTAAATTTCCATGTCCAAAAAGCTAAAAATCCGTTTCTATTTACCCAGTTGTTCATGTTAAATACAAGTATTTTGCAAGGTCTTCTTAATGTTGCTGCCAGTTCATGGATCTCAGAGCCCTGCCACTCAACCTGCTCTGTTCTAAGTGGTTTCTTATTGCCACTTCATTTAATAACTTCTGGTTTGCACCCGCAAAGCAGAACCCAAGTGGGTTCCAAGGAAACAGGAGCTTCTGTGGTGGCTTTGTAATGTGTCAACTGGCTAGGCCAAACTGCACTTCTCAGAATTCTCTTTCCTGTGTGTTTCCAGTTAGGGTGGGCCACAAGAGACATTCTGATGTGAGTTTTAAAGGGCAAAAATGAAGCAGCAGCCTTTTTTTTTTTTTTTTTTTACAGTGCACACACATTGTCACTTACCTTGTGGCTCACCAGTTGGTCTGCAACAGCTCCATCTCCCCCTGTGCCCTCCTTCTGCTTCTCCAACTCCTAGGCCAGGTGTGTTTAGCTCCATGACTAAGAGAACAAGCTTCTCCTGCAGGGTAACAACACCATCAAGACCAGAGTCAGTATGAACTGACACAGGTTCCAGCTCATCCTTGTGGGTTTCAGATCATGTGTGCAGGTTGCAACTGTTCTTTCTTCCTTGCACTTTACATCTGTCTTCCCTTCCCAACTGGCTGTCCTGTGAACTTCAAGTTTTAACATCAAACATGAAATCAACAGCTTTACAGACTTCTAGACCAGCTCCCATAATTGAGGTCAAATTTCTGTAACAAAGCACTCTGTATGTGTGTGTTTGGGTGTACAAAATATATATCTGGGATGAATATTTCTATCTACCTACCTGTATTTCCTAGTGTTCCTGCTTCTCTATCTGAACCTTCACTGAAAAAACTCCCGATCTGATCTGTGACCCACTTTACTTCCTGTTATTTCATTTCAAAGTTTGAGGATATTTATTAGCTTCTCCCAAAGTCTTTTCAATTTAATTCTGTAGTAATTTTGTTATTTCTAAGTGGGGGACTTTAACTTCAGCACTCAGTGACTTCTTTTAGTCCAGTTAAATGTGTGCTTTATTTAGGAGAAATTTCTTTACTTTTCTGGAACATGATATTATCTTTTCCTAGTAAATTAGAAGTAATGATCAAGCCATGATGAATTTAGGTGCTGGGGTTTATGTAACCATTTTCTCCAGCTGTCTCCTGGGAAGAAAAAGATTGTCAACCAAAACCTAATTTTGTCTGTACCATGCCCTACAAATGTGACTCTATTAACTCTAGTTCTTGATTTGAAGAAGATTGCTGGGAAAAACAAACAAACAAACAAACAAAGATTACTGGTTTTACTTGCAGCCATAACTGACTAGTGTCAAACATTCCCTCCCATTGTATGCAACTAGAAAACTAGACAAAACATATGAAACAACTTTTCAGACATTGAATAATAAATAGTTTAGAACTGTGATCCCTGAAAAAAAAAAAAGAGAAACAAATGAAGAGAGCTTTACAATCACCTCAACTTTCTGCTGCAAGGATGACTGGACAATGGCAAAGGAAAGGGATCGCAAGCAACATATGGCACTCTTGCTAAGTTGAAAAGACAGAAAACAAAGTTTGAACATGTTAAGATGGTTGGAATGTGTAAGACAGAGCATTAGAAAGGAGGAGCTATGCCAGGAAAGAGCTCCAGAAACATGCACAGTGTCCCCTTGAGTCTTTGGTTGAATATAAGCAGCACATACATAGGATGAGATTCCAGAAGGCCAGGCAATGAATGGAGCTGTGAGATAAAACTTCGCATAGCTTACGCTGGGTTGGGAAGTGTTCGAGTTCTAATAAGACAGAGTGAGAAGACCTTGTTTGCACTGGGGCATTCAGTAGAGAGCCCAGAAGTTTCTCACCTTAGTAGTAGAGCTAAGTTAACCATAGACTAAGGCTACTCTAGCTTTGCTCCAAAAGCTGAAAAGCAAACCTTCAAAATGATCAAGCTAATCAGCAATAAACTTATCTGTCTGACAAAACAAGATATAACACCACTGAAGAAGGTAATAAAATCTACAGACTCAACAATGTAATATTCACAGTGTCTGGCATATTGTGTCCAATCAATTAAAAAAATGATTGGACATGTAAAGAAGAAGAAAAATCAGACAATAGAAAGAAACCCAGAAATGTTGGAGATAATGGAATAGGATGTTTTTTTTTCTTTGACGGGTAAGGGGATCCTAACCCTTGGCTCAGTGTTGTCCACACCATGCTCAGCCAGTGAGCGCACAGGCCATCCCTAATATAGGATCCGAACCCATGGCCTTGGCTCTCCCAGCGCCACACTCACCTGGGTGAGCCACAGGGCCGGCCCGAATATGACTTTAAAACAGCTACTATAAATATGTTCAAGTATTTAAAGGAAAATACAAACATAATGAGTAGGGAAATTGAAGGCATGAAAACCAACAAATGGAACTTGTAGACATGAAAAATACAAAATCTGAAATTATAAATTCACTGGATAAACTTTAAAGAATATTAGACGGACAGGAGAAAATATCACTAAACTTGAATACATGGCAATAGAATCTATCTGAACTAGAGCATAAAGAAGAAAAAAAGAACAAATATTCAATGATCTAGAGGGAAATGTCAAGCAGTCTAGCATTTAAAAAAATAATAAATTCAACAAACTTTAATAAATTCAACAAACTTCAAGCATGATCATCACAAATTAAGTCACACCAAGGCATATAATAAACAGATTTCTGAAAACGATGACAGAGAAAAAAATATTAAACATCCAGAAAACCAAAGAAAAAAATGACAGGAAAATTCTTGCCAAAAACAGTAAAAGCAGAAGAAGATGAAATAATGTCTTTAAAATTCTGATAAAGGGCTAGCCAGTTAGCTAAGTTGGTTAGAGTGTGGTATCATAATACTGAAGTCAAAGGTTTGGATTCCCATACCAGCCAGCCACCAAAAATAAATAAATTTAAAAAGGTAAAAGTTCTGAAAGAAAAGAAATTGTCGACCTAGCATTTCATATTCAACAAAAATATTCCTCAAAATGGAAGACTAAATAAAACATTTTCAGACCAATAAAAAGTGACAGATTTCATTGTCAGCAGACTTGCACTTCAAAAAATGCTATAGAAAGTTCTTCACACTGAAAGAAAATAATACCACATGAAAAATAGGATCTACACAAGAGAATGAAGAATGCCAGAAATGGTAAATATATGACTACATGTAAAAGACAATTTCTTGGGTTTTTAAGTTTATTTTTTAAATAATGGACTGTTTATTACATATATGGAGGTAAAATGTATGAGAACAACAGAAATAATGTGAAGAGAAAGTTGTATTATACATTTGTAAAGTTTTTATATTATATATAAGGTCATAATATTATTTGAAAGTAAACTATGGTAAGTTAAAGATGTATATTGTAAACTCCAGAGAAACCATTTTTAAAAAGTGTTATAGCAGGTCCGACCCTGTGGCTCACTCGGGAGAGTGCAGTGCTGGGAGCACAGCAGCACTGGGAGCGCCGAGGCCGTGGGTTCGGATCCTATATAGGGATGGCTGGTGGACTCGCTGGCTGAGCGCGGTGCGGGCGACACCAAGCCAAGGGTTACGATCCCCTTACCGGTCACACACACAAAAAAAGTGTTATAGCAAATAAACCAATGACAGTGTTAAAATGGAATACTAAAAAAATATTCAACTACCAAAAGAAGGTGGGAAAAGATTTTTTAAAAAGAACAAGGAGAACAAATATTAGACAAGTAGAAGTGTGATAGAATTAAACCAACCATATTAAAAATTACTTTAAATATGTATGGTCTAAACACCCCAATTAAAAGACAAAAATCACCAGTCTGGATAAAAAAGTAAGACCCAACTACATGCTGTCTTCCAGACAAAATAAATATAAGGACACACAAAAAAATAAAAAGTAAAATGATGGGACTCTGCTTCTTGTAAAGTAGCTCCTATTTAATCAGATCTTTCCCAGATAACTATAAATTCTAAACAAAATATAAATAAAACTCCCTAAAAGCCCCAGAGAATCATCAAAAGTAGGCAGAAAGTATAAGGAGTCAACATTTGAATAAAGAGAACAGCATTGGAGGAGTTTCTGGCTTCTGTGGCTTTTTTCTTGAAGAGAGGACACACATTGGCAAATGCACAGAGCCTCTACAATGAATCATTCACAATGGCCAGGATGCAACCCAACATTACTAAAAATATGAATAAAAGGGAAAATTAGAACCACACACAAAAGATAATCCATTGATATCAACCCCAAGATGATCCAGATGTTGTAATTAGCAGGTAGAGTGGATTGAATGGCCTCCCAAGGTTATTGAAGCTTAATACCCACTGTAAATTTTGAGAGTGGGAAATCCTATTATGGTAATTGAAAGGTAGGGCCTTGAAGAGGTGATTAGATTGTGAGGAGCATGCCCTAGTGTATGAATTAATGATGGTCATCATGGGAGTGGTTCTGAGGGCTTTAAAAGGAGAGCACATGAGAGTATCTCTCTCTCTGCTCTGCCATTTCTGCCATGCGAGACCCTGGGTCACTTTTGCCACCATGAAGGCCTTCACTGGATATGTTCCACGGACTTTGGGCTTCCCAGACTCCAAAACTGTAAGCAATAAATTTTGTTTTCTTTATAAATCACCCAGTGTCAGGTATTTATGTTACAAGCAACAGAAATGGACTAATACAGCAGGTAAGGATTTTTAAAGCAACTATTATAGCTATGCTCAAGGAAATAAAGGAAAATATGCTTGTAATAAGTGAACAACTAGAAAGTATAAATAAGAACCAAATGTCGAGGCATCAGCCTCAGCCTGATAGTAGGACTCATGGCCAAAGTGAGCTGGAAGGTTCTGGAGTAGAGAGTGGCCAGGCAAACCATTAAGTTTAGCTTGTGATGCTTATGATTAGAATCAATGATTCAAAATTGCCAGCTCACCTGGCAATGGGGACATGATGCAGTCACGTCCTCTTCATCTAATTTCTTAAGGTCTATCTCAGTTTATGAACCTCTTAAAATCATTAATCATCCAAGATCTGATAATTAAATCCTGTGTGATAAATACAGTCATTAATACAGAATTATCAACTCAACATTGCTGCTGTTTTAAAATCCACCCATAGGTCTCTTTCCCACTAAAACATGTGGTGATGACCAGAATACCAAGATTGAGTATTGCTTGTACTGTGCTTCTGGAACTTGGGTTTTAACCATTGCATAAAGGCACAGGAAGGACCCATGGGCTCACATATAAAATGTCTGAGTGGTAATCTCTATTGTTGCATGCATCAGGATGATAAGGTCCAGAAGTTTAAGCAAAACCCAGCCCAATGCCTAGTGAAGTTTGTTTAATGACTGTTGGATATTCTCTAGCCTCAACATAACAGAAGATGTTGACTGAACAGGCATCATATTGATGAGTCTTTTAATGGAACTTCCCCTGGCTTTGGTTTTATGACCAAGCATGGCAGATATTGGATCAAACACCCAATGGCATCATGTTACCTGGGAATCAAATATTATAGCAAGCAACCTGATAGATATAATCATATATGAAATGAATTTCTTTCTCCTTGTTGAAGACACGTTGGTAAATAGCAACTAGCCAGAGTAAAAACAGATCATTGTGGAGTTACTAATGGCTGTATCCACTGTAGGAAAAAAAATCCTCAGGTAGATTTTCAAGGCAAACCTCAGGTAGATGCATGCAAACTGGTGAAAGAAGGATTTTATGAATTTTTAAAATACAAGATTCAACTAAAAACGTTGAAAAGCAAGGTGATATGACTTCTTCTAGCTACATTCTCCCCATTCTCTTGGGGGGAAAAAAGGAACATAGAGTCTATTTAACAAAGGTTTTGATGAGTTTTCTGCTGGAAGAAGTTAAGTCAAGCAATAATGACCCATGTTTGATTAGCTAGTGAAGCAGGTAGAAGAAGTTCCATTCAGATACATTGTCTAGAAGTTAAGTTTTGTTCTTGAAGCCTAAACAAAGCAGACACAAAATAACAGATTTATTATGCTGGTGAGGTGTTTGCCACACCATTGGTGTAGTGATTGGACCTCTCTCACGCTATGAAAAATCCAATGTTAAGAAATAACTTTATTCAAGGGTAAAAAATCCTAATGGTCACGCCAACAACAATAATAACTTTTACTGAATGATAGAAATAATGTAAATAGAAAATTCACCTCTGCATGTTTAATGATCTAATAAAGGATGAAAATAAATCTTTTATGTTTTTGACCACTTGATACTGTCCTACAGGTCACTGGAGTTCTGTTTTTGTTTTTAATCTTTTTTTTGCTGTGCTTCTCAGGTGGAATAATTTCTATTGATCTGTTTCAAGTTCTCTTTTTCTTTTGCTGTCTCCAATCTTTTCTTCCGCTCATCCAGTGATTTTTCTTTTCCATTTCAGATGTCATATAACTCTTTAGTTTCTAATTTCCATTTGATTTTCAAAACACCTTCAATTTCCCTGATAAACTTTCCCCATTTGTTCAGTTATTATTACAATACCTACTTTGTCTTTGAATATATATAGCTCTTTAAATGTACTTCTAATTCCAAACCTTGGTCATCTTGGTCTATTTCTACCGACTGCATTCTCTTTTGATCTCAGAAATTATATCCTATGTCTTCACGTGCCTAGTAATTTTCTATTATGATCTGGTCACTATGAATAATATATTTTAAGGTCTATGGATCCCTCTGTTCTGAGATTTCCCTGCCTTAATCTTTCAGATATTCACTCAGCCCCTAACCCCATGCTATGATACTTTAAATTAAAAACACTGTACTTTTTTTCTTGTCCTCTATCCCCCTGTGTTGTGTGGTATGAGAAGTGTCGTAAGTGGAACAGCCTTGTAAACTTAATTCTCATCCAGTGAGTGATTCCCTTAAAGACTAGAATGCCCTACAGTTTCTGCCTGCTTTTGACCACTTTCTGGTGCCTTCAAATAAAAGTGTGTGTGTGTGTGTGTGTGTGTGTGTGTTGTTATATGAGAAAGGCACAGCTTGTTTTGATGTTACTTTCTGTTACCAGAATCAGAACTCCCAGTTAGGAATATACATTTAAAACAAGCTTTTTAGGTGATTCTTATGCACTCTAAAGTTTGAGAGCTGCTGTCTTAGATAAACCTCTGTGCTTAATTTCATCTTTTGAGTAGTCGTCTTCCTCACTGCAAAGAAAAATTTAAGCTCTTCGGGTACATTAGACATACTCCTTTAAAGCTAAAAGTAAAGCTCTATAAACGTGATAACCATACTGTTCCCCAGAGTGTGTCCCTTATTATTATGTTTTTCCAAAGGGACTTGAAACTGTTGAAAATCAGAGAAACATTGTAATAGAGTGGAAATAATACAGTGTGGCCCCATAGTACTACTTAGTTGTTAGGTTTTAAATGTGATTATACCCAAGGTAAAAATCTAATAATATCAAAATTATCCTAGAAAACCCATGGTGACAAAATTTGTTTATAAAATTTGATAGAATAACTTTTGTGCACATTAAAAGTTGAGAACTACTGAACTAGACAAAAGGGAGTAATACAAAGAAACTTCCTAAGCAGACGAGTGGGTTTCCAAACTATCTTGCTATCAAAAATAACTATAAAATTCCAGGATGTGAATCAGAGATAGGTAGAGAATTCTTAAATGTTTCTGTTTATTTAGACTATGACTCCTCTTGTGTATTGGAATACAACATGTTGACAATCAGCACTTAGCTCTGCTACTTACTAGCTATGTAATCTTCAGCAATTTACTTAACTTACTTCTCTCCTGTAATATGAATGCCAAAATGCCTGGGATATTTCCTGGAACATGTCAGAAGGAAGTGTCCAGGACTTTCCCTTTACATAAGAGTGTTCCCCAAGCTTTATTCTTGAGCAGCCCAGGCAAATGAATTTCTTACCATTGGTTTGTAATTCAATCTATGTTTTCCTAATACTTTCTCTGTAAGGGGTCAAGGCTTCAATAAACAACTTCCACTCAAGCACAAGGTAACCTTTGGAAAACTTATACTGTAATTCTCTCCTTACTTTTCCAAAAGAGTGCATCTTGATGGATAATTTTTGAGTCTGGGTAAGAGAAAAATAACCATAATAATTGTAATTACATCCTGGATAGGGCTTAAAATAGGGATTATATAATATCTAATTCTGATATTCCCACACAGAAATATACCAGCTGCCACTCTGGAAGCAATCAGTGAAAGTTCCATAATCTCCCTATATAGTGAGGATACAATGGTGAGTAACAATCTTGTGTGCCTTTGGGGCAGATGGGAGGCAGGGCTATGGAACTGCACTTACACAGGCTAATAAAAACAGACTGTGGAGAGTTTGTGGAATATTTCAACACCTCTCTCTCAACAATTCATAGAACAAGTAGACAGAATAAAAAAAGAGCATGGAAGACTTGAATAACACTATGAAACAAGCTGACCTAATTGACATTTATAGAACACTCTACAATAGCAGATTCTATTCAAATGTACACAAATATTTACCAAGATAGACCATATTCTGGGCCATTGAATGTCTCAGTAAATTTTTTTTCCAGCTGGTTGGTATACATATAGAACCCTGGAGGTCTCAATAATTTGAAAGGATTTTAGTCATACCAAGTAAGTACTCTGACCACAATAAAATCAAATTAGTAATCAATTACAGCAAGATCTCTGGAAAATCCTCAAGCATTTGGAAACTAAAGAACATAAGTCTGTATAACCCAAGAGTCAAAGAAGACATCAAAATGGAAATTAGAAAATATTTTAACTGATTTGAAAATGAAAATGAAAATAAAACACAACCTATGAAAATGCAGCTAAAGCAGTCCTTAGAGGGAAATTTGTAGTATGAAAAATGCCTATTTAGAAAAGAAGGATGGAACCTGTGAAGGTTACTTTTATTTGGAAAAAGAATCTTCACAGATATAATTATTTTAAGGATCTTCACATGAGGAGCTCACCCTTGATTATCCAGTTGGGCCCTAAATGCCATCACAAGCATCTTTATAAGAGAAGGACAAAGAGAAACACACACAGAGAAGAAGCCCATATGAAAACAGAGACAGGGATTGTAATGATGTAGTTATTACAAGCCAGTGAATGCCAAAAACTACCAGAAGCTGGTAGAGGCAAGGAACAGATCTATCTGAAACTTTGAAGAGAGTGTGACTCTGCTGACACCTTGATTTCACATTTCTGGCCCCAGAACTGTGAGAGAATAAATTTCTGTTCTTTTAAGCCTCAAAGTTTGTGGTAATTTGTTACAGCAGCCATAAGAAACTAGTATAGTCTCAAAACAAAGACCTCATCCTCTACGCTATTAAACTGGAAAAAGAAGACTAAATTAAACATAATGTTAGCAAAATAAAAGAAATAATAAGAATGAGAGCAGAAATCATTGAAATACAAAACAGAAAAAAAATATAGAAAGTCAGCGAAAACCCAAAGGAGATTCTTTGAGAAGATGAATAAAATTGATAAACCTTTAGCTAGGCTTATCCAAAAGAGAGAGAGAGAGAAGACAAAAGTCACTAATAACAGCAGTAAAAAAGGCATAACTACAGACCCCACAGATTTTTAAAGAATAATAAGGAAATAGCTTATATGAATAATTTTACGCCAACAATTTCAACAACTTTGATGAAATGGACAGATTCCTTAGGAAAAAATAAATAGCCTGAATATATATATGTATTTATATCTTATTTAATAAGATCATATTTATGTAATCTTCCCACAAAGGAAACTCCAGGCCAGATGATGTCACTGGTAAGTTGTGCCCAACACTTTAGGAAGAAATACAAAATTTGCACAAACTTTTCCAGAAAATTTGAGAGGTAGGAACACTTCTCAATTCATTCCATGAGGCTGGCATCACCCTAACATGAAAACCAGAAAAAATCATCACAGGAAAATTGGAGATCAATATGTTCATGAACATAGATGTAAAAGTTCTTAAGAAACTTTTAACAGGTTGAACACAATGATATATAAAATGAATAATAAATGATGATCAAGTGGAGTTTATTCCAGAAATGCAAGATTGGTTTAATATTCCCCAAACCAATCAATGTAACTCATTATGCTAACAAACTAAGAATAAAAAATCATATGGTCATCTCAAGAGATGCCAAAAAAGCATTGAACAAAATTCAGCATTTATCCCTGATATAATCTCTCAGCAAACTAGGAATAAAAGGGAACTTTTCAAACTGGCAAAGGGCAGTTATATAATACATACAGCTAACACCATACTTAATGACAAAAAATTGAATGCTATGTTAATCATGCATGTAATATACGACCCAGCATTCCACTCCCAGGTATTTACTTGAGACAAATGAAAGCATATGTTCCATATAGAGTCTTGACATAAATATTTATAGCAGCTTTATTTGTAATAGCCAAAAACTGGAAAAAAAAAAAGAACCCAGATGTTTATGCACAAGTGAATGAATAGACACATTTGTGTATATCCATACATGGAACACTACTCAGCAATAAATAGAACAACCTAGGGATACATGCAACAGCATTGATGAATCTCGAAATAATTATGTTTAGTAACAACAGCCAGACAAAATAGACTGCATACTGTTTTATTTCATTTATATAAAATTTTAGAAAATAATAACTAATCTACAATAACCAAAAGCAGATCAGTGGTTGCCTAGTGATGGGGATGGATGCAGGGAAGAGTAGGACAGAGAGCTCGCAAAGGGGCATAAAAAACTTTTGGGGTGTTAGATACATTCATTATCTTGATTATGGTCATGGTTTTATGGGTGTGTACATATGTCAAAATTTGAATTTTATACTGTAAATATATGCAGTTAATTGCCTATCAGTTATGCTGCAATGTTTATAAGTTCAGATTAGAATATGTTAAGTTTGGTGGACATTCACATGAGGAAGTAAACAACTGGAGATATAAGTCAGAAGCTCTGGAGAGAGGTTGGCTGGAGGAAACCATCAGCAATAGGTGGCAGCTGAAGTCATGGGGATGGGTATACAGGGAAGGGTTAGAATCCAATAATGGATTCTGGGAGGAAATGTCCAGAGTCAGAGGAAGAGAATCATGACAGAGTGATGACTCTGAAGCCAATGAGAGAATTTTGAAAAAGGATGATTAACAGCATCAAATGCTTCAGAGCACCAAGTACATTTCTAGGAACATGTCTAAGTGTTTTAAAATGGCCCTTAAAATCAAGGAGCCTATGGTCTTCCTGACGAGAACACAAACACATGATGCACTTCAGAAATCATTCAATTGTGATGAGTTGTCTTATTAATGTAACAGAAGTACAATAGAGATTCATCCATTTATACTTCATCTGCAAGTATATATTGAGCTCCTACTGTGTGTCAGACATTTAGTTGTTGGAAGAAGCAATTGGGCTTTTTTCAAAAAAAAAAAAAGATATGACTTAGTTATGGAGGTGGAGAGAATAATGTTTTGGCTAAGTAGAAAAGAACAAAGGCAGAGAATTTAGGCATGTGGTGTGGGGTGGGATAAGGAGGGTGGAGAGGATCCAGTCTGAGTAGAGTTCAAAGAAGGAAGAATAAATGGGGGGAAGCCTGCCTGGGTGAGTTGATGCCAGAGATTGGAGGGCTGAAAAGTACCCACCCGAGTGTAGCTAGTCCCAGAAATTTTCTTGCTCCAATATTTTCTATGGGGCTTTGCCCCTACTGCTTCAACGTAAGGAGAGAGCCCCCTTGTGTCAGGCTGTCCAGGAAGTAGAGCCGCTGCTTTCTCCAGGCTTTGGACATGCAAAAAGTGCAAGCTATTCCACTGGCCACAAAATACGTGTCCAATTGCCCTCAGACTTGGAGGGGAAATTCTTATAACGAGATTCCAAGGCAAAGCATAATTAGAAGACTTTAGGTACCACAGCAGCTTCCATGGCCCTGATCTACACATAGGCTCTTTCAAACAGCAAGTGCAGGAGGCTGGGTGATCCGTAGAGGCAGTCATAACCTATATTGCAGTGCTTTGGGTGGAATGGTGGACAGCCTGACATATGGTCAGGTGCATAATATGGTGAATAGTGGGGGTGAGCGAACGTGTGGCGGCTGATTCACTACCAGTCTCTGACAACTACCAGCCTTGAGTGTCTGGGGACCTAGCAGCAAAGTTTCCCCCGGACCACTCTGAGGCTGGAGTTCTCCGAATGGCCGGAAGAGGGCGCTGCGGATCGCCTCGGTCTGTCACTGCAGAACTCAAGTCCCAGGCGGCGACAGGGAATCCAGCCTCCATCCCGTCCCAAAAAACCCCAAGCCTCGGAGAGTCCCCAGAGTGGGTCTGGGGTCGGTACTATGGCCACTGGAGACTTTGCACCGGCAAAGTGTTGTGGGCTGGAGGAAGAAGGAAAAGTGTGGGAGATCGGAGAGGAGGAAAGGAAAGGAGGAGGGAAGTCCGGCGCTGCTGGCGACTCCGCGGGAAACGTGAACAGTCAAGGCCCACGGGCTCCCACTGTCGCGGCTACGCTTTGATGCAGGGCAGAAAGAGCTGCAGGTTTCAGCCATCTAAAGCTGAACGAAGCTGCACAGGTCCTGGGGCGAAGCAGCCGCGCCGCCGCGGGAATCCTTCCGGAATCTGTCACTTAGGTCTCAGGAGCAGCTGCAAAACTTTCCTGAGCTGCAGCCGCCCGAGAGCCTCCGCCTCTGGAGAAGGGGCTTCCCGTCTGTCAGAGCATCGCAGCATCGCCATCGTTCTCTCTTTCACCGGCTTAGAGGCTCATAATTTAAACAGTAACGAAGAACTGGAAAGAAAAGCAGTGGTTTCGCTGTGGAGCTGGGGCTCGGCCTCGCTGGGTCTGCAGGCGGCTTCAGGCCGGCGTCCGCCACCGCCCGCCCCTGTCTTGGTTTCTCCTCATTTCAAAAAGTGCTGCTAGCGCGGAGTTCCCTCTTCTCTCTACTTTGGAACCCGCACCCAAAATTTGCTCCTATCTCCTTCCCGCCAGAGGGCGCCCCTGGAGTTGGTGGAAAAAGCAGGGACTCTGAATACAACTCGAGTTGGATCCAGGCTTGAACTGCGTGACATGAAAATAGGCAGGTTTAGAGGCCACAGGTGTCAACCTCTAGGAGGACTTGACCCGACAGAGGAGCGGCTTCTTCCACACCAGAAGCCTGATGGCGGGACTCCTCCCCTGCCGGGGGTCTCTAGCCATAAACGTGCTCTCCCTCCCCAGAGCGCGCCAGTGCAGGAGAGAGGCGCACGAGCCGCGCTCAGACGGCCCGGCACGCCGCTCCTCTCTCCTCGCAGGTCTGCCCAGAAGCCACAACTTGGGAAAAGCATCCCCCAAAGGAAGATCGCCCTCACATGCCCTAGAAGGTCAAGCCGAGGAGAGAGGGAGCAGTAGAGGGATTTCTTCCCTGTACCGGGTCTGCGAAAGCCGCCCAGGGGCATGCCCCGGGGCCTCTCGAGGACCTTCCCAAGCTTTCAATTCTGGCGCCTGCAGATGCAGCGCGGAGGGGCCTTGTGGGACCCATTCCGGGAGAGGAATCCAGGAAGGCGTCCTCCAGGGGCGTTCCTCGGATCTCGCGGATGGGGAGTAGCGACCCCCAGTGCCTGGCTGCGTTCCTGCCTTCCGCTCCCTGGGCTCAGTTGCCTCGATGGCACTCGCGACCCCAGCCCAGCCAGGCTCTGGAGCCTTCACCGGGCTGAGGGAGACCCGCGGGAGTAGCCGAGGGGCCCAAGTGCTTCTCGCAGAGGATCAGAAGCCTGGATTCCGTTTCTATAAGCTCACAATACAGAATCAGAAGAAATAACTCTTCCTGTTTGCTGGCGACTTTTATGACTTACAAACTCAAGCACATGACTGCAGCCTGATATTATTTGAATCGGTAGCAAAACAATCCAGGAAGGTACACGGGGCAGGTTAAAAATATTTCTGCAACTCTGGAAACAGGTGCTAAAGGCTTTTGTTTCCTTAACATGTGTTGAGGTGCTGGGGGATTCAAAGGATGAGTAAAAAAAGGTCTTGCCCTGGAGGAGAGAAGTCAGAAACAACACACTAGTTTACTCTGGCTGTGACGGGGTAGCCACAAGGGCTACACTACACAGCTGGAAAATGACAAAGCCAGGGGTCGAACCCCAGGACTTCTGACCTCTCTCTCAAGTGCTCTTCCCACAACCCCAGAGCTCTTGAAGATCGGGAAATGGTGCAGAAACCCATACATAAGCCTTCATTGCAACCCTTTCTATCTCGGTTGGATCCCACAGTAACATTTGCCACAAAGTAACTACATGTTATTTGGGCGATTTATCGTTAAGGTGTAAGATCCGTGTGGGTAGGAGCTGCATCTAGATTAAGCCAGAATTTTCTAGCCCAGCACAGTGCCTGGCATGTAGCAGGAGCTTCATAAATATTTGTTGAATGAATCATGAATTGCTGTAAAACTCAGAGCAAGACAACACTACTAGAAAATACGATCGCTCAGTGCCCTGGGCAGGCGTGAAGGGGTACGAAAGGAGTTAGGTAAGGCGGTGCGGCGGACAGACAGGCATTCTCTCCTCAACGTCCCACCGGTCCGAGCTCTACACCCCGAATTAGTCTTCTTATGAGCCCTCTGTTCTTGTCTCTCAAAGTGACACTGCAAGAGAAGGGCGTTCCCTTCGGCCACGCGGGTGTGAGCAAAGGCTGATGGCGCTTCGGCGCATCTAGACCTGGGCCTGGGCCTGCGACTCCGCCGCTCCTCAATTCCGGACCCAGCGCAGCCAGCAAAGCAGAGTGTGGTCGGGACTGAGGCGGCCGCGTGCGGCAGCGCCAGGGAAAGCTCCACGAGGGGCCAGCGCCGGGCCGGCCCTGCCCGCTCCGCACCGCGCCCACCCCACCCGGGGGCGTATTAGTTTCAGGAGAAAGGAAGACTCGCGGTGGACTCGGTGTATTCGGGATTCCCGAATACACCCTGCAGCCACGGAAAAGCCCTTGGTTTAACCCGGTCTGCCCTATTTCGGATGAGTTCAGGAGGCGGCGGGAAGAAATAACGCTCTTAGCGTTAGAAGGGTCAGAAGGGTGCTGGGGCCGAGGGAGGGCCTCCAAGGCCTTTGCCCGGGTAAACTCGCGATAGAGATATCCGTCTTTCCCCGCAAGGCGCCTTGGTCGTTGGGCTTCTTGGCAGTGCGGCCCGCCTGGGGAAGCCTGTGGAGCGAGGGCTGTGCGTGCCCGGGCGGGGGAAGGACAGGCGCCGGGGGCCTGGGCGGCAGGGCGCTGCGGAGGCCCGGGCCGGGGCTCGGGGCTCGGGGCTCGAGGACCGCTGGTGCTGGCGTGCCCGCGAGGAGGCGCCGGCCGGCCGACGCAAGACCAGGCCCAGCTGCGGGAGCAACTAGGTGGGAACATGAAGGGGGAGCCGGTGCCTTCCCCGCCCTCCTCGGGCTCCGGTCTCCAACTCAGCACCCGAACCGCCGCCTGCTGCGTGGCTCGGGTCCTGGTTCAGAGCCGGGGATCTCCTCAAGAGCTACGGCCCGACCGGGTGACTCGAGGGGTCTCCGAGCCGAAGGCCGAGTCGCTGCCAGCCACGTGTGTCGGGGGCCTGCTGCGGGGCTGGAAGGCTGCAAAGGGAGGAAGGCCGAGATGGCACGGCCTCGGAGCTGAGGAAGAGCCACCCGACTCTTTCCTTCACTCACACCTGGGGCCCTAAAGACCGGGGAGGGAATGGTCAGGATAAGAACTACAGAAATCTCCAGTGCTGGCACCGAGCTTAAAATTTTTCAAAGCACTTTGACGTGCCCAACATTGAGTATCACAAATACCATGTGAAGAATTATTTCCATTTCTAAATGGCATTGAGTTTGGGAGAGTTGTACGACATTTTATCCACACTTGGTGTTTCTTACACTGAGCAACAAGTATGAAATGATGCAGAGGGAGAGAGAGAAAGAAGTCGATTCACTGGGAAACCCATCGTCCTTCTTAATAAAACCTCATTCGGGACACTGGCTCTCCCGGGTCGCGCTGCAAACAAGGTCTGTATTCAGCTTTGGCTTGCCCTCCGTCGGTCGTTCACTTGAGCCCGGCGTCGCCTCCCCTCCTGGCTTCCTGGGCTCAGACACCACATTGACCAAAGCGCAGTTAATGGGGCCTGAGCCGTTCCTGAGAGCGCCCCCCAGAGAGAACCCTGGGAAGCGAGGTCCCGGAGCCCAGCCTCGCGCCTGTCTTCCGCAGCGTGAGCAGCGAGCGCGTCTCCCACCCCAAAGGCGCGTGCGGGCTGCGCGGAAGCGCGGGCCCAGGAGGGAGGCCCGGAGTCGCCCTGGACTGTCCCTCCCCTCCTAAGGGAGGTAGTCGGTGAGGAAAGCGAATGTTAGTATAGGAGTTGGCTTTGTATTGACGAAGTACAAAGCGCTCTTCAAGGAGATAATTGAAATCTTAAAATAAAAAGCAAAGGAGTGAAGCAACTTTCCCTACTCTTGCTAGTAATGAAAAAGGAGACTAACCCAATACATTAAATAGTTCAAAACTGCCTTTAATCATCGGGAGCTCCCTGTCTACTCGGAGGAGGGGGGGGGGGGATGTGAAAACAAAACCCAAATTCGAGAAGCCTCCTTGACCGGCCACCGAAGCATCCCTAGCGCGGAGAGGAGGCTAAAACAGCCAAAGAGAGAGCAAAACAAAAACAAACAACCAAAACGTTTAAAATCCAAGCAGAAAAGTTGGAGTCGGTCTCAAAATGTGCGCCGTGCAGAGCACCCCTCGGTAGTCCACCGGGCTGCAGGCCCCGGCCTGGCCGGAGCCACGCAGCAGACGCCCCGGACCTCGCAGGGGAGAGCCGCCCATCGCTCCCCCTCGCCTGGCGGCCAAGTACCCTCAAGGCGCGGGGCTCACACTTGAAGCCTGGGAACATGCAGACAGGAAACCCACTTCCTCCTAAGCAGTTTTCTTGCCCGCCAGATGAGAGGCGCCCAATTGAAGCAGAATGATCCTCATCTACTAATATCCAGCGTGGCCACAAAGCGACTGGCCATTTACGCCGCCACTTTAAACAAAGATATTTGGTTATTCCCGGAGAAGCAAGTGCACTCTCGCATGGCTGAGCTCCGGGCGGAGGCGAGCCTCAGCCCAGCCTCCCGCCCGCTGGGCTGCCCGCGCCTCGATGTTCGCCCCCTCCCGGCCAGCAGGTCCCGCCCGGGTTCAGGCTCACTTTTGCCTGGCAACAGACGGGCTGGCATTCGCGCCGCTCCCTGACCGCGCCCTCCCTGAAACACCAAGGGGGAAAATAGCACGGCTCCGGGCTCGGGTGCCGGGGCTGGGATGTCCTCGGAAAGTCAGCTCCGGCCCCAGGACCCCGCTTGTCCGGGCGATGGGCAAGGGTCAGGGATACCAGGTTTGTTCGAGGTGGGGCAACTTCACTGACGGACTCTCCCGTTGGTCCTCCCCCCACGCCCCGTCCTCCCAGCTCCGGAGACCAGTGGTGTGTTTGCCCTGGCCGGGGTGGGGGTGGAAAAGGGAGCCCCGTCTGTGTGTGTGTGTGGGGGGGCGTGATGCGGGGGGAGCCTGGCCCGCTGAGAACCCCCGAGCTAGAGGGGGACTGGCGAGGAGATGGGGACAGCCTCCCAGCGCCCCCTCCGCCCGCTCGGATTCTCTCGGGTAGGGGGAAAGGGGGCGGGGAGCAGAGGTGTCCCTCTGACGGCGGCAGAAGAGGCAGACAGACTGATAGACACGTAGACCAACAGTGCGGCCCCAGGGTGCGTCCCCAGACTCGATCGTTCATTTGGTGGCGACTGGGGCTCGGCGCAGCAAAGCCTGATGTGGCCCGGAGGCAGTGGGAAGGCGCGGGGCTGGGAGGCCGCGGCGGGAGGGAGGAGCAGCCCCGGCAGGCTCAGGTGAACCCCCCACCCCTCGTCCTCCTCCTAAAGACCTGTCCCCGCCGGGAGCCCGGACCGAATCGGAGAGTGGCTCCACTTTGTAACTCCGCAAGTTGGTTGCAAAGCAGCATTCGCCTTCCTTGCTCGCCACCAGCCCTCCCCCTCGGCTCCTCGCCACCACCGCCCGCCTCCCCGCCCTCGGCTCCCTCCTCCGCCCCCTCCCCCGCCTCCTGCCCGCGCGCCGCAGCACCCCACAAAATATGGGGGTGGGGGTCCGGGGAGGGGGAAAGAAACGCTTCGGGTCTCGTCTCTGCCTCTCTCTCTCTCTCTCTCCCTCTTTGAGACCTAAAAATCCTGACGAGTGAAACTTAAAGGTGTTTACCTTGTCATCAGCATGTAAGCTAATTATCTCGGGCAAGATGTGGGCTTCTATTGTCTTGTTGCTTTAGCGCCGACGCCCCGCCTCTGGCGGCTGCCTAAAACCTGGCGCCGGGCTAAAACAAACGCGAGGCAGCCCCCGAGCCTCCTCTCAAGCCAATTAAGGCGGACTCGGTCCACTCCGTTACGTGGACATCCAACAAGATCGGCGTTAAGGTAACACCAGAATATTTGGCAAAGAGAGAGAAAAAAAAAGCAGCGAGACTTCGCCTTCCCCCTCTCCCTTTTTTTTCCTCCTCTTCCTTCCTCCTCCAGCCGCCGCCGAATCATGTCGATGAGTCCAAAGCACACGACTCCGTTCTCAGTGTCTGACATCTTGAGTCCCCTGGAGGAAAGCTACAAGAAAGTGGGCATGGAGGGCGGCGGCCTCGGGGCTCCGCTGGCGGCGTACAGGCAGGGCCAGGCGGCACCGCCGGCCGCGGCCATGCAGCAGCACGCCGTGGGGCACCACGGCGCCGTCACCGCCGCCTACCACATGACGGCGGCGGGGGTGCCCCAGCTCTCGCACTCCGCGGTGGGGGGCTACTGCAACGGCAACCTGGGCAACATGAGTGAACTGCCGCCGTACCAGGACACCATGCGGAACAGCGCCTCCGGCCCCGGATGGTACGGAGCCAACCCAGACCCGCGCTTCCCCGCCAGTAAGTGAGGCCGCCCCACTGCGGGGCCGCGGGCTGAGCACAGGAGGCGCGGCGCCGGCCGGCTGTGCGCTGGGCATCAGGGAGGGCGGCCGGGCAGTGGCGCTAGGGAGTTGGGTGCGAGAGCTAGGGATTCTTTCTCCTGCAGGGCTGGGGGGTGCAAGAGGAGGTACGCGGTAGGGCTAAGGTGCTGTGCACAGGTGTACTCGGCATCTGCCTGGCGCGGCCGACCAGCAGCTCTGCTCCGCACGGAGGACCTCGGAGAGCCGAGGGGGCGACCCCCCAAGCTGAGGGAGCACGGGCGAACGGAGCGCAGAGAGGCGAGGCCTGGCCAGGAAGGGAGGCCACCCTGCTGGGACGGGACGGGACGCACTCAGACGCCTGGCCCGGCCCGCTTCCCTGCGGAGTCTGGGCAGGTGGGAGGGCGCGCGGCTCTGGAGGGGGCTCTAAGTGGGCCGAGCAGTTGCCCTCATCGGGGCCAGCAGCGCAGAGAAGCCAACAGGCAAAGAGTCTGGGGTCTCGAGCTTTCGGAAGCGAACACCCCCCTGTCCTAACCTCCCAAAGTTGGGGTCTACCGTTGGACCCCAGCTCCCGGCCTGAGCCCTGTTCGCCGCCTGTGGCCAGCTAGCACTGTGCCTCTGACCAGAGCTGGGCACGAAAGGAGCAGGAGCGGCCTTCGCCCACTGTGCCTTTTGGGTCGAAAGAGGGTACTGAGACTGGGGGAGGGTAGCCGGGGCTGAGGACAGGAGCACTCCAGTACACTCCTCGACGGCAAGGCCTGGGACAGGCATTGGCGATCCCCCACGACTGGGACTGTCAGGGCCAAGCGCTAGGAGGCTTGGGTGAGAAGGGCGCCGTCGGGGCGGGCCGGGCGGGCCAGGCGGGCCAAGGGCGCAGAAGACAAGGGTGGCCTGGCCCAGCCCGGCCCCGGCCGACGCTGTGCGTTTGTCGCTTACAGTCTCCCGCTTCATGGGCCCTGCGAGCGGCATGAACATGAGCGGCATGGGCGGCCTGGGCTCGCTGGGGGACGTGAGCAAGAATATGGCCCCGCTGCCAAGCGCGCCGCGCCGGAAACGCCGGGTGCTCTTCTCCCAGGCGCAGGTGTACGAACTGGAACGACGCTTCAAGCAGCAGAAGTACCTGTCAGCACCAGAGCGCGAGCACCTGGCCAGCATGATCCACCTGACACCCACGCAGGTCAAGATCTGGTTCCAGAACCACCGCTACAAAATGAAGCGCCAGGCCAAGGACAAGGCGGCACAGCAGCAACTGCAACAGGACAGCGGCGGTGGTGGCGGAGGTGGCGGAGGCGCCGGGTGTCCCCAGCAGCAGCAGGCTCAGCAGCAGTCGCCCCGCCGTGTGGCCGTGCCAGTGCTAGTGAAAGACGGCAAACCGTGCCAGGCGGGAGCCCCTGCGCCGGGCGCCGCCAGCCTACAGGGCCACGCACAGCAGCAGGCACAACAGCAGGCGCAGGCCGCGCAGGCGGCAGCGGCGGCTATCTCGGTGGGCAGCGGTGGCGCTGGTTTGGGCGCACACCCGGGCCACCAGCCGGGCAGCGCAGGCCAGTCTCCGGACCTGGCGCACCATGCCGCCAGCCCCGCGGCGCTGCAGGGCCAGGTCTCCAGCCTTTCCCACCTGAACTCATCGGGCTCGGACTACGGCACCATGTCCTGCTCCACCTTGCTATATGGTCGGACCTGGTGAGAGGAGGCCGGGCCGGCCCTAGCCCAGCGCGCTGCCTCACCGCTTCTCCTGCCCGCCACACAGACCACCATCTACCGGCTGCTCCACGCGCTTCGACTTTTCTTAAAACCTGTCCGCGTTTAGACCAAGGAAAAAACACAAAGGCCAAACTGCTGGACGTCTTTCTTTTCTTTTTAAAATTTGTGGGTTTTTTAACAAAACAAAACAAAACAAAGAAAACAAAAACAACCAAGCGAATCCAATTCCATAAGGAATCTTTAAGTAGAGAAGGACCTAGAAAGAACAGCTTTGAGGGTGTCTTTTTGGTGATTCAAATGGGTTTCCCACGCTGGGGCGGGGCACAGTTTGGAGAGGGCTCTGTGCTGCCATGGCTCTGGACTCTAAAGATCGCAAACTACACGCTGGATACACTCTGACAGCAAAGTGGACTCGCTTGTAAATACCAGGATTTTTTTTTAGAAGGGAGGATGGGAACTGGGGAAAGGAAAGACTCTTCGACATAACCCACTTGTCACTGACACAAAGGAAGTGCCCCGGTGCCCCGGTGCCCTCTTGGCCGCCTAGGTTCAGCCAGGACCATCCCCCGCGAAAATTGTTTTATGTTTGTTGTGAACTTGTAGATGTAAAACGCTGTCAAAAGTTGGACTAAATGCCTAGTTTTTAGTAATCTGTACATTTTCTTGTATAAAGAAATACACTCCCAGTCCCCAGCCCCTCATATTTTTTTTTTTTATGGGCATTGACAAATCTGTGTATATTATTTGGCAGTTTGGTATTTGCGGCGTCAGTCTTTTTCTGTTGTAACTTATGTAGATATTCGGCTTAAATATAGTTCCTAAGAAGCTTCTAATAAATTATACAAATTTAAAAAGATTCTTTTTCTGATTAAAACCCCTCCTTTTTGTTTGGTTTTGATTTGGCCTTAAATGGATTTTTTTTTCTTTTTCTTTTTCTGGTTGGGGCGGGGTGGGGAGGGCTCATCTTTGACTTGATGGGATCTGAATTTTTGGTCCTCGTCCAGCAAGGAAAGTGAGTTTTGTTCTGCCTTGGAATTAAGTGGAACCAAATCTGAGCAGTCCTGGGACTCGGCAATAGAGAAAAGAAAAGCGAAGCTACTTCTACCAGGAGGGAGAGAGAGAAAGAGAAAGAGACCACCTTCTGTTTTCAGAAACCTCAGAACTATCTACTGTGGTCTTATACAGCTGAGCCACTGCTTAAAAAAAAAAAAAGAAAAGAAAAAGAAAAACCCGAATGAGCTAGCACTATTAGTGAGTGGATCGCCCCTGTAGATCTGAACATCAAACCTTTATTTCTAATTCACGGCCAAGCCCCTTCAGGGTTAGGATTTGGTGGAAGGTTGTTTTCGAAAGTGAAGTCGTTCCCGGGTTTTATTTCTGCTGTAGAGCAGCGATCCCAGCTCAGGGACCAGCAGCGGACCCCCACCCCCACCCCCGCTTCTCAAGGCTTCTGTGGCCTCGGGCGATGTCCATCTTGGGGGACGGGCCTGAGGACGCCCCTGGCAGGATTTTGGAAGCTGGGGTTTTCACTCTTTGTTCCACCAGTTTCCATCTCTTGGCTCCCAAATCTTCATAGCAAAAAATCTTTCTCCTGCATTCAACTCTCCACCTCCCAAACCTCGGCAAAAAAAAAAAAAAAAAAAAAAAAAGTCATTTTTGACTCTTTTTTCCAACCTCTAATTTCCTGGTCTCTTCACCACTCAGACCTATGTGTTGGTGGAAACTATTGCGGTTACTGTGGGGGGTGGGTGGGGGGTCGAATGAGAGGTTGTGGACAGAGAGAAAAATCGTAGTACCTGAATGGCCTGTTGCCCTTTCCCTGTCACCCCTGATAAACCTACAGAGGAAAGAGAACAGGGTGGGCTCTGACAAATTTCCCTCCCAGCACTTTCCTCTAGGTCTGGAAGTGTTTGATTATGGGGAGCTAATTAGTACTTGGCATGTATTCACTTCTCGCCTAGATTTTCAATTTTCTTTTTCCTTTCTTGCCTCTCTCTCCCCTCTTTCATTCTTCTTTTTATTTTATTCTCTCTCTCTCTCATCCCCGGCTGCCACCCGCTCCATCTCCACCCCACCCCCACCTCTACCCCCATCCCAACCCCAGGAGCTTGTAAGGGAAGTAGACTGGCCTGAGTTCTTGATCTGCACCCAGCAGCCCTTTGTTGGCTTACTGCGGGCTCCTCTCGCTTAGTGCCCAAGGAATGGGGGCTAGGGCGGGCTTTCTCCTTCAGAAACCCAGGCCTAGCCACTGAGATACGATTTCCAATATCCAGAAAGGACTGGGAGATTCCAGGACGATGGTTGGTTTAGGTCTTAGTAAGTGTGCTGGTTGAGGAGAATATCGGCAGGCCTCACATTTTGGAAAACAAACAAACAAAGGAAAGTTTTGACATTTGTGTTGGAATGGGCAGCCCTGGTTCTGGGACAGGGAATGTAGGTGGCCAAGCCACTCAGCTCAAGGTGGGCTGGGCAGGAGAGGTGGGTACTGCAGCTGCCGTTTGGCTGCAAGGTCGGGATTGAGCTCCACTCAACCTGCCCCCTGCCTAGCACGGGCAGGTCGGGCGGTGTCCGGCTGGAGCCACGGCGGCTGACACCCTCCTCCACCTTATTAGCCAGAAGCGGGCCCCTAGGAGTCACAATTTTAGTGGGCTGTGGTACCCCTGGCCTTATCACCGTTGCACTGGATAGAGTTTCTATCAAATACACTCTTCTCCCGCCGCCTAGAGTCGGCTTAGTTTGAAGTCTGTTTACTCGTCCCGGGGAAAGGTAAATTCAGCCGGGCCTGCGGATGGGACAGAGACAAACAGTGCTTTGGCCGCTTCTCGCCATCAATCACGCGGAGTCCACTCGCTCCCGCTCCTGGCCGGAGGACTTGTCGCAGCTGCAGGAAGCGGCTTTGCGACGCAATCTGAAGCGTCTCGTTAGCGAAATAGGTGTGCGCTGGGCGCAGCTCAAGAGGATTCCGCAGCCTGGGGCCACCCTCCGTCCCCACAGTCCCGTCAGCCTCAGAGAAGCCGATAGTCGATCCCTCTCGGAGTCCCCTCCCCTAGGTCTCCAGCAACTCGGGCACAGGTCCGTTCTGGCCTGCCCCGCGGAGAAATCAGCATTCTGAGGACGCCCCTGCGCTGAGATGCCTGGAGAGCCGGAAGCTTCCCCCACGTGTGGGGGCAGAACAGTTCGCCCAGAATCTCTGCGAAGCTTTGCCCCAGCGAAGTACCCCACCCATCCCTAGGCCCCGATGGCTGCAGGGAGTGGGGGAGATTTTGCAGACAGCATCTCCCCCACTTCCTCCTCTTCCCCACCCCCACCCCGCCGTGTAAACACGAGGACTTTCTCGAGAGCCCTGGAGAGCCGCTCTAGTGGCTTCGGGGCCTGAAACCCCAGGCTTGGCTTGTTTGATGTTTCGCATCCCAAAGCGGCTCCCCACCCCCGCCCCAGCCTGGGAACCCGGGAGCTGTGGGCTGGCGAGGAAGGAAAGCAGCCCTCTCAGCCGGCGGGCCGGGGACTGGGCCGGGCTCAGGGGAGGCGAGAAAAGCGGGACAGAGATGCTCTGAGCAGGGGAGAAAGGGATCCGGGCTGCTGCTGCCACCAGCAGGGGCACAAACTGGGGTCCTCAAGGCCAGGAGGCGGGTGGGGGCAGGGGCCAAGGCTCGGGGTAGGAGCTGGACTGGTGGGATGTAGCTTGGGGCCCGCAAGTGAAATCCGAGCCAGGCCCAGGCCGACTCTGCGGGACACGCAATGGGCACCTAGCCCTGGAGGCGGGGGAGGCCCCGCGCGCTACAGTCCAGGGGCCTCTCAGGAGGCAGCTCCTTCCCACTCCTTAGGGCTTTGCCTTTCATAGGGAGACTTGCTCGGGAGCCTCCCAAGGGATTTTAAAGCTTTCTGGGGCAGGGCTGGGGAGCTTCGTGACAGCGTCTCGGCCTAGCGTCGTTATCTCCGATTCCGAGACCCCAGGGAAGAATTCTCAGACTTTCGAGGTCGCGCAGCTTCGAGCGCGCTCCCCCGCGTACGCGCGTCGTTGAGGGGCTATGTCGAGGCGCGAGCGCACAAAAGGTAGCGCGAGTCTCTTCTCAGGCGACCCAAGATAAGAGGAAATGAGAGCGGGGTTTTCTGACTTCCAATTCATTAGGGACAAGGTAAGGTCAATGTTTTCTCTATTATGTTTTTATCTTAAAAGCGGGTCAATTTAAGATAAGGGGGAAAAAAATCCAGGATCTGTGCGAACCGTGCTGATAAAGACTGACCCCTTTGCTGAACTAAACGCAAGCCAGGCAGACATTCATTTTCTACAAACAAGAGTTGAGAGAAGCTGCCTTGAATTCTGATAGGATGTCTCCAATCTCTCTGGACATTGCTCCCCCTTCCCTACCCCCTCACCCCCCAATTACTGAAGTGAGGAAACAGAGTGAGCCGGCAATTTTATTTGTGGAGAACGAGGAAGCCCGTTTGGAAATGTGAATTTGAGATGGCATGATTCTAAGGCATGGTTTGCTGGCTTGTTCGTTTCAAACACAGCTTTCGTCTAGAATGGAAGGAAAGTGACAGATATGTGTATTGGGAGGAATGAGGCTGAATGCTTTCCTTGCTGGGCCAGTCCCCCATTAGGAGATAATGGCACAACTTTCCTCTGGCCCTTCCTACCTGGTGTGTTCCTCCCTGTGCAATTGTGTTCCTGAGGCTTCGGGCCACCTTCTGTGGGGCCCAATTTGGAATCCTGACTCAACTTGGAGCATGGAAAGTTTTCTGGTACCTCTTTGTCCAGTGGCTTCTGGAAGGAGTGTCCTATCTCTAGTTACCCTCTCTGGCAAGCTTGTCCACTCAAGCGGCTGGAGGAATTGGGTATGGGTGGGAGTAAATGAAAGTATGCGATTTATTGAAGGGGAGGGCCAGGATCTGCATGCACCTTCACCCCCCCACACCCCATGAAGTTATGTTTCTGAACTTTCTTTGATCAAAGGAAAGGAGGAAGAGCAGGCTCAGCAACTTGGCAGCACAGCCTTTGCCTCATCTGAGGCCATAGCCGAAGTGGTGACCTAATGCCCAACTTGGAGGGCATCTAGGCACAGTCCTGGACCTCTGTCTCTCTTCTTATTTATAAGGTTTCCCATTTGATCTTTGCTTCCTAAATATTTATTACCTTTGTTATTATGAGTTGTAACAAAGTTTTGGAAAGGGTAAGATTTAAATTCATTTTTCTGTTTTACTTCTTTTTATTTGGAAGACACTAATATAAATGAATCACTGTTAGTCCTCTGCCTGAAATATAAATAAAACATAAACATAAATACTGTAGGGAGTAAAACTTGTTAAAGAGAACTCTTTCCTCCAACATAATAGTCACATCTGATTCTTCTCACTCTGTGTATAGGTATGAATGGTCTTTAAAAAGTTCATGGAAGATTCATATTTTTTTAAATTCTATTTTCCATGAATTTTTTGAAGTGCCCTCGTATAAGTGGTTGCATAAAGATGTCTGTGTATAGAAGTATATACACATATTTATTTATCTTATACACATCCATATCTATCTTATGTATCTATTTTATAAGATATTCAAAAAGGAAATTTTTCATATAGAATTCTCTTAGTAGGGGATTTTACAGACATGTTATATGCAAGAATGTTGAATCAATGAAGATGTCACATGAAACTGAGTTTCCCTTAAAAAACCCAAATAAACAAAAACTTTTTTTAGTTATGCCAACTTTAAATTGGAATATTTATTTATTGTCATGTGAAAGTCTGGAGAACTAATTATGTTTTGGGAAATCTTAAAATGTATTCTTTAAAAAATTGAACTTGGCGCCTGAGACACAGATGTAAAAGAGATTTATTGAGCAATGTGTAACAAAAATTGTTGCCTCTTGCTGAACTTCCAGTACCTACTAGCAGAAATCGTTAGTGTGAGTACTACTGCTCAGCTAACAACAACAAAATCCAAAAAACAAAAACAAAAAAAACCCCCAAACAAATGGAAAATTTTCTGCTCCTCATTTGTAGGAAACGTCCTCGGTATCTCAGCTATCACATAGTAGTGAAAATAAGAGGGCAGGTCTGAGTGTTGTGTGATGAGAAAAAAGGAAAACTTTTTATCTGCACCCCATCCTCCATTTTGCACATTTGGAGGAATCCTGTCTTTGATCGCTAGATTACGTGTTTAGTAACAGCATTGGCGGAGTGTTAAACATTGCATTTCTAGGGCTTTTGGTGATTGTCGATAATTTCATTTCTACAAAATGAGAAATGCCAGGTAATAAAAAGTGTCATTCTCCTGTCGCCATGCTCTGAACCATTCTTTGGAAAATCACCCAGAACAGGACGGCCTCCACTTTCCCTTGAATTCTCCAGCCCAATACTGCTGCTCGAAGATGTCCAAAGCTCTAGGAAAACAAGGGTTTATTTGGCTCGCGTGCTACTGATTTACCTGATCTCTCCGGCACATACACAGCTGAGTGCACGTGCACAGACGTAAACCTGGGAATTACCGTAATGACACGAAGAGGACCCAGAGTTGATTCCTCTGAGCTGGCTGCTCACTCTGCCCTAACTCAGGAGACCCAGTCAATGTTTTATGATTTGGCTATGCCTGTGTGTAGAGGGATCCCCATAAAGTTAGGGTCTTTGCAGACGCTCCCAGGGCACCAGGTCTCTAAACAGACTTGTAGCGACAGGTTTTTTCAGCAGAGGTTTTTTTCAATCCTCTTGAAACCTCAGAGGATTAAATCTCTCTCCCTGCCAGGCCACTCGAGGGTGCCTCGAGGTCTGCAAGGCCTGGGTAGGATCTAAAGAGATGGGGGGCTGGGCAGTGACGTCTTATTCCTTCCCTTCTGACTCTGCTTCAGAAAAAACTACAACTCTTACACCGCAGGTGTGCACTGAGCACACATCCCCACCTCTAGTCAGGACAGACAGAAGTTGTAGCTAGATCATGACTAACCACCAATGTGTAGTATTAATGGAAATGTCAATTACTGCTCCCTGGCAGGACTGTTGAGGCTCAGGCCTGGGTGCAGTAAACCTTGGGAGTGCTGCATTGTATCATACCTACAACTTACCCAACAGGTAAAGCTCAGATATCTCTCTACACATCCACATAGTCCATTGGCTTCATAATGAAACAAAATGGAAGAACTTTTTGGAAATATTCAACAAAAAGCCAAACCACCCACAGCCATAATCTACAATTGAATGGGGGTAAAGAGAAAACTTTTGGGATCTGTGGTAGTATACAAGCTCCTTGATATTAATCTTTCTGTACGAACCATCTAACAATTACAGCGCCACATCAACACAAAATTAGTTGTTGAAAATTCTCGACATGGTGGGATACTTAGATTCTGTTAGTTGTGTGTCTGTGAAAGCTGGGGTTTCTATTGTGTGTGTATGTGGTTCCACTATTTGGAAAATCAAGAGAGGAGAGGAGAGAGGAGAGGAACAACTGTCCCTGGTGAAAGTGTGTGGGGTTCTGCTGGTGGTTGTGACAGCTGAGAGATACTGGTTATAGCTGGGCCAAAGCGTTGGGAAGGGGCAAATGAATGTGTGGTGTGCGTGTGGCATTTAGGGGGTGATAATAGTGGGGTGGGCCTAGGAGATGGGGGAGAGGTGGTGTGTGCACCATGTCTGAGCTTTGGGCCGGTAACACAACAGCAACGTAATTATCTAGCTGAAACAAGCCCAAATGGCAAAAAGTTGCAAAATAGATAGACCTCCGGGAGAAGAGAGGGAGCTGGTTACAGAGGTCTGCAGCCATCATCCTTTTTTCAATACATTTTAAACAAGAGGATCTAGCGAGTGATTCTGATTCAATACACATAATCAGTTTGCAAGTCTTATTTCCATTTGAAAACAGGGCCATTTGCAATCATAAGAGCCGGACACGCTGAAAGATACGGAGTGCATTCCGAGCAGATGATGGGTGACAGAATCTGTAGGCAAGCACTAAATATTTTCTTCTAGCTTCAGACCTTGTGCATCAGTCTTTAGTCCCGATGTATTTTAAATGGAATATTCCTGTAAATATATAACTTAATTGCTTAGAAAGGCGAGACTTCATGGTTGGATAGAAATAACCGGCAAGAAAGGTGGCAGAGAAGCCATGTTCATTGAGCTTGTCTTCGTCATTTAATGACGAGTACACTGGGTAAAAGACTTAATGGAAAAATTGAATTTGTTTTTTTAAAAATGGCCACTAGAAGGTCTTGCTCAGGGCTAAAATCCGCAGGCTGGAACCGCGGAGCCCTGGCCCTGTGTGGCAAGGACGGGCGGGAAGTTTGCGGGGCCGGGCTGCGGAGCCTCGAATAAAGCTCAGGGGGCAACCCCGCAGCCTCCCAGCTACACCGCCGAAAACCTGGGGCCCCTGGTGGCCATGGGGTTCCAAATTGGCTGCGCAGTGTCTCAACTGGGAGTGTGGGCGCTTGAAATCTCAAGCTATTTTATGGTCTCTCGTCGTGGAAAGTTTTGGTTTCCAGGACCAAGAAGCAGCAGTCTGCGCCCTCCCCACTTCTGTCCTCAGCCACTCTCTCCGCCCCCACTCCCCTTCCCCCCTCGTCCCCATCCCCTACCCCCACTCAGCCCTCAGTCTTCCCTCCAGCCCCTGCCCAACGTCTCACCCCGCCCACCCGCGCCCTCTCCTCTCACGCCCAGCCCACAGCCTGGCTCTCCCCCACCCAGCCTCGCCCTCCCCCGACCCAGCCTCGCCCTCCCCCGACCCAGCCTCGGCCTCCCCCCGCCCAGCCCCGCCGCGCCCAGCGCCGCCCCGCCCCAGCCGTTGACTCTCCATCCCCTCACCGCGCTAGGAACGACCTCGGCTGTGCGCCGCCTGCCGACCGGGCCCCCAACCCCTCCTGGAGACCACACAAACAAGTCTGGTGTGCAGAAGGGTAGAAGCTTCTGGTGAATTTTTACCCCAGAATATATAGATATTAGTTCACTAGGTCGCGACGATGATGCAAACTTTAACCTGAAGGGAATTTTTTAAAAAAGATCTTAAAGCACAATCCTCCTTTGAACAAAACCAACATAACCAAACAAAGCCAGCGAACTACTGCTGTTATCTGATGAATTTTCTTAAGGAAGAGAGATGCCGTCCCTGCACAGATGCCAGCATCTAACGAACTTTCTAGTAGACTGAAACTCAATCTAATAATAGTTTGTGCTTAATGACGATTCCACACTTTAATTTCTTTTTCTGTCTTTTCTTTTTCTTTCTTTTTTTGACGGCTGGCCGGTTCATGGATCTGAACCCTTGACCTTGGTGTTACTGATTTCACTTTTATTTCAAAAAGGAATAATTTATGAACCTCCTCAGATTGGTGCCTCTTAGGCAAGCATTGTGTTTTTAGATGCCTTGCAAGACACTTTTGCCTCTGAGAAGATCTCAGGAGAACCAATAGGTGGAGTGTGTGCAGGTGAACGTGTGGTGGTGGTGGGGAAGTGGGTGGGGTGGAGTTCTGCACACCTCCCGGCCCTGCTTGCTAATTTTCTTCAAACCTTATCCTAAAAGCTCCAGTGGTCTCTTTAACAAGTGCCAAATGATAGGGACCACAAGGATCCAGGCTTCCTAGTTCTGCAAGGTGGAAAGACAACACTCCTTTCTACATTGGCAAGAAGTGAGGGTGAGGCTGGGACCAGCAGGACTCAATCTCAATCAGGACAGGAATGCGCTGCCCGAGAGGAGCAGACAGCCAGAGCATACTTCCAAGGCAGGAATTTTCAGCCCCCTGACAGCCCCATAGAGATATGGTGACCACATGCCTATTTCTAGAAGTGGTGGTTGATTTGTGCTGACCCCTCCACACCCTACTTGACCTAGGGTACACAAGCTCAGGAGTGCTAGCCAAGTCTTCAGGTGCAATCCCAGTCAGGCAGAAGAAGCCCCAGCCCACCTTCCTCAGAGAGCCCACCTTCATTAGGACCCATAGTTCACCTGTGGGAGCATCTTATTCTTGTATTTATAGCCTGATGTGACTTTATCCGCTTTTCATTTGCTTCCTCATCTCTCCCCATTTCCTATTTCTTCATCTCAATGCCTATGTTTTACTTGCTTTCTTGTCCAATTCCAGTCTCATAGCTGCAGTCTTTCTTTGCAGGCAATTCATTTTCCTAGTGTCAGTACTAAAAGAAAAAGCAGATAAAGCGGATAGACTAAGGCATAAAGAATGAAAGCCAGTAAGGTCCATATGGGAGGCCAGTTGGGGAATAAGACGACCAGAGAACAGCCAAGGTCAGCCTATCAGAGGACTAGCAAGAAAAATTATAGAAGTAAAGAGCAGCCCAGAGAAATTCAATTAATATCAGTAGATGGGGAGGACGGAGTACGGCCTCCACCTAAGGCACAGGCCTCGCCTGGACAGGGCTAAAGCGGGATGAGGAGGGAGCACATGAGTGTATGGGTGGTCTGTCTCTGAGCTGAGGGGCAGATCTAGAAAACCCCGCTTTCCCTCCTGCCCGTCCTTAAGAATGGGGACCATCCTGCCAGAGCAAATTAAAGGACTACGGAGCCGAGGGGTCAGGGTCTGGAGTTTCCCCAAACCCAGCCTGCTCCTCAAGCCTGAACAGCTCAGGGCTCTGTACCGTGGGAAGGAACAACTTTGGGAGAACCTGGGGGCAGAGGGTGCAGTCACGGGGAGACAAATAGAAACAGGCAAAATTCCTTTCTTTCGCACACGTGTCCCACCTCTCCTCCCTGCAACTGGGCGAAGGGACTTTAGAAAAAGGGAAGCCCCTTGGCTTTCCCTACCCTGTCCGCCGCACAGCGCCCCCTTTAGAACCTGGGAGCACCGCCTCGAAGGAGGCGTCACGTGGAGGGCGCCGCAGCCGCCTGGGAACTTGGCGGCGCGTTTCCGCTGGGACCTCGAGCCCAGCCCACCTCGCGGCCCTCGCCTTCGAGTCTTGAGCCGCTTCCCGGGAAGAAAGGCGGGTCTCAGGAAGAGAAGACGATCCCTTCCACGCGACCAGGCTGGGTCGCCTGTTCTCGCGCCCCACCCCCACCCCACCCCACCCCCACGCGGCCTGGCCGGGCCCCGCACCTCCGCCCCGCAGCCCGCTCGGCTTTCCCCGGGGCCTGCAGCCGCGGGGCCCTTCCTTGCTTAAGGGTCACACACACCGTGATGTATTTTAGCTGCGACGCAGCCCATTGAGGACCGCAGCGTGACACTGACTGCGTTAGTGAGGACCTCACTTGGTTGGTGACGCCCAAGTGCACCTTTGAGACGCCTCCCGGCCTGTAAGACATCAGCCCCCTCTCCACGGGCCCCGGGCGGGCGAGGTCGCGGACAGGGACCGAGGCCCAGCGCCGGCTGGGCTGGGAGGGGGGCGCCCTCGGCTCAGCGCCAGCGGCCGGACGTCGCCCGCACCCCGAGTTCCCGCCCGGCGGCTCCGCTTTGGGGCTTCTCCCCGGAAGGAGAAGGCGCCGCAGCCCGGCGGATTCCCGACGCCCGGGTCCGCCACCTCCCGCCCCTGTTAATATTCCCCGATAATTTCTGAGGCAAAGATGTCCATCTTTTCAGTGAATTTGTTTCATCTCTCCTAAATTCAGAAACGGAGTCTTCAAAAGTCTTAATGTGTGTGTTTATTTTTTTCTAGCATTCAAATGAATGCGAGGCCACGGATCGAATCCCGTCACTCATGTGGGGTTAGCTTCTCCCGATATTTCACACGGAAAACAAAACTGGGTCCCTCTTATTTGTACTTGTCCTTAACCTTTGCAGCCACTGCTGTAGATGCGGCTCTGTCCATTCTCTAATAGATTTTACCAGGGGCTGGTGACAGAGAACTGATTTCTTTTCTATTAGGGTTTAGCACATCTTTGTTGAAGGCCTGTAGAATGACCAGGGATTAGATTTGCATCTCTTAGACGCCCTGTGTGGTCTTTGTGCGAAGCTTGTAACTGTTAAAAATGACTTGTTAGGAAGCGTGTGGGCTCTCATCGCGCTCCTTTTGACAGAATGATTGTGAAATTCAGATTGGCCCGGTAGGATTTAGCCCGCAGATTCCACCTGAACCCCAAGCAATTAGACCCCAATCTCACTGCAATCATATTTGAGTTAGGATTTGTTGCACTTTGTTTACTTCAATTAAAAGCAGTGGAATAATTTTTTTTTTTCCAGCTTTTAAAGTGAAATCTCCGGGCATAAAACCTCAGGACTTCTTAGAAAGGGTTTCGGTAGTGGCGGGGATTTCTTTCCTCCGTGGTCTCCTCCTAGTCCTCGTGCCCGTCCCTCCCCCGTGTAAATAACTTCTTTCTTGCGCTGCTGCTCGCTCACGCCGGGAGCATCTTCGCCGGGGTCGCTTGGGAAGAGCGGCGTGGAGATGACTTCCCGCTGCGAGGGGCGCCCACGCTCGGGAGCCCCTCTGTCCAGTCCCCGGAAGGGCGCCTGCGTCCCGCGACCGTGCGGAGCGTTGCCACCCTGGCCGGCCGGCGGGCTGGTCCCCGCGTGGGCTCGGGCCGTGGGCGCCCGTCGGGTGTCTTTCTTCCCGCGGCGGAGGAGGCGCTTCTTTCAGGCGCCCGGCGCCAGCCCCGCTGCACGACTGCGGAGGTGGCGAGGTCAGCCTGGCCTCGGCGTGCGTCCCGGGTGGCTCCCGCCCGCGCTGGCGGAGCTGCCCTCAGGGACCCACTGCGGCCTCGAGTCGGGCTTCGCTTCCGCCCTGCGGCCCTGATGCGCAGAGTCGTCACCCAGTGCTTGGGGCCGAGCGGTCCCATCCCGCCCGGGCTTCTCTGCGCCGGTACCTGCCTGCGGGCGTCGGGCCTCGGGCGCCTGGCGACGGCGGTCCTCCAGGTCCGGAGAGCCCGGGGCCGGCCTCTGCCTCTCCTGTCCAGGCCCCAGAGGCCCAAAGGTCAGGCCTCTGGGCGCCGCCTCCTGCCAGTCGCCCAAGTCGTCAGGATTTCAGCCATGTAACCCGACATTGTTGCCAAAAGTCGCCCGCAGTTACTGTCAACTCAGGTCACCTTCGTAATATTTCTTGATCTGTGGCGAGCTTATCGCCTTCGTTTGTTTATCTGGTGCGACTTTGTCACTTTTATTTACTCAGAACATCTCTTCATTTGGGAGTCAGGACAACGAGTTTGGTTTATCGTTCCTTCCGTTTTGACTCATGACCACTTATTGCTCCTAGTGATCTTGATTCGGTTCCCAAAATTACTGCTTCATCTTTCTCAGTTAATACTAACAAGCAAGCCGATATAGGATGCAAACAAGAGGAAATCTCCAACGCGGAGGACTCAGTGTCATTTACTGGGTGACGGGGAGGGAGACGGCACTGTTAAAATTACCCAGTAAACTTTTAAATAGCAGGTGCTCTCATGCTCCCTTGCCTCAGAGAGGATTATTTTTTTAAAAAATTTCTTTGTATTTGATTCCGTAAGAATGAAGAAAAAGCCAGCCTACAACCTAGCTGTTTGCATTTGTAACTAAAAGATTTTAAGTGAGAAGAAAGTGCTTTACAGATACTAAGTACTACATAAATGTAGAGCAATACTAACTGGTTTAAGCAAGTAGGGCTCTTTTCTAATATTATCTGAGGCGAAGTCTAAAATAGGCCCACCTTCTTTGGATAATTCTAATAGCTAGTTATTCTTAATGTTATTAAGAATTGTTAACGTTTCGAGGGAATCAATGAGAGCATTTCTGTCTTCAGATTGGACGGCGGGGAGGAGGGAATGTGGCTTGGGAGGTAGAGGAAGGGGAGCGAGGCTGTGGTAATAATCTCTTTGATATCTACCAGAAGTCTTGATCCGTTGATTGAGGATCCCTCCTTTAAACCAATCCTATGTGCAGTTCAGTGCAGTTTTCCATTTGTGAATAGGAACTGTATCAAAACCCTAGTGTGACCATGACAATTGGGTAATCACACACAAGGCATCTTTGCTAATGGAGAGATTCTGTAAATATGTTTCTAGTGAATACACAGATAACAGTCACAGTGGAAAGGTCAGGTGCCACAAATCATAGATTATTCTGCCAAGGGTTGTCAGCCATCTGAGGTTTGGAAGGACATTAACTGCCATTGCATTCTCAGAATACTCGCCTCGGTTCGTGATTTCACTTACTTGACCCTACTTCTGTTATTAAAAAGCTGGCAGGCCCAATCAAGGGCAAGCAGGTTGGCTACCTACCCTTCTGGCAGCTCTCCAATATTCCCATTTAGCTGCCAGGAGACATGGAGAGGAGTGAATCACTCATGTAATTCTGCGGTAGCATCTAGAAGGTACCAGGAAAACTTCAGTGGCAGCAGGCAGGTCCACCAATCAGCCCCGTTTCTAAATCTCCCACCTAATGCATAGAATAAACGACTGGGGGAATTCACTCCAGGGCAGGGCAGGGAGGGAAATAATAAGTGACTTAGGTACAGGGGCTCTCAAGCAATTTCCTTGGAAAGTAAGTTGTATGAGTAAGTGCATTTACTTGATGGTCCCAATTTGGACACAAATAGAAGTAAGATTCTCATTACTAACAGGTAGCAAAAATCGGGGGAGTGTCCCTTATCAGACAGTGTTAGGGAAAAAAATCAAGATTTTTTAATGAAATTCAGAAGAGTATCTCTTCTTGTCAGTAGAGCAAACTTCTGGATTTTAACATTTTGCTTTAATAGAGAAATTATTGCTAAATCGATAGGATTTAGGCACTCAAGTTTAAGAGGAATGTGGAATTGAAATTATATAGTTTTTTTCCCTACCTCAAATTGAAACAAGCAGGTATTTGGCATATAGGGACACTGTTATAGCAAAACCATCTCTCTCAAATATTAGCATTCTGTTTCTGAGTATGTGAAATCTAGGGATGTAACAAATAAGAATCGTTAGGGTGAAACAAGACTTCCTGTGTTCTCTTTGTTGGTGGGATAGGCCCCTTTCTCTTAACGTTTGGGGATCTAAAGTGAGCTGTCATCACTGGAGGTGAAGCCGCAACTTTTACGAGTAGGTGAGTAGACTGACTTCATCAATGAAGCCTTTTCCAGGGGGCTCGCTTGTGTGAGAGGCCATGTGGCACTTTGTGAACAGAAAAGAAAGGGACAATTCACTGAACTGTGACTGTTCAGGGAAGCTAGCAAAATATAATTTTAGAAGAATATTATAGTTTGTAATATGCCATGAGATCTCTAGGTGGGAGATATAAAAAACACTAATTTTATTTTTTCTCCAAAATTATATTATCACATTAGTGTATTCTTTCATAATAAAGATAGACATGAGTCATCTGCATCACCAAAGGGGAAAAATATTTTAAAATCAGATGACAGATTTGTGCCTTATGATTTAAACAATACCAAATGGTGAACAATCTTCCAAGTTCATTTAAGTAGGAATGAGAGAGAACGTCTACAAAAGTGAATTTAAAAAGACCTTATTGTATGAATATGCCTAACCACCCCCCCCAATTTATTAGCTTATAATGCAAATTATTACTTGCTCTTGCTACTAGTTATTTTCATGTAATGGATTCAGACCCTTAAGAAAACCAAAGCCATGTCCTTTTATAAGTTTATAAAGAATTTCAAATGGCCAAGTTGGACATTTTATATATATATATAATATATAATATGTATAGATATATAGTCTCATTAAATTATAGTAATAAAGTTGAATAAACTTTATAAATTACTAAATTGCAATTTTTGCTGATGAACATTTTCCATCTTGACTAACACTTCCTGACAGGTAAGTTTTTCTTTCAAGAGAACAGAGAGCACCTGGACAGAAGGAAATTCCCACCCTACGTGATCTAAGTGGCCCCACTTTACATTCTTAAATTTAGAGCTGAAAACAACCACATTATTTCTCTTCTTCCTTCTGTATGTCTGCTGTTAGTCAGTACCTTGTATAGTGCCTGGCACATAATATTTACTTAATAAATACTTTCTGAATGAATGGATTTATGAAATATTCTCCCCTATTTCCCTTGTTGCAATCCTTTTTGATGCGAAAAATGTAAGGATAAGGGAGTATTATTAGATTTTTCTTCTTTTTATGTAAATAAAAACTGTTAAAATTTTAGATGGGTTTGATTCAAAATGACAGAAAAGAGATCCAATTCATTGCTAGTTAGCAAGAGAGGGGTCTCATATTTCCCTGTCTATTCAAATTAAAACTGAATAAGGTGATGCTGCAATGTTAAAAACAAAAAACTCCAAATGCAAAACAAAATAGATTCTAAGAATCAAAAACTTGGAAAATCCTTAGAGTTAAGAGCTTAGAGTTTCTGCAGTACACCCACCACTCAAGCCCTTTAAAATTCTAAAGAGTAATCATCTTCTGAAGTGAGGAGGGGACTACAACATCACAAATCCTATCATTCTTTAGGGGGCAGAGGTGGGGACAGACCTGTGTGGCCTCATCTACTGGAAAAGAATTTAAAAACTAATGCTGATTGTTAATGATAATGCCACATAGGTCTGCTCTGTGGAAGGTGGTCCAATGACCAAGAGGAATCCACTACACAGGAGCAATGTCTCCTAATACTGTGCTCCTAAGTTGTTGTTATTGTTGTTCTTGTTCTTGTTTGTTTGGTGACTGCCCAGTACAGGGATTGAATCTCAGACCTTGGTATTATCAACACCACTGTCCACCTAACTGAGCTAACCAGCCAGCCCGTTGCTCCTAACTTCTATCCCTTAGTGAGCACACCTCACACTGGAGCAGGGGCTGCAGCCTTAGGACACAATGGAGCCAATGGAGTGGAGTCAGAGGGGAATCAGAACATTGGAAGTGACTTCAGGGTTGGGATGCCCTGTGTCTCATATTAGCCTAAACGGCTACTGGAGCATCTCTTCATTGATTTGGAGGTCTGGCTCATTATTATTTATAAGTTAAGGGAAGAATATACTGGCAAATTCTTTCCATTTTTGAATGTGAATACTTTTATCAATGAATATGAGGACATCATTTCAAATGGAAAATGTGTGCTTACATACCAAGGTTGTTACTGATTTCAGCTGAGCAGACTGTTTTAGAAGACGTTTGCGTCTAGGCAGTGTTTGCTCAGTGAGGTGGAGAAGGCTGGATCAAGTCAAAAATCAATGGAACCCCAAATAAGCTAAATCATAAATCTAAATTCTATTAGTTTAAAACTAAAAATTCTTTTTTAGAGCCCTTGCTTGGTGTGAAGATATTGATACCACTTCCTGTTTATATCCGAATATACATTTATAGTCTTAATGGGTTGCAGGTAATCATTCAACTTGTGTTCCTAATAAAAAATGGAGCTGTAAAAGGCAATGCTCTTTACCAATGCCTAGAACAATGATGGCTGACTGTTTACCCAAGAATTCTCTTTATTCCCATGAAAATAGTACTTGAAATTTCACTACCAACCTGATGCCAAAGTCAATTCACTGTAGTGTGAGAGTGATTAAAAAATTGTACTTAGAGAAAATGATTGATAGAAACCAAAAACAGAGGTTGGTACAAATATTCTGTTCTCAGTGTGCATACAGTTTAGACATTATACAGAAGACCTAAGGGATATCATCCAGAAGCTTAAAGATTCTGTGATAAGAAAAAAATATGGTGGTCTATTTATTGATTCATTTATTCAGTAAGTAAACATTCGCTGAGTGCTTACACCAGGCAAAGTACTGGGCGTAGAGAGAAAGATACGTCTTTGACCTCACAAACAATGTGTGGGGAGAGAGGCATGTAAATAGACAATTCAGTGCAATGAGTGGAGTAATGTGAGGTCTGTGCAAAGATGCAGTGGGATCCCAGGGGAAGAAGTAGCTATTTTAGGCAGCAGGAGAAGAGGTGATGCTTGAGCTCACTCTTGAAGGAGGAACAGGGTTTTATCAGGCATTGTAGGTGGAGAAAACAGCATGCACGAAGGCCCAGAGGCCATGAGAAAGCATATCATGTTCTGGGAATCATATCTAGTTTGCATTGTCAAAGCATAAAGTGTGAGGAGTATTTTGGAAGTAAAACTGAAGGGGTGGCACAAGCTAAACATTTTGAAGACCCTCGAATGCCAGACTAAGTAGTGTAGATTTTATCTTATGGTAGTAGATGGAAAACCATTCAAAAAATTCAAACATATTCAGATGTGCATTTTAGAATGGCCATGCAGTTAGCAGAGTGGAGAATGGATGGGATGTGCGGACAAACTGGTGATAGTGAGAGAGACTATATGGTGGTTGTTTTCACCTGCCTGCTTGGTGTTAAGGGTGCTAAAGAGAACCACCTTTCACTAAATAGATAAAAATCCTCAAAGCTTGGCAAGAATGAAGGCACAGAGATATTTTCCAAAGAAGCATCATTTTAAAGAAAATGGGTAAAGATGACCAATTAATTTGGTATGACCTGCACATACCTTTTACATACGTACATTGTTTTACTTAATTGTATAACTGACACCCACCTGAGCTGACATTTTTGATACTGTATTGAAAGACTGCATACTGATGTAGAAAGAGTTCTACTGGGAGTCAAGAGACTTTCCTTTCGTTTAGCTTTACTTCCTTAGTCTTTGTAACACCTTGGGAAAGTCATTCTACCTCCTTGGGCCTCAGTTTCCTCAGTTGTAAAATGAGGAGCACAGTGTAAATTATTTGTAATACCACTTCATTTATATCATCTTATGGTTTGCAACTTTGCACACATTAATCTCTTCTAATGTTTGTTTCTTACCCCATCTTAATAATTTTTTACAATTTTAAGAGGGACAAAATTATTTGGAAGGTAACCCCCAGATGTGTTATTCAGGGTAAAATTCTGTTTTGGTTGCAGCACACTTAAGACGCTTAGCCTTCCTCCTGGAAGGAGTAAGAATGTTGGTAGCCATTTTGAAACAGTGGATTTTCTGCTCACATGAGTCACATTTTATCCACATATGAACAAAGAGAGGACTATTTAATCATTCAATGTCTACTAGGCTAAATGAATAATTTAGCTCTAATTTTTAGGTTATGGATTTTCCTGTTCAAAATGATTCTGTGTCTCAGGTCAAATAATTGCATGTTCTCAGAAAGATAGTGTGTGGATAGAATTGTGGCCCCTGAAATTACAGAAAGTGTGCTCCTTCTAATAATAGCCTCCTTATTTTAAATTCCACATTTCTTTGGAAACTTCCTGTTATTTAATGCTTTTTTTTTTTTTTTTTTACCCCCTTCACTTAAGGGCCTGTTTACATTGGTAATATGTCTTGTAGAGCTCTGGGAGTTCATAGGATTTTGTACCTACAAAACATCACAGCACTGTTATTGTGCTTCAGAGACATGCAGGGGTCCCAGGACAAATCAAAATGTCTTTAAATGTATGACATGTGTGAAGTTGATGAAAATTCATGACTTCTCTCTGTCAGGGCTGCTTGAGCTTAAATCATCAGAGAAAGGTGAGTGCAAAGAATTTTATTTAATACTTTTAATTCAGGAATCCTTCCCATAACTTGCTCGTGATCCCATGTTTTAGCTCTGTCCTATTTAGCAGTCTGATTACAAATATCTGCCTGCCTGTCTGTCTGTCTGTCTATCTATCTATCTATCTATCTATCTATCTATCTATCTATCTATCTATCTATCTATCTCTTTATATATATATATATATATATATATATATATATATATATATATATATATATATATAATTAGCAGTGTGCCCTAAAATGCTTTTCAGAATTTCCTGCTTAAACCATGGCTGAGATGTACAACTTTTAAAGAAGAATTGAAATGTGGTTTGAGAATGTAGTCATGTACTATAGAACATGCAGAATACATGCAAAAGACCACCTGAGTACTGTTAATTTCACTGATTATACTTCATGGTTTAGAAATATTTTCAAATTTATCTTTTAAAATTGAAAGTAAACATTGCAGGAAATTTTTAAGAAATAAAACCCCCCAAATGCTGTGGATATTGAGATCAGCTGTTTTTAAGTAAAAATCTATTCAAAGCAAAATAAAAGGCATTGTATAGTGTGTGCTGGCTAAAACTGAGAACACAAGAGCATTGCAGTTAATTAGAACCAATCAACGGGATGCTTTGCAACATTTCTCACATCAGTGCACCATCTGATCTTCATAATACAAATTTCCCACAGTCTTAATGCAAAAAGGACTGGAAATAAATATTTGAGTCATTAAAATATGTGATGTATTTTTAACTGCTCTTTCCAATAATTATTTTTGTCACTCTTATAAAAATAAAAACTTGAAAAATCCTCAAATGTTGTTCTATTTTCATTTTAGGCAGATAATCTTAATGACATTTTTTTGCTTTAATTTTATATGTATTTGAACATGAAAAAAATGTTGATTTTTAAAAATAAAATTTAGGGCATGAATTTGAGTTATGTGCTTTATATATGGCTACTGTACTTGTGAAAGATAACTGAGCTTTTCCTGAGCTGTTGAACCATTATATTATGAATGATTAATTAGTGTATTACAAATAATAAAGTATTACATTATAGCTATTTTCATATTAACAGAGGACTGAACTTAGTTAACTACATTAACTTCTACATCATACACGTCTTAAAAGAACATGCAATACTGAACACTATTCTATTTCTACAGTTCATTCAATGCCTGTTTCTACCCAGAAAAGTTTTGCTTTTATTTGCTTTTCTTATATTCAGGGATTGTTCTACTAGGAAAAAATATTGTGTTCTTCATATTTACATGAAGTTCATAGTTTGTTCATTATAAACAACGTTTGTTTTCTCTTTTTTTCTTCCCTGCATACTACATTTTTTTTTTTTGACTGATTCTTTGTTACCTTGTCTTCTCACATTAAAGGTAGAGCTGTCTCGGGACCACTGAGGTGCTTCAAAACAGATTCATAAGATAGTTTGTTGAAAATATGTTTAATTAGAATCAGCAATATATACATCTTGACAATAGTTCATTGTCAAGTTTTGCTTCCTCCTAAAAGCTAATTTGTGAAGGTCTAGCACGTATCCTTTTCAGAGGATAACTAGCTGTGAAACTGGTGTTATTAATAAAAGAACTGTATTCCAAATGAGCCGATGACCCATTCTTCTGTATTTATAAAGTACAGCTGATGGGAGTGATTTATTCTGCAGAATCTGCTTTAGAAGAAAACAGAGTCCAGTTTTGACTTTTGTTTTTCATTTGTTTATTTTGTTTTGGTCTGTATGTTTTTTCCTCCCACCTCACACGAGATGTTTTTTTTCCCTCCCCCTGCTCAACCCAAAACAAAAGCTTATTGCTAAATATTTTCTTTCTTGAACAACCATTATGTTTCTGTAGAAAGAAAAAAAGAATAGTTTCAAGGAATTGTCTTCTTTCTAGCACTAAACTTTTTTCTTTGTCCCCTTCTTTGCACAAATTTGATCTGCTTCATTACAGGAGGGTAGGAGGGTGTCTCTTAGCTAGGTTCTCTTTAGAAAATTTACTCTTTCTACCACTTTACAGAAATAAATAGCTCTGATGGCAAATACTTTATTTAGAACACTCACAAATACAAAAAAAAATAAAAAGGTTATGTTAGGATGTAAATTTTTTTCTCACTAAAGAGCCTGTTAAAGGTATAGTGATATTTGTGTTTAAATTTTAAAAATTTTATATATTTTTATATTTGCCTGTTAGGGTTGGAACATTGGCTTCAATGTTAACTGCTCTAGTGAAAAGCAGTTTCAATAAATAGCCTGAAATTGGCTCTGTTGCATCTAGTTTAATTTATAGGAATTGGAAAAATAATGATCTAAAAATGTGTATTACAATAACTCTGCTGATCTCTAAAATCAGTATTTCTTAAAGCAAACAATTTAGGTAGAAAAGTCATTTGATAAAAATAATTGATTCAGGCAAAATAGGACTCACATTCTTCTGCCAGAGAATGATTCAGCAGCTACTCTAACGTCAGTGGTACTTCATTAGATGCAATTCTTATTCATCTTAAAGTCCTAAGAAAAAAAATGCCCCATTCTTTATTTTTTAAAATTGCTTTATTTTTAAAGAAGCAAACAATTAGGGGGGAATGGAATAAAATCTCTATCAGATTTACTTGCTGTTATTCAATTCCTCAAAAATTTTCTTTGGGGATAGGAATGTCATATGTTTAATTTCAGGACAAAGGCACGATTTAAAATGAAGAGCTTAAAGAAAATCTATAAAAAAAGTTTGCTTAAGAGTGAGAATGCTAACTAAGTTTTTGGTTGTAAAAATTATCTAGATTACAAAATTAGAAAAAAACTAAAATTTAATGAACTCATTTAGAACTAATGTAAGGCTAGTCTTTAATAAGACGCATTTTTTGAGAACTAATAAAAGCAATTACAAGCAGCTTTTGGAATTCACTTTGGGTAACATGTTCAGGGGACACATTGTTTTACCGTTTTTCTGTGGTGTTCTTAACTTGGGAGTTAAGAAATATTATGTAACTTCAGAATGTTTCCAGGTAGTGGTCCATGCAGGACGGTATGTAGTTAAACAAAACAAAACAAAGCCTTAGAATCAAACAACATTAACTCATTTAGCAATCATGTATTATTATTATTATTATTATTATTATTATTATTATTATTATTATTATTACTATTATTATTTTGTTTGGTAAGTGATCAAAACTGTATAGATTGAGAATTAAAACAATTCAGGTTCTTAGCTATGTTATAAAATGTTCTTTTAATATTTTAGCAATTAGTTAAAAACCTCTTGTATACGATTCATTAATTTTATTTTCATATCTTGAGACATATACATTTAAATTTTACAGATTATTAAATGCTTTTAGCTGCATATTGTGTTAAGGTAAAAGTAATCTATTACTGTAAACTAGTTGAATTAATTTGAGATTATTAATTTACATTTAATATTGCTTTTTAATAGATAGAAATAAAGCTGCTAAATTCTATATAGGGCCATTGTTAATTTGCTTATGTTCCAAACATTTTGTTAAAATGCTTTATTTGGTAATGAAAAGAATTTTATAGATATTATTAGATCTTCACTTTCTTGACTACTTTCTATCCTATTCAACTTTTAATTTCTTTAGAAATATATTATTCATTTTTAAGGTAATGAGTAAATACATTTAGAATTAAAATTCACTCTAATGAAAGAGTTCAAAATCTTCGATTGATAATGAACTATTTACTTGCTTCAATTTGTCTATCTTATATATAAAGTGATTTGGCAGCACTAACTGGTGAAAACTAACCAAAACTAGAAAGCAACCGAGAGAATAGTCAAGAAGGAAAAAGGAAGAGTTTGAGGAAATGATATTTTCCCATCAGTGGATAGGCATGCATACATTAAAAGCATAAAAGGCAGCAGGGGGAGAAACAAAAGCTGTAAGCTAAGGATCCTGCAAGCCTGAATTAACTAAATGGGAAAAAAATGAAATCATTCTGCTTAAACTTGTTCACTAATAAAAGGAGAATTGCTTTTGTTAAATATGCTTGGTGTGATTATCAAGGAAAATTTTTTTCTCCCAGATATCTATGAATAAAACATGCGTTTGAGCATTAGGTAAACAAACAATAAATGGATGAGTTCAGTTGCAACATAATAACATTTTATTTAGAAAACATATATAATCATATTTGTATTGGCAATCCAAGTTTAATGACTTCTTTCAGTAAAATCAAAGTGCTTAACGAGTAACATCTAATGCATAAGGATTGCTTATTCTTTGCCTATTTTTTCTATTTTCTCAAAGAATCCTATTTTTAAGGTCTCTGCTAAACTATATATAAACTAGATAAAGTGTGAATTTGTCAGGAAAATTTTCTTTTGAATCGTCTTAATTAGGTTACAGATGTGATAAAAACAAATTAAAAAAATACATTTCTGGGACTGGGGGAGAAAATGTTTTCAGTCTGTCTAGCTTGGGCTGACATGAATAAGACTGTGTGTGTAGCTGAACCACAGTCTCTGGCTTATTAGCCATTTCATTGACACAACATCTTCTTCTGTAAAATATGAATGAGAAGAAACCATTTATAATAAGGAAAGCAAACAACAGAATGCATTTCCACTGCTGGTGTTTTATAAAACTGTTAAACAGAAAATGGAAGGAAGAACTCTCTTTAGACGATATCACTTAATTAAGTAAAGCATCCTAATCAGAGTCCCCTCCAATTGTAATGACTGTAGGGAGTCAAGTGCATTTCTGTCTATATTAGAGTATCTAACTGCAATGATTTATTGATATTTATTTTAGAAGTACAACACAAAAGCAATAAAAACAGAGGAAGCAGGGAGAGAGGGAACACGCCATTGCTTACTGCAGGTACAACCAGAACATTTCAACAACATCGTTGATTTTCTTTATAGGAGGTTTTGCTTTCTAAAATCTGAGCACACTTTTAGATGACAATGATCCTTTTCTGCATTTGATTTTTCCAAATGTTTGCTGTGACGTTTCTTTGTCTGTTGGGCGAATCATAGATTCACTTTCTTCACTGCAAGAATCACTGCAAATGAGTGGATGAGCACCTGCTGTTTTCTGCAGGGACATTACTGGATTGCATTCTACACTAATTTTAGTCTTAAAATACAGCTTCTCTGTATGGGAGAGAGATTTAAGGAAGGAGAGTAAATATACCTCATAGGCAGATAGACACTGGCTGCCCTCCAAGCTACACACAGCACAGCATAAACCTGTTTATCTGCCACATTTCACAAATCTCAAAAACATGTGAATAATCAGGCGAGCAACTGGATAAGTGATTCACACTAGGGAACCTAACCAATATTCTGATGAGAGGATACCATGATGCTAAGACATTGGGGCAAATAGACTTGTATCGTAGAAAAGTGAACATAATAAAGCTGATTAGTGGTTTAAAGGAGAAAACAGACTGCACTAAAATGAATTTGAACAGATATCCCAACCCTGTGGACTTTGGTTTGGTATATTCATGTGCAAGTTATTTGGGGAATTGAGTAAAAGTATATACTTTCACCCATATCATTCCAGTAACTGGGGCCAATGTGCTTTTGGACTTCACATTAGTTATCAAAATAATTTATTTCTGGAAACTGAGATCTAAATAGTGGGGATAGAGCCTTAAAATTCAAAATTACACCAATACATATATTTGAAATTGAATTACCAAGCATGCTTAGAACCTATTCATTTTGAAGGAGCAATTTTTCTTACAAGATGTTTTTATAATTATAGAAGATTTCATTGCTATATCACTGCGTTTTAATTTTTCCCTTAATTTCTATCGTTTCTTCCTCATTTGCTGATCTTTTAATCCCCCTTTGCCTTATTCCAATGATTATTGTGCTGTAACATTTAGCTGTAAAGTGGAAGCTCTCAAATGTTTTGGGGCTAACCTCAAAAATATGCTTTGGTTCTGAAAATTTCTTAATGTCGATGAATTTCAGGCTCAGATCACTTTTATGAACTAGACCTAGTTATAATTACAGATAATTGTCTGCTTGCTTGATATTCCTATTAGCTTATAATATAGAATAATATAGACTGGTCAAGAAAATTTAGGTTTCTCTACATTTGCAAACACAAAATACTATTCCAGAGGGAAGAGCAAAAACACAAGGAAATTGAATAAATGTTGTACATGCTACAACATTTTTTCTTGCAAAATACTAAAACTTATTGACACTAAAAAACTTTGACAAAGACCTTGTCATCTTAGCATCAGGAAATCTTAGAAAAGGTAGGTGACCTGGGAATTGATGCTTCAAATGATATTCTGCTGTATTTGAACTTCTCAAAGCCTTGTCTCAAGAGAATGTATGTTGAGTCTGTTGACAACTGTATCTAGCAAGTGTTTTTTCCTTGCCTTTACATTTTCTCATTTTCTCACTTCTGGTCTCAGGTTCTTTCTTCAGGATCAGGCATGGAGACTGACTGAATGGCTTCAATTATCAGGATTCGAAAACCTAATATCAGAATCTATTACTTTGTGTGAGTCTACCCTGAGCAGTCTCTTCTTCAGCAGCAGGACACTTGCATAATACAGGATCATGTTTTCTTCACTTCTCCCTCACCTTGTAAAATATGATAACATTTTTTCATGATTTTTAAGTTGATTGCATGGGAGATCATGCAGGAAACACAGTATAAGAATTAAAAAGCATTCTTTGAAAGATGTGTCCAGGTAAGTGACAAGTGGAAGTTTTTGCATGGTCAAAGGGGATGCTAAAAGTACTGCCAATCTCATCAACAGTCTGAAGGCTCAACACATTGATTTTTGTAATCCCATGAAATTTTACTAAGCTTTCTGTATAGGCGCTGGGTTTTGAGTATGTGCCCAACAAGCTGAAGCTGGTTCTATGAACCTCAATTAAGGTCAACCATAGCTGTTTACACAGCCATAAAGAACCCCTTTTAAGAATATTTTAAGTGATGTTTATTCTGAGTCAAAAAAATGATTACTAAACCCTGTATAATCTATGCACCACAGGAACCTAAGAAAAAATAGACTGGCTATGAGTGAACTTATTTTTTCTGTTCTTTTTTAAAAATTTTGTTTTAAATTTACACATAATAATTGTATATATTTTGGGATACAGTATCATGTTTCACACATGTATATATCGTGTAAAAGTCAAATCAGGGTATTTAGCATATCCATCACCTCATTTATCATTTTACATCAAATACATTTATCATTTCTTTGTGGTGAGAACATTCAAAACCTTCTCTTCTAGATATGTTGAAATATACAATAGAATATTGTTAACTATAGTCACTCCACTGTGGAATGGAACTCATTCCTCCTATCTGACTGTAACTTTGTACCCATTGACCAGTCTCTCCCCAACCTCCCCTGCTCCCCAGCCTCTGGTAACTACTACTCTACTCTCTTGCAAGTGAACTTTTTAAATATAAAAGCAATACAAAAAGGATATAAAGTGGACAAAAAAACCCACAAAACTTTCTTTTCATCTAGTCCCCTCAATCTCTTCCTCAGTGGTGGCTATTAACAATAGTCTCTCACTTATTTTAACAGACATTTTTTATTCATATGCAAGTCTATCTTCTTTTAAATCACAAATAAAATCATGCAATATATTTACTATTTTAAACTTGCTTTTATTCACTTATCAGTGTATTTTGACTCCATACCCTACACAAGGGTTTACCTCATTCTTCTAGTAATTGCAAAGGATATTACATAATATGTTGTTATGGATATACCCATTACCATATTAATGAATACTTAGGTTATTTTTATTTATTTTCTTTGCTGTTCCAAATAATAGTCTGGCAAACATATGCATATTTTTTGTGTATTTTTTATAAGTGTACTTGCAGAATTGATTTTTTGAAGTGGAATTGCCAGATAAATACAAATTTACAATTTTTAGATGATATTGCTACATAATTGAAATAAGAAGTTGTACCAATTTACCTTTCACTGACAGTTTTTGAGAGTCAGGGATTTTGACAAGGGCTGAAATAAGTTCCGCATGTGACATTTCTGCCTGCTATTCCATCTCTTCAAACTGGGCTAAACATGGTTCAGTGGCAGCTGGGAGGGTTAGTGGTGACCCAGTGGGGAGAGGGAATACTCCTGTGTCCTATGTGCCCAGATAGCAGCAGTGGCTGGGGGGGTGCTGCACTCGGTTGGGGAGGGAAACAGCTGGAGAAGAGCAGCTACCATCATTTTAGGACTGGGTCCGAGTTTTCACCAAGGACCCTTGCCAGTAGCATTTCTGACAAGTGTGGGCATTGCAGAGAAAAACCAGGAGCCATTCACACAGGCTGGACTGGAGAAGAAGCTGAATTAAAACTATGTTGCATTATTCCTCTCTCTGTCTTTCTCCTCTCTCTCTCTCTCTCTCTCTCTCTCTCTCTCTCTCTCTCTCTCTCTCTCTCTCTCTCTCTGTCCATCTCTCTCTCTCTGTCTCTCTCTCAGTCTCTTTCTGTTGCATAATCTCCATCTCTGCACAAATTCTGATCCAGGCATGTATTTACTTTTTCTCCCTATCTTGGCCTGGCTAGGAAAGTGCTATTCTCAGTCACTTCATCAGGCAGGAGTTTTCTAGGCTTCCTCTCTATTTTACTTTTCAGCTTCTGTGTGTGATTAACCCAGAAAATTTGCCCGACATTGACCCAGCCCCTGGATTTGAAGAGACAGCCTCATTCTTGAAACTTCCACTCCTTATTCAATATTTTTATCTTTATGAGTCCCCTTTTCATCCTGAAATAGAAACTCGGAAGTGCCTCTTAATTTACACCAAGACCTCAGCCTTTAAATTGAGGGGTTACTTTAACATTTTCAAGGTTATAGTATACTAGGAAGTTTAAGTTGTATTCAGCATTAGCATGCTAAGTACTATGGTAGGTGCTGTAGATGAGCAAAGATGAATGAAAACATAGTTTGTGCCTTCCAGAAGCTCATAAAATAGTGAGGAGATGGCCAGACAGCACTAATTAAAATAAGGCCACCGTTTGATAAGTGTTAAAACAGAGGTATCTAATCAAAATTCTTGGAAGCCCCATGTATTAGTCTGTTTCTGTTGCTTATAACAAAATACGTGGAACTGGATGACTTATAAGAAAACAAAATTTATTGTGTATAGTTTTAGAATGGGAAGTCCAAAGTCCAGGGAACACATCTGGTGAGGATCTTGATGGTGGCGACAGTGACGCAGGGGTCTCAAATGGCAGAAAATGGTGGGGTGGAGAGAAAGAGACTCTCACATGCTTTTAAAGCCCTTTTAAAGCCCTCAGAACCATGCACATGACCCCCAATTACACCATCAAATACATCCATCCATGCACCATGGCATGGTCTTCACAATCTAATCACCTTTTCAAGGCCCCATCTTTCAATTACCATAATAAAATTTCCCACCCTCTTAACACTGTCACAATGGGGGCCGAGTTTCTAATACCTGGAATTTTAGGGGGCACAATTCAAGCTTCAATGAGTTTGGTGGGGGGCGGACGTTCAATCCACAGCATCCCAGTTCTGGAAATGTATCCTACAGATATACCTGTGCATGTACAAAAGGACTTAGAGACCTAAGTTGTTCACTGCAGCATTGTATGTAATGGTAAGTGCTAAGAAACATCCTGATTGTCTGTGGGCAAGGACACTCTATATTGTTTAATAAATTCTCTCTATGTACTGATATGGAGTGATTTCCAGGTTATATGAAAAAAGCAAACTACAGAAAATGTATAGGGTATATTGCCTGTATAAGAAATCTAGGAAATAAGAATATGTATTAATGTCTGTTTATATATATGTAAAAACATTAGAAGGCACCCAAAAGAAGCCAGGGCAAAGTGTTAACCTATAGGTTCTTTAGGGATTAGTGAGGTGGATGGAAAGAGGGAGTGAAGTGTAGCTTTTCAGTGTATGCATTATATGTCATCTTAAGTTTAGAAACGTGAATGTATTACCTATTCAAAAACATTATATTAAATAAATCTAAATTATGGAATAAAATTCCCCCTTCCCAAACTCTGCATTTTCCAAGATATATAGAAGTGCTTGGCTACATTTATATGGGATAAAGAACATTACACAGGACTGGACAAGAAGGCTCTGAACAGGAGAAAGAAATCTGAGAGAACACTGGATTTTTCTTAGCACGTTCATAGGCCCACTATCTCATGAAAATGATTTTGAGCATAGACAGGAGGAAGGATACTGTTCTCTAACAAGTTCTTAGAATGGAATTTCTTGTAAGCAGGACACATGTAAGACATGGGAACAATTTTAGGAGTAGATTTTTTTTTTCAAACTTCCTATAGACAAGGCTGTTCAGAGTGGCCATCTCAGGTTTCCCACGATGACCTGGTAGGAAAAGCATGATTTGCCCTACCTTGAATTGACCTGCTTAAGTCATGGAGCTGAGCAATGTGAAAATTTTCTTCTTTAAGTTTTAAATAGAGGTCTTATGCTGAATTATGAATAAGAAAAATTAGGTGACTTGCCACAGAAGTGCTACTTTTCTTTAACAAGGATATACTCCATAATTTTCCCAGAACGTCATATTAACGTGATTTGGGGAAAGGTAGTGGGATAGAATTAGATCTTGAGAATTCTCTGGTTACTTCCATGAACTGAACTTAGGATGTTTTGACAGAAGATAGTAGAAAATAAATAATTTGTGAGGAAAAACATGTTAATGATTTCATGATAATAAATGACAGTGTTAGAAGATTATTGAAGAGTGATATGATCATCAGACAAGTCACACAAGGACATAAAAGGAAACTGGTGGATGCAGGGACTTTGCTTCCCTGTACATCTCTGTGCCAAATCTCCTTACTACCACTAGTACCGCTGCCCTGCCTCTTCAGCTCATTTTAGTCATTTTTGTCCATACAACTATGCTCAGGTAAAAAGCCCTGGTTACTCAGGAAGCTAGTGGCAGGTGGATGGAAGCATGGAGGTAGGTGAGTGTGAAGGTGGGTGACTCCTCACCTTCCATTCATCAGTTTCTTCCATTGCTCCCCTACCCCTTCCCCCAGACCCTGCAAATGTCACTTAGTCTCTCAGATGGTCTCAAATCACTCCTGTGGATAAGGGTCTGAAAAATCCTGATGATTTAGGAATGAGACTTTGAGATATGATAAAGTGACCGTATAACTTATCTAGCCTACACCTAGTATCAGTTTCTTTTTTGAGGTACTAGTGAGTCATTTTATTTTTATGTGATTGCCACACAAATGTGAACATGTTAGGAGAGTTATTGCCAGCAATCAGGACCACTTGTTACACAACATCAGTAAGAGGGACTCAGGTGAGAAACAACCCTGATTATAGGTATTTAACTCAAATGTACATCAGTGGTAACTCCTGAAGTATATTTCTTTTAGCAGCTAATTGAAATACTTTATCAGTGAAAGTCTAACACAACAGTTTTACAAACACACATATAAGAACACAGGGAAATTAAGTAAGACTTACAATATACACCTTAACAAATGATGGCTTAATTTGTACTCCCTTTGTAATTTTAACTAAATATTGTGGTGAGTAGTTCTTACTTTAAATCCTAAGTATATGGGCATTTATTACACACAATATGAAAATACTTCAGGAAGCTTGTGATTAACACCATGGTATTCAGGCACAGTTTATAGAGACTTTCAATCAAAGACAAAAGGCCCAAGCTGATGATGAAACACATGAAAGAGATGTATGTGTACAATCATGGACTTAATTCAGACTTGCTCATATTAGTTCATTCTAGTTCTTGGCTTATCATGATGTCACCTGACAAGGATTCTCTCAGCCCTTAGGGTAGGTTGGCCAGGTAAACTGCAGGCTGCCCAGTAACATTTAATTTCAGAAAAATAATGAATAATTTGTAGTATAAATATGTCCCAAATATTGTATGCAACATACTGTACTAAAAGAATTGGTCATTTATCAGAAATTCAAATGTAATTGTCATCTTGTATTTATTTTTTTTCTCAGTCTGGCAACCCCACCCCAGGGGTGCTGCAAAGAACCCGTATTTCTCCTTTCCCTGCTTCCGTGGCTGAACTTGGGGTCTGTCAGTCATGCAGATATGTGCTCTGGCTCTATGTGCTCACTCTCTGAGACAGGTTGCCTCACGGGTTTGGATCTCTTATTGGAGACTGCCTTGCTCCCTATTGCTTAGGCTTGCTTTATCCTAATAGAGCACTTTGTTCATGCTGCATATTTTCAAAGATTTTTTTAAACATTAGTGATTGGCAAGAGACTTTAGTTGCCTTGCCAGTAATTGTAATGCAGAGAAAATTCGAAGACCTCCATTCTCTCTCTTTTTCCCCGCCTTAACTTAAATGCCAATTTTGATTTTTCAAAAGCATATTCTTAAGGTTTGGTGCCTAGATTTTAAAGGGCAAACAGACATGAAATGAGATTAGAAGGCTCCTTTCAGACTAAGTTTTTACCCCTGGGTTGGTCTTTTGGAGGTGTGGTAAAGGTACCTACTCAAAGGTTTAATTTAAGATTATCTAAGTCAAGACGAATGCTGCCATTACTAAAATTTATCAGCTGAATAAATGGAACAGCAGTATGGTAGAATAAAGAATAAAATAAATAGAGTTGGCAGGCTTGAGATTAAGTCCTGGCTCTGTATCTCAACTAGCTGTGAGATCCTAGGCAAATCGTTTAGCCTCCGTGACCCTCAGTTTCCTCCTCAATGAAATGGGGCATCAGGGCACCTGTGAAGAGAGATACTGTAGAGAAAGGTAAACCTCAAGTCCGATCCAGATGTTTGTAGTGGTGGTGGTGGTGATGATCAGGAGATGGCCAAGACATAAACATTACAGGAAGTCAGTTATTAGAGAGAGATCGTGATTCAGACTCTAAATTTTTTACTACCTACTCAGTTTGCAGAACTATATATATAAGAATATTGTTCTTATATGAGTTGAGATAAGAAAAAGAGACACCTTAAACAAACCCAATTCCACATACTTTTAGAAAACAGTTTACTAAAAGATTTTGTGTCTAAAAATGAGATGTTTAAAGTAGAATATTTTATTTATTTAGGATCACATTGAAAAACTGGTAGCAGAGAGAAACACTGAGAAACATTTTGTTTGAAGTCCTTTACTTTTATTTTTGGGCCAACACTCATTCAACATCCAACCTATTTATTTTATAAATACATTAGCAAAGTCTTCTCAGACATATTATTATTTTTAACATAACAGCTTGGAGTTTTCAGTTCATAGAAAAGGCTTTGAGGAGTTGAGTGTAGCCATTTGTTCAGTGATAAAACAGAGAGAGCAAGAGAAGAGGTGGGACCAGTGTCCTCTTGGTCCTTCTTAGCACATGTGTCCTATGCTCAAGGAGAGGGGAGGAGCTCCTGGGCCAGCTTGGGTGGAGGCTGCAGGAGGGCTGAGACCCGGGACTCTGGGTGCCAACTCCAACTGAAGAGTATTTATCCTTCCTTACTTTGCTTCATTTTTCACTGCACAACCGATATATGTGTGTTATAGAAAACTAGAGAATACAGATAAGCAAAAAAAGAACATAACAATCACCCCTGACTCTACCCTCCAGAGATTTGGACTGCTTGCATTGCTCTGTGTCTCTACCCATGCTATGAGCTCCATGAGGGAGCAAAGTTCATCTCACCCTGTCAGAATACCCCAAAGGGGCCTGTTACAAAGGTGGTCTGCATGGAGCTGTTACCACACAAATGTATTTTAACCAAGGCTTTAAAGCAGTATGGTGAGCATAATTCCACTAATATAATTCCTGTAATGATAGGATAAGGATAGAAATAAAGCCTTTAGATTTTAAAATTGCATTTCTCATACCTTCTTTATTTCCTTTCACACAACTTCTCAAAGTTCTGAATAAAACACACAACTCTTCCAGAAAAACTAAAAATATAACTTAGTGCTAAGTCTTTATCACAAAACACTGAGCTCCATCTTTTACAGGGTCTCCAGTTGCTTTTCTTTCACTTCTGCTTCCTATACTTGGTCTTGAAAGTGGGATGGGCCTTCAGTTCTAGGCTAAAAGTGTCCACCTTTAGAATTCAGAATCATCTGACCTTGCCCAAGGGACTGAGGGAGAGGGGCATCAAGTGAGATGAGCATGGCCCAGTTATCAAATTTTACTAGTTGGAGCAGAGTAGTTACTCCAAGTACCTCAGGATTGGTTGTATTTGCCCCAGGCCCAGATTTCCATGGACTCAGTTCTGGGTCCTGGGAGAAAGAGAAGACTGTGCATAAAAACCAGAAGACCCATCTTCACCCAAGACTCTTAAGACCTTTGAAAGCCAGCCAGTACTGATTTGGCAACATCAATGCAGAGAATAAGTGAAAGAGGCATTCTCCTCCACTGTGCCACAAACCACTGAGCAGCATTGGCCCATCAGTGCTCTGGGGTTTTGGTGGCAGTGCCCAGCAGAGAAGCAGATGGCCTGATGCCTATGCAAGAGGCAGTGGTTCTCAGAGAGGCACAGGCATGGTGGAGCCCTGAAGTACAGTGAGACCTAGTAGAGTTCTAGTTTACAGTAGATATTGTTGTACCTGTGGGACACAGTGGTACTCACAGAGATGGCATTTTTCACAAGAATTATAGCCATGTGTGTGTGGTGTGTTTGTCTCTTTGCGCACGCACGTGTGTGTGTGTGTGTGTGTGTGTGTGTGTGTGTGTGTGTGTGTGTAGAAAGGCAAACTTTAGAGAGGGTTCCATTTCAGACAACTTCTCTCACATCCTCTTTCCTAAAACCAGTCCTAAAAGTGGTTGCTAAAGTGATAAAATGATGGTCCTTTCCAGTCATCTGACTAAACTATTCCTGGACTCAAAGCCTTCCTCTGGTGTCTTGTAATACTTGGATTGAATTCAGGCATCTCTGCCTCCCTCCTCAGAATTTCTGCGCTAGTTATAATATTAATCCTGTTGAGTTGGTTAAATAATGGAATACTTGTTAAGACATTAGAATAGTTCCAGGCACATAGTAAGCCCTCCTCAGTGTTAACTCTAATATGACTGCTGCCTAAATTCACCTCCCAAATAGGCCTATTTTCTGCTTAATGTGCTGTGAGACAGACTTAGGCTTAAATTGTGACTCTCCATTTATTAGTTATATTTACTTGAACAAATCACTTCACCTCTTGGTAATTTGAGTTAATCCCACATATATGGAGCACACTATGTACAGGCTTTGTGCCAGGTGCTGCAGGCCCATGGATGAGCAGTTCAAGTATGGTCCCCGCCTGCAAAGCACTCAGTGTCTGGGAGGTGGGAACAGGAAACGAAATACAGAGCTGTAAGGACCTTAGATGCTCACTTATTCAAGTTGAATTGGACCACTAGTTAGTAGATTAACCAAAAAAAGTCAGTAAAGTGGAGAGTCATGAAAAATGTTATCTACATGCCCTAAATATTTTATTTCAATGAAAAGCAGACTAGGGGTTGCCAGGAGATAGGGAGGGGGGATGAGGAGTGATTTCTTAAAGAGCACAGGGTTGGGCTTGCCAGTTAGCTCACTTGGTTAGAGTGCAGTGCTGATAACACCAAGGTACCCGGGTCAAAGATATGGATTCATTACCAGCCAGCTGCGAAAGAGAGAGAGAGAGAGAGAGAGAGAGAAAAGAAAGAAAGAAAGAAAGAAAGAGAGAGAGAGAGAGGAGAGAGAGAGAGAAAGAAAGAAAGAAAGAAAGAAAGAAAGAAAGAAAGAAAGAAAGAAAGAAAGAAAGAAAGAAAGAAAGAAAGAAAGAAAGAAAGAAAGAAAGAAAGAAAGAAAGAAGAAAAGAAAGAAAGAAAGATTACAGGGTGTTCTTCTGGGGTGATAAAAAAATTTTGAAACTAGAGAAAGGTGGTGGTTGCACAACAGTATAAATACACTAAATTCCATTGAATTGCACACTTTAAAATGGTTCATTGGGGCTGGCCGGTTAGCTCAGTTGATGCGGGCACAGCCTTGTAATACCATGGTCACTGGTTCAGGTCCCCAGACTGGCCAGCCACCAACAAAAAATAAATAAAAATAAAATGGTTCATTGTATGTTATGTGAATTTTTCCTCAATAAAAAAACATATAAATGTACATTATTTTGCCAATCTTCTGATGTAGGGCTAAGGAATTGACTTTAGGAATACGCCCAATAATTGAAGTTCCAGGTCTTTCTGGCATAAACCAATCTCATAATACACATTTTTAGATTTCTAGTTTTAGTTTCTTTAAATTGGAGCAAGAACTTAAATACTTGCAAATCTACCTCAGAATAAAATGTTTAGATTTTTTATGATTTCTTATACCTTTACATCCATACACAATATGAGAGCAATTTTTTTAGCTGCTCACATTTATGTCTTTGTACATTATTTTTCACAGAAACAAATTTTTTCTGTACTCATATTTTATGAATTTACATAATATTTCCTCTAATAATATAGTATAAAACGAGTAAAACTAGCATAAAATAAGTTTGGAACAAACTCATCTGACTCATGGTAGGCATACAATTCAATCCAACTAGCAGGAGCAGAATTCAGGTGGGTGTACTAGAGCACTGGTAAGCAGGGTCAGTATGTTTTAAAAAGAAAATGATGTGTATCAAGTGAGTTAGTTGAGTGAGTTAGTAAATGTTTTGAGAGCATTTACAATATGATGGATGCTCACAAGAGGGATATTTAATCTGGATTGGAAGTTCAGGGAAGTCTTTCCAAGGGAAGTGGTATAAAATGAAACCTAAAGGTTTGGAAAGACCTAACCAGAAGAAGAGCCAGAAAACAGTGTTTCAGGCACTGGAAACAGCCAGAGAGAGAAGAGAGCGCCTACAGTGGAGGGACCGCAAGAAGCACTGCCGGAGCACGGCATACAGAAGAGCATGTGTGGAAGATGAAGCTTGAAGACGACCTTGCAAGCCATGTTAAATTTAGCCTTTGGGAGGGGGATAATAGAATGTCATGGAAAGCCATGGGGACTGACCTAATCAGACCTGCTTTTAGAAAGACCCCTTGGACTGCATTCCAGGGGATAGATTAGAGATGGTGGTGGGACAGTGGAGGAAGTATGGGGACTAAGAAAGTCCAGAGACGGGGACAGCAGGTAAGTGATGATGGTGATTCAAGTGTAGCACTATAGAGAGAAGAGCACACATCAGATCTGAGAGGATGTTAAAGGGTAGAATGTGCAGAGGGCTTAGTGGCCAAGTGCATTTTGGGGATGAAGGAGAGAGGAAAGACTAGCTTTGGTGGTGGTGCTATTTACAGAAATAGAGAACACGGAACAAGAGTAGGTTTGGGAGAAAGTCAGGTCAGCATGGAATGTATTGAACTTGAGGTTTAAAGAAGCAGTGGGATGTCAATTAAGTACTAGCCATGTAACTCTAAAACTGAATCTTAGAGGTTGAAGTGGCCAAGTCATGTAAGCTAAGGAATGGAATGTATAAAATTAATTTTATCAGTGAGGAGGCTGCTGGAAATGCTGGTGAGAGCAGTTTTAGAAAGATGGAGGGCACAGGAGCCGGATGGAACTGGGTTGAGGAGTGTATGGGCTTGCGAAAATGACTGTCTATGGTTAATTAGAGAATGTGAGCCTGGAAGGGGAGGACAGACTGGGGGAGTGCAGTAACTGGAAGGAGATTAGAGTATGAAGAAGAACATATTTAAATGTCGCTGAGATGAGTTTGTAGAAAGGTAAAAGTTGTAAATGCAAGCAAGAGGGGGAATGAGGAGGACATTAAATGGAGAAACACATGCTTGTCATGGAATGTTGTTGTGAGGGGATGAATGAGTAAGCCCATATAAAGCACCAAGCACAAAGCATGCACGAGGCTTGTTAGCCCCTTCCATTCTATTAACTGCTCATCCCCTGTTTTGTCTCATTTTGTTCTTATCTATGACATGGTATGGTCACTTTAGCCTGTGCTTTCTTGGTTGCCCACCTGTAGTTTTACAATGTTACCCATGTAATTCTGGATGGGCATCTAGGCTTAGAAACTAGAAGAAACTGGCCTAATGTCTTGCCTGTCTGCTCTTCCCATGCATATCTGCAGTGCCTTCAAGGAATCCCATTTGGCAAATTCTCATTCTCATGTTCACTGTCATGCTGTGCTGCTCAGCAGAGGTAATGGGCTCCTAACCACCCAAGTCATCTCACGCACTGACTCAGACTTCGCTCAAAGTATCTCAGCTTTCTGTTGCTTTCACTAAGCCAGAATGGGAGTCTTCTGTCCATGTCAAAAGAGGTTCTTTTCTCCCTGTAGCCTTATTCCAATGTTTATCTTTAATTATTAAAAACAATTACAGAGTTAAATGCTTAGACCATTGCTTGCACACAATAGGTATTCAAAAAACAAGTTTCCCTTTACTCAGTTTCGCTTGACACATAGTGTTTTCTAATTGCTCACCTCTAAGCCATTTTTTCTGCCATCATTTACGAATCCTCCCTTCCCCATTTTTTTTTTTTTTTTAGCATTTTGGTGTATTTCTTTCTAATTATTTTGATGCTGTAGAAAAGAATAGTTGATACTGTACGTACTTTTTTCACTTGTTATTTTAACATAAACATTTTCCTGTTAAAATTATTAACTATTATTTTTGATAGCCACTAGAGATTCCATCTTATAGATGTACCAAGCTTCGCTTGGCCATTCCTCCATAATTAGGTTCTAGTTGCTTGTTTGTTTACACATAAATTTTTGTTCACATTGATGATATTTCCCTACACTAGGTTTCTAGAAGTGGGTTTGCAACAATAAATATTTTAAGAGGGATAGGAAAGCTAGCTTCACATTAAGAATTGGTAGTGACACTGCTGTTTTCTTGCCAGCAGAGTACTAACTTTTCAAGTCCCATTGATATTATGACAAAAAAGAGTGGTTTTATGACTCATTCATTTTTACATTTTATAAGCAACATCATCTTCATTTAAAAAATATTAAGCATCTAATTGTTTATAGTGTTATACACCGTTCAAAGAGAACTACATAGATTGGATCCCTGTATTTTAAAAGTTTATCGTCCAAGGATGACAGACTGATGCAGGCACACATGCTGAAGATTCACCAAATGCAGACAAGAACTAATAAAACTACTCCATGCATGGACTAAATGAGTCTGGGGTAATCACATTTAAAAGATCAGGACCAAAGTACATTTGTTACATAGATCCAGGGGGCAAGAGAACAGTGGGGACCAGCTGGGACATCTCGCCTTCACCTGGGCCAAAGGTAAACAACAAACGTGTGGTGTGCGCATTCCCTCTGAAGGGCTGTTTGTAACCTATTTCCTCCTCTCTTCCAGAGCTTTGTAACAAGTGGCTGCTCTCAGAAAGGTACTGTAACCCCCCACCTGCTTGGTACTCTAACTTCCTCCCCAATTTCCCTCTTGACTCGCCTTTGCCATATCATCTTCTTGTTCGCCAGCCCTGCCGCAGGTCCCAGAAAATCCTGCCCTTAATCAGCAGGGGTGGTGGGTGCACTGGTTTGAAGAGGTTATCAGATCTCCTGTAGCTAGTCAGCCCAGAGTTGTGTTTGGAAATCAAGGCCCTGACTGTGGCTGTCAGATCTCTCAGGCGCCATCTGCTGCCCATCTGTCATCATCATCTTCAGGTAACGGTGCTCCCCTGGATGGGTCTTCTGTCACCCTCTACTGCTGCTGTCCCATGAGAACGTGCCCTCCCTGACACCACGAGAGAGCCCATCTAGATTCCAGAAACAAACCTATCCTTGCCTGTCCAACTAAAGATAAGAATAACATTAATAACAATAATAATTTAGTGAGTTCTTACTATTTTTCATTTAATTGTTGGTCCTTCCATTGACAAGAGACATGCTATAACATACTCCTGAGGTGATCTGATGATACATGTAGACAAATGTATTGGTCATATTATCACTGGCATCAAAACTAATATCCCCTGTCAGCCCAGAACATGCCTCAGGGAGAGGGAAAAGCAGAATACCTGCTGGTGGCACCAAGTCCAGGAACCATGCTTGTCCCGCTGCATCCAGCAACACAGTCAGAAAGGAGGTTGTCAGAAGCCAAGGTGTTGTCATAAGAACAAAATAGAGGCACTGACTTCATTATTGAGCAGATTCTCTTCCTGTGGCATATCCAGCCCATTCACCTAGTTTTCTTATTCTTCCAGAATCTCATCTATATCTGTTCTGTTTTCCAGCCACCAGAATAGTAGAAGTAAATTTGAAAGAATTCGGGCTGACCCCAGGGTTCACTCGGGAGAGTGCAGCACTGGGAGCACAGTGGCGTTCCTGCCGTGGGTTCGGATCCTATATAGGGATGGCCGGTGCGCACTCACTGGCTGAGCGCAGTGCGAGAGATGCCAAGCCAAGGGTTGCGATCCCCTTACCGGTCACAAAAAAAGACAAAAAAAAAATTGAAAGAATTCTAAGTAGTTGTTTTTTTCTATGTTAGCTTCATGTTAAGATGAACCAATGGTCTGAAAAGAAGTTTTTTGATTATCTGAGGACTGCAGTCATTCATACTAGCTCTTACCACTGACTACCTGAGAGTTAATTATCATCAAATATCCATCCACCCAGGATGAGTTACAAGTTATGCCAGGTGTTTGGTGAATCATACTAATGCAATTTATTTTACTGTTTACTCTTTAATCTTAGAGTAATCAGCTAGTAAAGTAAAAATTACAGATTGGTACTTAAAATTTTTTTGTTTGTAAAGCTTCTGCCCCCATCCATAATAGGTTAAAACTGCTTTTTAAACTTATTTTACTGTTCATATTTCCTGTGTGTGAAACACGTAATCATGTCCTTTGACCATTTATCCATTGCGGATATTGGTAGTATTCATATGTATAAGGATACTTCAAAAAATAGAAATAAAAGATAATATGAATCTTTCCATAAACTTTTTGAAGTACCCTCCTATGTATGAATAAATTTTCATATACTTGGAGATGATAATTCTATTTTCCATTTGTGGTGAATATTCTTAATTTGTTTGTATTGCTAGTTATTTCTATTGCTTAGAAGTTAAAATTTTATGTACTATTTTATTTTATTTTTAATTTCTCCTTTTGCTCCAATTATGAGAAAATTACCACCTTAAAGTGGGACTAAAAGCCCTATTCTTTCTTTAGGGTTCCATTACCTATCATCAGAATGTCTTACTCTGACATTCTGTGGGCCTCATAACTCTTTAACACATTATTTCCACAAAGGTTGACCACTTATGTTATGACTTCAAATAGGCAGTTATCTTCAGAGTCCACCTGTTTATCCTATATTTAGAACTATTTTCTATGTTTTAAATTGTCCAAGGGGTCAATGGCTTATACCACCCACACCTAATTTCTTTCATTCATTCATTTATTCATTCATTTAGTTTCTGTGACATGCAGACTCCAGGGTGGTCCCCAATGATCCCTGCTTCCTGGTGTTTACTCTTGATTCTGGGCAGGACCTGTGACTTGCATCTAATCAATAGGATATGGTATAAGTGATGGGATGTTCCTCCTGTGATTGTGTTACATAATACGTGGGGTCTTCAAAAAGTTAATGGAGAATGGTTATTATGAAAAAACTATGCATGGATTGCAGAATTTTTCCATCAAAATAACTTGTGCTAACTTGTTATAACATGTCTGAGCAGGATCTAGTTTGAGGCACGTAGAAGAATAAGACATAAGTTTGAAAAGAGCCCCTATCAGAGCAACATGAATTCTACTAAAATTGAAGCAAGAACAAATGTCAAATTTATGGTGAAGCTTGGATGGAAGAATGATGAAATCACTGATGCTTTATGAAAAGTTTATGGGGACAATGTTCCAAAGAAATCAGCAGTTTACAAATGGATAACTTGTTTTTAGAAGGGACAAGACAATGTTGAAGATGAAGCCCGCAGTGGCAGACCATCCACATCCATTTGTGAGGAAAAAATTAACCTTGTTCATGTCCTAATTAAAGAGGACCAACGATTAACAGCAGTAACAATAGCCAATACCACAGACATCTCAATTGGTTCAGCTTAGACAATTCTTACTGAAAAATTACAGTTGCGCAAACTTTCTTCTCAATGAGTGCCAAAACTGTTGCACCCAGATCAGCTGCAGACAAGAGCAAAGCTTTCAATGGAAATTTTAAACAAGTGGGATCAAGATCCTGAAGCATTTCTTTGAAGAATTATAACAGGTGATGAAACATGGCTTTACTAGTACGATCTTCAAGACAAAGCACAATCAAAACCATGGCTACCAGAATGTGGAAGAGGTCCAGTCAAAGGGGAAGGGACCTGTCATGAGCAAAGGTCATGGCAACAGTTTTTGGGGATGCTCAAGGAATTTTGCTTTCGACTTTCTGGAGGGCCAAAGAACGACAATATCTACTTATTATGAGAATGTTTGGAGAAAGTTAGCCAAAGCTTTAGCAAAAAAAGGTCCAGGAAATCTTCACCAGACAGCCCTTCTCCACCACAACAATGCTCCTGCTCATTCCTCTCATCAAACAAGAACAATTTTGGGAGAGTTTCAATGGGAAATCATTAGGCATCCACCTTACAGTCCAGATTTGGCTCCTTCTGACTTCTTTTTGTTTCCTAATCTCAAAAAATATTTAAAGGGTACCCACAAATCTTCAGTTAATGATGTAAAAAAGACTGCATTGACATGGTTAAATTCCCCAGGACCCTCAGTTCTTTAGGAATGGACTAAATAACTGGCATCATCGCTTTAAAAATGTCTTAAACTTGATGGAAATTATGTTGAGAAATAAAGCTTATTTTTCTGTTCGTATCTTTTAATTCCATTTTTCCACAAACTCTTTGAAGTTCCCTTGTGTTCGACTCTGTCTTTCTAGTAGACTCACTCTAGAGACTCTCGTTCTGGCTGGATGAAGTAAGTGGCCATATTGGGGAAGCCCACATGGTGGAGAACTTTGGACAGACTCCGGTCAACAGCCAGAAAGAAGCCTGGATCCTTGGTCTTAGAGCCACAAGGAAATGAATTCTGCCAAGAACCTGAGTGAGCTTGGAAGGGGTCTCTTCCCAAGCCAAGCCTCCAGATGAGAACATAGCACAGGCAATAACTTGATTGCAGTTTTGTGAGACCCTAGCAGAGGACCCATCTAAGCCATGCACTACTAACCTGTGGTAACTGTAAGATAAAAAATGGTGGTTGTTTTGAGCCACTAAGTATGCGGTAACTTGTTACTCAGAAATAGAAAGCAAATACACTGTGCTATGCTAAATACCATATACACATTATCTCACTTAGTTTGAAGTAACTCCATGAGCCTAGTACTAATATTATCCCCATTTTACAGATGAACAAACTGAGGCCCAGGAGTTGAACTCTAGAATGTTCCACTCCTGACCCCTGTACTATTATGACATATTTTATTTTAATATATTTCATTATTTGAAATATGGATTCAAGTTTTTCATGGTTTAAAATATATCTCCTGAAATATACCAAATACATTTAGGAAAAGTCTTACTTGGTGAACCTTATACACAAGGTAGATGTTTTTATAAATTCAACATTATAGGAAACTTTCCTACAATTTTTTTGTGCTATATTTTTACCATGTATCTCATAGAAATAATATTATACATGTGAATAGGAAAGTTTCTGTTTTGTGTTAAAAGTGCTATACTCTGAACTATTTAGAAGGGAGAACAATCATGGCAAATATGAGCCCCAACTGCTTGGGAATTTATCTGGAATTAGAACATTCAGGAAAATAGAATGTGCCAGGGCTTAGATTCTGTCTTGAGTTTTTCTGTAAGACCAAAATATTGCATCTGTGTCCTAACTTTCCCATTTCTGACAAGATATAGGGAAAAATTAGGAGGTAGAGAGATTTAGAAACACTTTTTAATTTTTTTTACAACTAAAGTCCCATTTTTTCAGTGTTCTGAGAAGCTAAGGTGAAATAGTGACCTCAGTACCGTGTCTTCTAATGAGAGTTCTTTCTCATTAGAAACATCTCATTTATCAGGTGTTAATTATTCATACTGTGTGATTGAGGATTTTGGAGTCAGAGATTCACCTGCAATATTTGGAATACCAGTGGAGGTCTACAGCAACTCAGAATTTATACAGCAGCTGGCGCTAGTCAAAGCTAATGAAGGAATTTCAGTTTAATAAAAGGACCCCCAACTGAGCACACCATCTTGAAGAAAGTATACTTATCAAACAGCTTTCAATCATTTCAAGAGAGACACCTTAATTGGGAAGAGGGAGAACTGAAGGGTAGTTTGTCATTGTGCCAATTACAGATCAATAACTGCACGTCTGTCCTTTGGTAGATATAGCTTTTGCTTTACGTTAAGCAACCACATCTATGTCCTCTCCATTTGAATATGAAAATCTTTGTTTTGTTTGACAATGTATAGTGATATCCTCATTTGATTTACCTCTGTGTCTTCATAATAAACATGAGTAAAATTTAGATGTGATTATAAAGGTTAATATTTTTAATCTTAAAATAAATTTTCTATTCTTTGTAACAAGAAGGCAATACTTATGGAATTTTATATATTCAAAAATTGTTTTGTTGAAATAAAATTATATGAGCAAAATTAAATTATGGTGGTTTAACTATAAAAAGAGAATACTGAACAATGATAACCTAATTTATATAAAATGATATTGGGGAAGGCTGTACAGAGTAATCTACTAACAAAAAATAAAAAGACGAGGGTTTACTTTAGGCAGAAAGGATTTGGAATACTAAAGAATATGACTCAGTTATCAAGGCAGTTTCCTTCTTTGTTAAAGGGAGATAGCCATTCAAACTGGTGGCTTTCAAACTATTTGTAGGCTACTGGTCTCAATGGTGCATTAGGGGGCACTACAGGGCAGACCAGGCAGGTGGAGGGGGCAGGAAGTGTGGTGGAGGAGGAACCAGCATGGAGGTGGAGGCAAAGCCTTATGGGGAAGGCTCTGTAGTTTCTTCTCACCTCAACCAGGGCAGATCTTTGTTCTTTTTCTCTCTCCACCTTCCTTCCTTCCTTTTTTCCTCCCTTCCTTCCCTCCCATCTGTATCTATTTATATAGATATAAATTTAGATTCAGAAATATTGAGCTTCTCTACAAGATTCTTTTTGAAAAATAGTGTTTCACTGCTAAAATATAGTTTGAAAATCACTGGACCAGGCAATTCTGAGTACTCTTCCTTCCATATTTCAATTATTGTTAGGATTTCAAGATCCAGGAACAAAATAGCAAGGGAGATTGAAAATCTTTTAGAATACACACACAATCATCTGTCTTGCATAAACTGTAGTTCTGCTAAGAGGCAAAGCTATAAGTGAAATGGCGTCTTACAGAACCCTACACGTAGATGGGACCATGATTAATAGGCCCAGTTTTTTTCAGAGTAACTATGTGGAACAGAGCCATGTTCACTTAGGCACTTAATCTACTAGATGCTGTTTGGGCAAAGGGACAGAATTATGTCCTAATTTTAAAAATCAAAGCCTCTTGCATTTAGAGAATCGCATCCTGGTTGAACTGGTGGGATACTTTGAGATCGTTTTCTTTATTTTATTTATTCACTTAATTAAATCAATAAATTTTTATCAAATTTGAGTATCTGTCAGCCATTGCACTAGGTGTTGGAATTACAGTATACCCTATCTGTATAGAGACTATGCTTTAGTGGAGGAGACAATTAGAGAAGTAAACATACACATAAGCATATAATTACAAATTTTTCTAAGTGCTGTTAAGCAAAAGAATAGGGTTTTCTGAAACCGTATGTCAGAGAACACACGAGCATACTGGGCTGTAGAGAGTGAAAGTGATTTGCCTCAAGTTTTTGAGTGTGCACTGCAGGGCTGGCACTAGACTCACTCATGTGTTGTCTCTGTCTCAGCAGCTTAGCAGTGGAAGTTTGGTCAATAGTAAGGGCGCGGTTCTGGGAATCAGAGATCTATGAGCTCTTCTCTTGGCTTCTACACTTCTTTGAAATGTTGGGCATCCTTGAGAGACACCTTGAAAGATACCCAGTTATCAGCACTTAGAATGGAAGCTTGAAACTATTGAAAATTGTTTTTCTTTTTTTGGTTAAGGTCTCTGTGCTTTTACAATGTGGTGGTTGACTAGAAGCTGAAAATGGTTTGCAGGGGTAACAAAGTCCATAAATGAAGACAAGCAATCCTTTAGTAGCTAGAGCAAGGCTACTAATCATTAAAAACTCCCAGGCTGCAACCGTTCAACAGCTTCCTTGAGTCTCCTTTGCTGTGAAACAAGTGTTATCTTGAAACTATAGAAGGTCTAGCCCAAAATGTACATCCATTTCCACTACAAACCTCTGCCCAGACCTATCAATTAGAAGAAAAATCAAGTTAAACAATCATTATTAAAATTATTAGCTAACAGCAAGTATAATGAAGCGATTCTCCTATTTGGAGACTGAGCTACCTAGCATAGCTTTCAGTCCATGTGGGTAACAGGGAGTTCAAGATCACTTTCTCTGACGGGAACCTGAAGAGTAGGGATAGAGTGGCTCTGGCTGATTGCAGATTTGTACACTTTGGAGATCCAACAAACACACAGCCAAATTGGTATATTTTTTCATGAACGTTGAGAAGCTTCACCTGCCTACGTGGATCTCATCTACCTCTCGGAAGCACCTTCCATCAGGTGGTAACAGTTTAAGTCCTTCCTAGGCTGGATCAGATAAATGATTGACTTTCCTCAATCGAAAGCCTAAATCATAGCCAAGTGAATTAGTTCAGAATGTTTCTTTTGTTTTTATATGATCAGATTTGCATTTTTATTATATTTAGAAATTGTTTACACATATACACTATATATATAAATTTTTCCGTTAATGAATAAGTGGGATTATAGCATACATGTTGGGGTTTTTTATGCAGACTATTTTTTTTTCTTTTCCCTTTGGCAAGCCTCCTCTCTTCCCATCTCCTTTCCTGCTGCTCCCACCTTCACCATTACCCATGCTTATCAAACTAGCATGTGTCTTTGCATATTTTTTACCCATGCTCCTACAATCCTATATAAGCATATATACATACACAAAAATATGTACACATTTCCATGCATATAGTTTTGGGGGTGATTTTTTTAGGTTTTTGCAGAGGAATAGATGAATAAACCAGTGAAACAGGACATGGAACCCAGAAATAGACCCCAATATATATGAGAAAAAAAAATTTGTTTTTAGAGCCTTTATGATAGCTTTTGATATTTGATAAAGCATGTCCCTCCTAACTATGCTTCTTTTCCTTCTATTTAAAAACGACTTTTTCAGGCATTTGTTCCTTTAAGTAAATATTAAGGTCAATGAGTATAAATAGAAGTTATATGTGTTTCTCCTGGGTAGAAGCTTTAGGAGGCAGTATGTGATTTGCCTCACCCTCTTTTCTTATCTTGGTGAAGGCAGAAGCACTTGTTGAGACAAAATTTCTTTCGGCCTGGATTTGTGAGTGACAATGATGAGCAGAGCCACCCTATGACCCATGTTGGAGACATAGAATGAGCAAGAAATAAACTTTGGTGGTATTAAGTCACAAAGACTATGAGGTAATTTGTTACTACCGTATCACCTAGCTCATGCTGATTGATGAGATTGTTGTGAGGCTTAAGTTGAATAATATATATAAAAATATATACCCCAAATCAGGGAGCGAGATACAGATCAATAAATATTAGTCAATATCATTAAAATTATTAGCAAATAACAATAATGAAGCTACTTTCATGTCTGGAGACAGTATCTTCTGGACATATGGTTTAATTTCAGGTGGCTAAGAAGATACATGTACCAGAAGAAACATCTACCCTGCCTGCCCAACAATGCTCCATATTGTAGTTTAAAGTTTAATGCCTGTAAAAAAGCAAACCTTGTCACATTGATAAGATGATAGTGCATTAATATAAGAAAGGAAACTTAAAATACATTTGAAGATGATGATTAGTATCAGGGATTGCAAACTGGTAGCCCATGAGCCAAAACTGGGCCATAGATGTGTTTTACTTTGATCACAGTGATTTAAAAATCAGGAAATCACACACACACACACACACTCACTCACTCCTGGCTTCTCTTGAAAAAGTTGGAAGATCTTACAACTCTAAAGTCATATTTCTGAATGATCAAAATCTCTGAAGCTGAGTAACTGCATTGTCTAATTCACCAGAGTACCCCACCCCCAACCCTTCACCCCTTGTCTTACACCCTATCCACGTTGCTCATTTACATTTCCTACTGGTCCAGGGTTGCATAGGAATAGATGACTCCTGGGTATTTATCATGAATGGAAATTTAATTATTTTTTCAGCAATAGTGTATTTCTTGGTACAAAGAAGATAAAATACTGTAATGGAGGGAATCGTGGGGTATTGATACCTAAGCCATTTGGTATCTTTTTGATAGAAGCAGTTAGTGGAAGAAGAAACATTTCTCTTCCTGCAGAAAAGAATAAAAATAGATCTTTGATACCTCAGCAGCAATTTTCATCATCAAATCAGTTACAGACCACAAGGGCTAATTAATTCTCTCAGCCTCCTCATAGGGTGAGAATTCCAGAAATACCGTTAGTCAGAAAATGAACTTAGGAAAACATTTGCAAAATCTCTTGTCACCTAGGAGGAATCTTATTACAACAAGCTACTGAATTGTCATTAAAAACTGCAAAATGAAACTCTCCCATCTTGTTCATTTAGGAAGGGGATCATAACAGAAAAGGGATTGGATAGAAAGGTCTAGAATCTAGGTGGTTCAGTGTATAATTCCTATGCAATTGCTTGAGTATTATCTAAAACCCTTCACATTCATATCCCTCAAAATCCCTCTTATGTTAATCACATTCATCATTTTGGCTCCATTTTCATTAAAAGAAAAAACATCTTCAGGCCACTACTACTATAGGGTCTGCTAACTGACCCAGTTTTCAAAGGCAGAATCTCCCAGTACAAATACGCCTGTTTCATGTTCAACCAATGAAACAAAAACAACCTTTACAGTTTATCATAACCTTACTGAAGTTTTCCACAGAACCTACCACTATTTTATTAAAGTCCCAATTTAATTCAAGGCATTGGAAACCAAGGGTGAGTATCAAACATTGTTCTACAGTCATGACTGTGTCTTCTGAACTCTCTGGCACTGACAGTGGGTTTGAGAATGCGGCATCCTCAGATCTTTGGTAAGATACCTCTTCTTGTTTGCTGATGTTTTAAAGGTCATGAAAAGGTTGGTCGAGAAAGAGGGGAGTATGGAATATCTAGTTTTAGATCATCCCAAACTCCAACTTATCTCACCAATAAAATATCACTTCAGTTCTGCTTCTTTGTTGGACAGGAAAGAGATGGAAATAAGAAAAAGCCTGAGTTAACTTTTGGACTGAGAGACCTTCTCAAATCAGAAATGAGGACTTTTTCACCTGAATTTTTCAAACACAGACCTTTTTTGAAATCCCCTTAGAAAATTGCACTATTGCCTATAAATTATTAAAACAACTTTTTCCTCTTCAAATATAATGATCATTTTTATACCTCTATTGTATAGCTTCAAATGGAATAAATACAATAGATAAATGAGCTTCTGTCTATTTTCATTCCATTTATAGTGAAGGCATTTTTTTTTTTTTTTTGGCTTCTGCGTTAGTAGTTTCCTTTTAAAATACACTGGAAACCCTCTATCGATGAAAGAAAATGTGTATAGTATGCAAATTCCAAGTGCGCTGTCCTCATTTACCCAGTGGAATTTAAAATAAGCCCCAACTTGTGAACATATTAAAGCAGATTGAAATGGATATTAGCGGGATTTGTAAGGAGAAGCACTCTAGTCAGTCAAACATGCTATGAACAAGAACTTTGATAATGTTGTTTTACTGATAATTACCTGCTGGCTGTCACCTCAAAGTGGGATTTCCTGCAGGTTCCAGTATTTAAATATTACATTCAGAGCCAAGCCTGCAAAGACACTTATACCAATCTGGCCATGTCCATTTTATTTCACAATTATCTGTGTCTTTCTTCATGAAAAGCAATGCAGTTAACTCCCTTTTAATTGTGTTTGAACCGTGTGGGCAAGAGAACAGCGATACCACACTCCCGCTTCCCTGGTCCAGAGCAAGTTCTGCCCTCGCTGCCTCCCAGAAGTCAGCAGATACAAGAATTGCTGGAAAGCAGCACTTCCTGACTAGCATGAATATTCATCTGACTTCAGAAACTAGTCACTGGGCAAAGGAAACACCCCACACATTAACTAAAGGTGGTTTAAGGAAGAACCGACTCATACGTTCCTCCTGGGCTGCTACTGCCTGCTGGTCTTCCAGCCCTATGGAGAACTTCCTTTTCTTTGCCATCCCCTCCCCCCCCCCGCCCACTTTTTTCCCTCATACTGAACTCCTAATTAAATTTAACAGTTTCAAGAGTTTAAACTGTATACCTTTTTAATTGTGTCCTACTTTGTATTGGCTGATGCACAAGTCTGAAAATGGATATTACAGCTTTTTATGATATAATATCACCCTAATTGGTGCTTTATAGGCCATGGCTGAATTCTTTTCAATTAAGCTCTAACATACAGTAACTGTTTGTCTCTGCAAATGCTGGAAAGCCATTCACAAGAGAGGACTGGTACTGCACAATTCCGAAGTACCTTAATGTGTCAAAAATGTTTTGTGAAGAAAGCTACACTGTAAATGCAATCACCTACATTGGTGTTCCCATTGTTAACTGGGAGTGAAAGTATTGCTAATTGTCCTGCGTTTTAGCTGGGTTTTTAAAGCATTATGTAGTAAGTACACCGGAGGGTCAATTTGTGAAGTGAAATACTTAGCATGCAAAGCGTAATACAAGATGCTGTGTAATACTTGACCTCTCAGCATAATAAATGTAGCAGTGAAACGCTGTGCATTCAGTATTCACTGAATAGAGCCTTCGCAGTGGAACAAAACCAGAAAATGTTCTCTTCATTCCTTTTTTTTTTTTTTTCACTAAGCGAAAATTATTCTTTATAATGGCCATTGCAGCAATTAGCTGGCATTTGGTAGAATAAATGTGCAGAAATAGCAATTTCTTATTTTAAATGAGATTTTGTATGGAGCCTGCAAATTACTTGAGGTATATGAATAATTGTGCCTTAGCTTTATGCTACAGAATAGGGTGTGGGTGGGTATAAAGATTTCCTATTTGCAGTTAAATGTTTAGACATTTTATTATTTTAATTTCACTCACAGTCTGCCTGGATTGACCCTGCTTTCCCATTGATCACTTCATGTGCGCCTGGAAGCAAGTGTGCAGATGGCGGGAGACTCCTAATTAGTGCACGTTTTTTATGAATGTGACATGTAAGTGCTATCAGGTCTCTTCTGGAAGCAGCGGTGGTGTTTAGAGTTTGGGATCCTAAATCAATACAATTTAATAATCTGCCTGGAGCGAATGCTTATCAATATTCTCTATGGTGAAATGCAATTGGAAACTTCATTAAAATTTTATCCGAAGTTTTTCACCTTATTGAAATGCATTCTTCCAGGCATTCATGATTCATCTAATTAGCCTTAAGTAGGGTATTTTTTTCTCTCTCCAAGTGATTCAGTTAATTATGTCCATATATTCGTAATTATAAGGTGGATGAGTTGGGGAAAACTGAAATTATGAAATCTGCAGAGAGATTCTATGAGGTTTAGAATGTGAAATATAAAAAAGAGATGAGTAAAACGTCAGAGCAAAGAAAGACTTTGCTTTCATCCCGCTCATCCCTCTCTACTCCGACTGCTTTCTCATGGGGTTTTGTGTATTTGTTCATTCACTTATCATGTGTAATCCTGTAACTTCCAAAAATTGATTTGAGGCAAGTGCATAGTGAATGATAATTTAAAAAGCAAACACTGCAAATACTAAGAACACTTGATCAATGCCTCGAAGGTTATTTTTTTTAATTTAAAAGAATTTAAACATAATGTATAGTCATTTAAAGGTTAACTATTCAGTTTTTTAACAAGTTACTTTCACTCACTGACAACCAGTCCCCAGTTCTCCTGCCAGATATAACCACTTTAGCCAGTTTCTTGAGTCTTCTCTTCCCACATTTTTGAGTCCTTTCTTCTTATTCCATTTCTTCACACATTTTACTTGCTTAAAGTAATTACACATATTGTTAAAATCTTAAGTTTCGAGAATTCAAAAAAAAAATCCTAAGAAAATTTTTTAGCCCAAGAATTTTTTTTTGTCTTTAAATTTATGTTTTTGGATTTTTTAAAACAAAACTAAAGGACAGTCTACCCTAATTTTCATCTTACCCAGGACCTAAGTCCATAAAACTCTTTACATGGACTAATTTTCTTTCTTCCATTGAATAATGTAAAAAAAATTCCTCTGCCAAATTCTATAACGAAGGCGCCCCATCGTCAAATGATGCAGCTCATCTGTTAAATCCAACCCGTGTTACTACAAAATTGGAAATACCCCCAATTAGTTATCGTTATTCTAATCTGGGCAAATGATGTTCTCACACAGCAAGCAGACACCAATCCTTCATCTCTCTGCAAACAAGGCTGGTCAGCTGCAAGCTTTCACTGCAAGCCCCAGGTAGGCTGCCAGGTGATTACAATTCCATCTTGGCCTGCTGGTCATGCTCATCTTTAGCAAGTTGCACAGCCACTGGCCAGAAAGAACTGTACATGTTTTCTGTTTCATTTGAACTCGTCATGATTTTTTTCCAATGAGGCAAATAATAAGTCTTAATTTCAGTTTTAACATTTGAAATGATTTATAGTAGACCCAGGTAGTTGAATAAAATAAATTTCTAAAATTACATATATAAAGTGAAGGAATGTGAGTGATAATATTTTTCTTTCTAATTATTCCTTTCTGAAATGTTCCTCTTGAAACTTTTCAAAGGAGAAGAATATGGTGGACTAAGGACAAAATTTCTTCCACGTCTTTGTGGGATAAAATTAAGTGCCATATAAATAACTGTATAAGTAAGGCTATTGGTTTGCTAAAACACAGAGAGAAACGTCAACTGTGTTTTCTTATTGCTTTTATTAAGGAATAATGCCCTGGTCATGGTGATCTCTTGGATAATTCTTTTCATGAGGTACTTCAGGTCACTGTGATCCTCTAACAAATATCCACCATATCCTCAGAGGTAAGCAGGTGGCTTTAAGGATAGTTTATTTTAAAAAAGGAATGACACAGATAGTGAAAATCTGTTGTACATTGAGCTGTTATTCTCAGTATTATTAGAAGTTGTATCTCTTTGCCATAAGATCTGCGACATCATTCTCACCTGGACTATTTCCCACGGTATAACCTTTCTCTTTCAAAAATTGAACAGAATACCTATGTAAGGGATACTATGTAAGTGTCTACTTCAAGATGGAACCTTTCTTTTTCTGTCCCAAGGAACCTCTTGGAGAGTGCTTCATGGCTGTTCATTCAACCTGGAAGACTTCCCATTTTTCCCTATCTGTTCTTGTTCTCTTTCATCCTGCCTTCACTCCCACCTCTGTTTATCCAGTTCCTTCTCTTTCAAGGCCTTGGTCAAATATTCTCTCCTCTGTAAAGCTTTCTCTGCTGTCCTAGTTAGATGGAATCCCTCCCACTTCTAAACCAGGAGAGCAATTTACCTTTCTGTCTCTTGTATTTATGTGCATTTCATCACCCCTGGAAATAGGAGTGATGAATAGAGACATCCTGGGCGTAGGATCCACGTCTGAACATGGATCCACTGCCTTACATGTTGTGGGAATACAATAAATACTTCTCAAGTAAATAAATTGTTAAAATATTTTACCAAAAAAATTCTACCAAATTTTATGCTGGTCAATGATTTATTGTCATATATGGTGAAAAGTTTCAAACAACCAGGAAAATAAACATTCCAGGAAAGACTTTATCTACTCTTTAGAACAAAGCATTGAGATTTTCTAATGTTCTCATAAATTTCCAGACAGCAGGTAGTTTCTGGTACTTTGTATTTGTCTGGATCAAAGACAAACTAGTTGGCCACTTAGCTGGGGTCTTTTGCTACCACCAAGGCTACTGTGCAAAGCAATTTGAAATATATATTAGTAATGTTTCAACCAGCCCTCAATAACGAACATCATATGGATGGACTTTCGTGACCTTGAATAAGTTGTGTCATCTTGCTAAGCCTCGGTTACCCCATCTGTAAATTGGGAAAGATAATGCCTGCCTCACATGGTTGTTTTAAGGATTAAATGATAGAAATTGTACCTAAAGGATAGAAAAATGGTACCAGTGTTGCAGGGCTGTCAAGAGCCATGTGGCATCCTTGTGTTTACTAGAAAAAGGATCTCCTTTCCCATCTATTAGGAAATTATCCTAATACATGTACAAATCTATAATGTCTATGTAAGGGATGCATGGTACCCATTTAGAGTGTGGTACACTTTTGCACTCCATAACTGCTTATTACATCCCCATCTCTTGATGATAAAAATTACAATGAGGATGGTGCAGCCTTATCTGTAGCTTTCTGGGAAAGCTCTGGCACTATTCCTGTAACCTAAGTTCTAAGTTCTGAGGAATCAGCCTACCTTTGTTAACACATATCTCATCATATTATAATCATCTGAAAACATGTCCACCTCTATCACTAGACTGTACAACATGAGGGCAGTGGCACATAGTAAGTTCTCAATAAAAGCTGGTTAAATGAATGAGTGGTTGAGTATGTGTCTTCACCATACTTCAGCTACTTGTTCTCAACACACCCAAGAGGTGGCAAATTGAGATGTAGTATCAGAAAAAATATCACACCAACACATGTAAACACCAAGTAAGAGCTGATTCATGTACTATCAGAAAATACAATTCACTCTATTTTAATCCTGGATTATTAAGAGATGGTGCCATTGATGGAAATCAATCTTGTTTTGTAGGGGATATGCATTAGTGTGATTAAAGTATTTTTAAAAATGTTTTTCAAACAACACAGGTTTCTACCAAGACCTGTGACTCCCTGATATACAAAAAGAAATTGTGCATAGTGTCCTGAATAGTTGGGGCTTGCTGCCGCCTTGTCCTAAGGAGTTGATGATAATTCTCTTACTTTTGGTTTTCTAGCCACTTCCCTGGGATGAGATTCCTGGAAAGATATCAGAACAAGCTTTTAGAACCTACTTAAGAATAAAGGCTGTGGAAGTATGTGGAGAAGACCCATTTGAACTAATGGTCTAGGCTTTTAACTTATTTCAGAACAGTTTCCTATACTTGATTTTTTTCTTCCCTCAAAATTTTAAATGTTAAAAAAACAACAATTGTTTTATATCGAATAGCCACAATATAAATTAAAACATTTTTAAAATTCACTTCTGATGCTTATGCTCTGTTGATCTTAATCTTTCACCTTGTTTAGAGTCTGAAAGCTTGAAGATGTGCATGAAGTCTGTCACACTTCTGTTGTGTCTTTCCTTGAGAAATGGTCAGGTCCTAACAGTACCCCTCCTCCTATGGCAAAAAAGTTGGTGTACAATGTGGGGTGACGTTACAGGGTCTCTCACTGTGTCCCCATGCCTTGTTGAAGGTAAATAAACCCTAACAAACCCTAGCATCTTTTGTGAATGTTTAGTTGCCATTCTGGTCATCTGGCAGAAAAACCAGCTATTTAAAAAAAAATAGTAAAAGCTAAGATTTTTTTTGAGGGTTGTATGACAGGAGCTGCATGGAGGACTTTACAAACTTTGTCTCTTTGATCCTCATAACAATCTCTTAAGGGAAAGACTGTCACGACCAGCACATGACTGGTGAGGGGACTGAGCTCAGAGGTGGATGGCTTTCCCAAGTCACATTATGATTCTGGGAAGAGCAGAATCAGGACCCAGGGCTGTTTAAATCCAGAATCTGAGCTCTTGATCCTTACTCTTCTTTCTCTGCAGTTTCAGTTTTCTTCACCCCCTCCCTCAGTGAACTTTCCACAGAATAATTGAACTGAGAGGGTGTTTGTGCACCTTTACAGGAACTTCTCACTGGGGCACACCAAACTGCAGGGACACTGGACAATGATAGATGGGGTGACCAACAAAACATACCATTTCCAACCAAAAATAATTGCCAGAAAATCCCATTTCTACCTAATTCTGTGCACTGTGAGTTGTGTGGGAGGGGTGAGTAGGGTGGTGGTTCAACGGCTTACAAAAATCTAAGACATGTCTCTTCATACCTGGGGGAGGGTGCACTCACACAGATGAGCAAGAAATGGGCCTAGACCAGGAAGTGGGCGCAGGTCTGAAGGAGATGGCCTCCTAGCCCACCTGGGAACCATGGATCTGGATCTGACCCAAGATACTCGAAACCCTGGTGTGTGCAAGGTGAATGCGTGCTGAGCCATGGAGCCCAGAACTCAGCCCCCAGAGAGGACTTCTCCTTGGTATTAGCGGTTAATGGGTGCAGGCAGCCCAGACACAAATTTTCCAATATGAGAGAGAGAGCAAAACTAAACAATTTACTCAAAGAAACATTTCACCACAGCTGGTAAACCCTGAGACAATATTCCCTTCAACTTTTATTTATTTAGTATTTATATACTAGTGGTTCTTAAAAATTAGGGTGCAAAATAATCAGGAAAAGTTGTTAAAATGCACATACCTAGATTCTGTCCCCTAAAACTCTGATTCTATGGGTTTGGGGTACATTCCTGAATTCTGTATTTTAGACAACACCCAAAGAGATTGTCACGTCCCTCATCAGAGAGGTAAATTCTGAGGAACAACCCTGGTGTTAGGCAAATGCTTGGAGAGCTGACATTCTGTGGGGGCTATTTAGGGTGAACCTATTAATATATTTTCCAGGAATGCTCATTTTTGGAGAGCTGGCAATGGTTGGCAATGTCTGCAGCTACTGCCAAAAACCTTCCTGTACTCCTTCAACACTTCTAGGAAAACTTTGAGGTAGAACTAAGGGTGGTTGAGATGGCATTCGAATGTGTTCCCTGCTAGTGTAGCTGGGCAGGACTTCTGAGGCACACTCTGCATGAGGCAGATGGAATGTGCCCCTTAGCTTTAAGGAGGGCCATCTTGTGAAGAAGTGCTCAGAGCATCTTCAGACTCTAACAACAAATCATTCATTCATTCTGCTGTCGTCGAGGACTTCTTACCTATGTACTATGGTTTAGGCCCTGGGCCTTGCTCATGCTGTTCTGTCTTCCTAGAAGGCTGCTATTCCTCAACTTTGCCTAGTTAACTTGACTCTTTCAGAACTGGCCTCCATAATGAAGTCAATTCCACCAAGATATGCCCTCATGACATTACGTACCTGCCAAATGTTATTCCTGGATTAATGCCTGTCTCTTCCACTTGTAAGCTCCATGAGGGCAGGGATCGTGTTTTTTAACTCTAAGTCACTTAAAAATAATTTGGTGAAATCCACTTTTCTAAATGACATTTTGCCACATTTAGCAAGGTACCAGTTTAACAGAGAGGGTTATTTATCTTTTTATAAATTATACAGCACGTTGTATTGGATAGAATGTTTTCACAGCTTCTGATGATTTCTCTGAAGGTTTAATGGATTGGTTTTAGTTTTGTCTTCAAAATATGATTTTAAGAATGTTCAATGTTGACAGACAAGGATCATAAAATAGTTTAGGCCTTTTAGAGTATATACAAGGTTACTTCAAAAGTTTGTGTAAAAATAGAATTAAAAGATAATATGAATCTTTCCATGAATTTTTTTAAGTACACTCCTACTTAATATGCAGAAAAGGGTATTTAAAAATCAGTAACCAAAATGTTACTTAAGCTTAGTATCCCAATTTTGACATTAATTCCCTTAAGTATAAAATTGCTAAAAAAGGATTCAGAGCAACTAAATCAACACGAAATGCAGAAATTTTAGATACTAATTACGAGTCATATCTAATCAAGGCTGATATGCCATTTGAGATATTGGTGAAATAATGTAAAAATGCTTAAAGATAAAAGAAATTCTAAAAGACATTCAGAAAGATGGGGAAAAACTCTGTCGATTGAAATAGTGTCATCCCATGTGTAATGCTGAAATTTGCTAGAGACAAAAATTAGGTCCACCATGCCACTGAGCAATTATAGAAAGAATATTAATCATGAATATAGTTGGAAAAAAATTAGAAAAATCTCAGATATTAGAAGTAGCTGAAGATGAAATGCTCAATTTTTATTTCTAATAAGGTTTTTTAACTGGTTGTAGTGCACCAAAAGATTTGAAACTAAAGGGCAAACATGTTCAAAGATGCATAAAAGAAGCGAGGAGGCTCAGAGGGACTGGTATAATAAAATGGTGATAAAACTTCAAATTTGATTTATTATTACATTTATTATTAAATGTGCCAAATAAAAAAAAAAGCATTTTAAAGATTAGCTAAAAATCTGAAAAATGCTGAGAAAGACAAATGAACTAGAAAAAATGGACTAGGGGATAATGAAGCAACAACATTATATACTAACTAAGGCCAAAACTCCTGTTAGAAATTAAAATTAAAAATTAAAGATTTCAATTGAAATTGGCCAAAATAATTCTATAAATGCTAAGTAGTTGACAAAACTGTACATGACTTAAAAAATAAATCTGTATAAGGCTGAATATTTCTAAGAAAAATAACTGGAATTTTGGGTAAAAATATGAAATATTTTATGAATATAAAACTCATTCAACACATAGGAGTAGAGAGTTGAGGACAGGTGGGGAAGGGGGAGATGTTGATCAAAGGATACAAAATTTCAGCTAGATAGGATGAATAAATTTTAGTGATCTATGGCATAGAATGGTGACTATAATTAATAAATACATTGGTTATTTCAAAATTGCTTAAAGATTAGATTTTAAGTGTTCTCACCACAAAAGTAATATGTGTGGTGATAGATATGTTAATTACCTTGATTTAATCATTCCACAATCTAAACATATATTAGAACATCACACTGTACCACAAAAATATACAGAATTATTATTTGTCAATTAAAAATAAAAGAAAATTTATTCATAAGAAGAGTAAACTATTCTTAGCCTTTGACAAATTAACTATTCCTCAAAATGCTGCTATAAAGAGCAAATGAAAACTGGTCAACTAAACAAATCCTATACAAACTGCTGCAAATTTTACAAACCGTTAAAAGAAACATGTTTTTGGTAAATCATTACATTTGGCAAATTTGACAAATTAGTGATTCATTAAGTTGATCATTTGATGAACTGATTTTGTGAGGTTGATTTTGGCCCAATTGGCCAATTTCTTTTATTTGGGAAAGGAGTTAAATTCACCATTGTATTGCCAAAGTCTGCTGCAGTGCCTGGTGCAGTAGGAACTCAATAAATAGCTGATGAATGAATGAATGAATGAATGAATAAATGAATGGTTCTGCATGAGGGGAATACAAAAGGAGACAAAACCACCAGTGCTCTTGGCTTCATGGAGCTTGCATTCTAGCACCAAGGGAGTTATAGTCCAACTACTTTCTGCTACTAGTTATATAACTATAGGTCAACTTCTCCTATATGTTGTACTTATTCTTGTATTCACAGGAACAGGCTAACTTTACTGTTACACATATTTGAGGGCCACTTAAATAGAAATACTGTATAGCTTTTTTCCATAGACAGATGAAAACACTTTTTCAAAAAGGCCAAAGTGAGACAATATTATGTGGGGTTGTCTGACAGTAAAATTTCTAATCAAATGTTTAAAACTCTGAAGGTAAGTTCTCGTGTATGTGACATTCACACCCACTATTCTGAAGTGATTGTTAAACAGACTTGACTGAGAGAAGCAAGAGGAGAGGGAAGGAAGAGTCAGGCCAGGCCCACTCTACCCCTGTGAATCATGGAGGAAGTGCTCAAGCAAGTATCATCCCAGGAAATCATGGCGGAGCTGATGTCCTTTTTCTTTTTTCTTTTTCTTCTACCCCTTCAATTCACCTCTTTTTCCATGACCAGAAATGAAAGGAAAAGAGATAAATGTAAGTCCATCCCAAGGTCACAGAGTCGACAGAAGACAGGTAGAATATGCAAAGTAGAGGGCTGGGCACCTGCGACACGGCCTGTGTTACTGTGAGCTGGTGTGGAACAGTTACAGTAAGAGCAGGAGGCTTTTCCTGTGCAGTGAGTTGGAATTAAACATGCTAATTTGAGGTCTCTTTCAAGTATTTTGTTTAACTCCATTGGCCTTCAGTTCCTTTATATTGCATCATTTAATGTAATGTTATTTATATATGAAGCATGTTATGCTTATTAACCAATGTGCAAAAATCTAAAGTACAGATTTTCTGTAATGGGCTAATTACAGGACTTTAAAGCCACCTACTGAGTTTTGCTGAGCTTCACAACAGGTTCACTGAACTGGATAAATTTATTCAAACGTGTGGAAATGAACCCCATTCTATGTGCAACGGTACTGGGAAAACACACAAATTATACCTCAATACCAGTTTAATGGGTCAAACAGTGAACCTGAATACTGAACTTATCTACATCTTAAAATAGTGGGAAACCTATGGTAAGAGGGGAAGTGCCCATTCAAGGGGGCTTCTCCTTGTTTGTAAACAGTGGCAATAAAACAAAAAGCCTGGCAATTAGGAGCAAGTTCTCCACAGTCAGAAAACAGAGGTGGTTGCCTCTCAATGACCTTTGAAAATACACAACTTTCATAACCGAACGCAAGAGTGGAACGGAGTGACGAAAGCTCTGCAAACACACATCTCAAGTGCAGCCTTTAATCTTTCCTGGCGAGAACAAGAGGCACGTTTTCTTGTGTCCTGGTTTAGGAGGAATTCAGTACAGAACATTCAGAGTTAGAAATACAAATAAAGTATAAATATGTGGTGGTATTAAACACTCTTTCAAACCAGTTTTTTTCCCTGAGCTTGATCAAAACAATAGGGATATGTTGGTCATGTTAGTATTATTTCTTCATTAATCCATTACCAAATTTTTTTTGTCATTTGAGAGTTCCAGAAGACTTTAGACTTAAGGTTCATAGCAAGTATTTAGAACTCTTATTACATTAAGAAAATATGAAGATTGGGGGAGGAAATAAAGAAAATGGGGACAGAAAGAGGTTTGAGAACCAGGTCAGGAACAGAGTTGAAAGGAAAGACCCTATTTCCTATGTTGTATCATTGCCAATGAAAGTTCTGTGTTTCAGTTAGACAAATTCTCTCTCTCTCTCTCTCTCTCTCTCTCCCTCTCCCTCTCCCTCTCCCTCTCTCTCTCTCTCTCTCACACACACACACACACACACATACATGCACTCATATTTGATCATTGATATTCCTTCAATGAAGATAGACATCGCTTTTATTCTTTGATAGGTTCCTGTAGCAGTGATCTATTAATTATTCCACGAGAGAGAAAAGAATGTCAGTTCCAAGCCTGCAAGAGTTCTGGTCTTGTCTTCAGGGCACCTTATTTACAATGTACAATCCATCCCTGGCTGACAGTTGTTGTTGATAACCTAATTCATGCTTTTCTCTTCAGGGAGGCACTGGTGTGCCTAGCTCTGGAAGCAGCAAAGGCTGGATTTTTAGAGCACTCTCTGCAAGTGCCACGTACACCAATAAAAAGAGAGTTCTTTAGGAAATGAAGTATGACGCAGCCCAGCTTCACCAAGACTTTCGGACCAAGAAATAAGAATTTAAATATGAAATACTGAAATTTAACACATGACTGAAACAAAATAAATGGTGCACATTGAAAGCATTTGAGGTAATTAATCAATGCTGTGTTTGTACATATCATTAAATATATTATACTCAGTTTAGATTTGATTTCTATGCTCCTTTTATAAAGAGTTAAAAGAAAATACATTTGAATTCACGCTGATACTGAAAACATGCTCCTAGCTTCTAGTTTTTTGGATTTCAAATCATTTCCATTAACAAACAGCTATTTGCCCTCTAATAAAATATGTCATTATGCTTTATTCATATTGCACAAAAGAATCACTGAAAAATCGCCCCAATGATGGCCAATAATTACACATTTTGCTCCTGTGCTAGCGATGAAGAAATCTGTTCATTGGAGAAAGCAGGTGCTGGGGCATCAAGCTAATAGTCAATGTGTGCTGTGGTAATTAGCCACTGCGATTGCTAAAATTAACAATTAGCTAACATGCAATTCTCTTTTTTGCAGGCTGCAGTTTACTTTGTGTAATCCTTGCATGTTCTTAGTAATTATTCTGACAGCTTATTATTTTTATTTTTTCTGGTTTGAACACAGCTTTAACATTTGCATCGAGCGACCCAAATGTTCAACAGGCAGAAATGAAACAACTGCTTGACTAGGCATTTTTGTGAGGCACACATTTGGTTGTTTTCCGAACTTTTCATTGTTGGGGAGGGGAGTGATACGGGTGAGATCTATGATTCTTTCATAGCTGTTGTCTTCTCCCCTAGGGCCTTCCTCCAGGGCAGCACACTCAGGCATCCTGAAGCTTTTAGAAGGAAAACTGCCCAGTCAGCGGCAATTTAGACTCTAGGGAACAACTCCAGGAACGAAGTGCCGCAGTCAAGCTGGTCAAAACATCTTTTTTTCATTCTTCTTCCCTGGAGTGTGCCTTCAGTTAATGCATTCACTGCCCCTGCACAATGCCCCCGCCCCCCACCACCCCCCCTTACTGAGGAAAAATGTAGGATCCTGTGTGGATTATGCTTCTCAGAGGCTATATGCTGAGATAATATTGCTACAGCCTTTTAGTGGATAGAATAAGGCCTCAGCCTACACATGAAAGAAAACAAAAATTAAAAGGCAAGGGAGTAATTTGTTTCCAGAAAACCTCTGTGAGAGATGAGTAATGAAAGCTCTCAAAGCATTCAAACAAGATAAATTACGGCAAAAAATTTACCAAACTGCTATTCCAAACTGCATTTGTTTCCTATGGTGGCCAGCAAATCACAATAAATTTAGTGGCATAGATAGTACAACTGTATTATCTTACAGTTCTGGTGGTCAAAAGCCCAAATGGGTCTCACTGGACTAAAATCAAGGTGTTGACAGGGCTGCATGCCTTTGGAGGCTCTAGGAGCAAATCTCTTTCCTTGCCTTTTCCATCTTCTAGAGGCTGCCCACAATCCTTGGCTGTTGGCCCCTTCAAAGCCAGCAACTTTGTATCTCTCTCACCATTCTTCTGTAGTCAGGTCTCCCTCTCACCAGAGCTGGGAAAAAGTCTCCAATTTTAAGGACCTATGTGATTACAAAAGGCCCACCTGGCATATTCACAGGTTTCAGGGATTAGGATGTGGACATCTTTGGAGGGCCATTATTCTGCTGATTATACAAACAAATGAAAAATATACATACAGTCAGTTCATTATTCTCTACAGTTGTGAGTCATTGCACATTTCATGTCAGGGAATTGGATTCTTTAGGAGTGGTATGGGTGGAGGTGGGGCAGTGAATTTCCATGGTTTCCATAGACGATAACTCTTATAGTCCTCCCATGACAGGTCCCTTAACTGACACGCAGAGCCAGTGTAAGCCATGCTTTGCCCTGGTGCTCCCAGGCTCCTGAATTTGGAGGACCTTTTCACCCTCTTGATGAGAATGCTATCTTTGAGAGTGCAAGCTTGGTGTAGCTAAGAGATATCATCATATGTACCGTGCTCTACTACAGTGTTGGGCTGTAGTACACTGGCTTACTGTGAGAATGAGTGAAATGGGCTGCTGTCCACTGCAACCCTGACTTCTAAAACGCAGTGACAGGGAGGCAAAGCCTGGATTCCCCAGTAAGTAGAATGGGGAGACTTGTCCATGTATTATTGTGAGCTGAATACCAGGACTCAGCAGGGTTTATCCTGGAGAATCTGGGCTTTGGGGGCTGCTGCAGGCTGCAGAGGCTGAGGAGCACCTGGCTTAGCAGGACAGGGCAGGGAAGGGAGCAAGGGCAGAGGTTGGGGCCAGGCTTCTGGTGGTAAAACATAGCAACACAATCTGTTTGTCTAGGTGGGAGGAAACTGGAATGAACAGAGTCTATCCAGAAGTGTTGGGCAGGCAGGAATCAAACATCCTGGGAGCTAATACTACTGAGTTTAAATACGGCAAGAAGAGATGGGGTATTGAGGTGTGCTTTGTTTTAAGAAAATCTGTTCTTTGAAATAGAAATGTGTTGGATTCTTTGCTTTATGAAGCAATTTATCAGATAGGTTGCTTCTCTATGTATTTAAAATAGAATTCTGTCCATGAAAAAATATATTTTTCACCCCCGGTAACACATCTATTGTGTAAAGTGAGCCATACACATAAGCTAAGTTTCTTGAAAAGCAGTGGACCAAGAGAACTTTTGGGAAGGATGGAGCCAAAGCTTTAAAATGCTTTGCTAAAATCTCAAGGTGTATGCCCCAACTCAAGAGGCTGGCCCACCTGTGGAGATGAAGTTTGGGAAAGGTTAAATCTCTTCAGTGGTGAAGCAAAATCATTAGAGTGATGGTGCTAAAGCTGGGCAAAATCTCTAAGGAAAAATGGATTCCAATAGGAAGATATCTTGACAGAGGATTTTCATTATCTCACATAAGGACAACTGTGGCCTACACAAAGGAACTACACTGGCTTAGGGCATGCATACAGCCTTTTTCATTCTCTAAGACCTGGCAGTATTTCTTCACTGGTGACATTTCACCAGTATTCCAAGTCACTATTTTTATTTACTGATAGAGATGCTAAGACACAGTAGAAAATAGTTTGGGTTCCCAGAGGCAGATCTGATAGAACTGGAAATAGAACCTAGAATTCCTGAATGGTACCCTATTGGTCTCTCTGCATGTTCACAGTATGGGTGTGGGGGTGGGGCGGGCAGTGAGGAAGTAGGTAGGGATGCAGGCACGAAAGCTGGGGAAGTGGCAGGGGTTAAGGAGAGACTCGTCTTTAGGAAACAGTGAGCTGTGCGTGCTTCTTCTGAGACAAGGGGCCATGCAACCCTGGTATTGTGCATCACAGAGGATTCCCAAAACAGGCTTCAGTGGATAAAAATGATTAAACCATCCACTAAATGCCACCTTGTGGTCAAGGATGGCTGAGGAGAGGAAAACTGTCGTCACTATAAAGTTGTACACCATAAATATATAAAATTTTTAACTGCCAATTAAAAATAAAAATTAAAAAATAAAATAAAGGGTTCCATTCAGAAGGGCGGAAAAGTCACTATAAAGGAAATGGAAAGACAAGGGGCTAGCCAGCCAGAGAAGGGATCACTCTCGTCATTGTAAATAGTTTTTGTAAGTGGGTGCAAGAAAGAGAGTAAAGCTTATTCATGCTCAAATGACTTTACTTGCCTACCTGCCAAGTGCAGCAAGGACAGAGGCATAATTCCTAAAGTTCTTCAGCATCAGGCACTTTGAAAGCAGACTGGAGCAGTTTGTTGGGGAATACTGTGCCTCATAGGTATGGCCCAGGACCACTCCCACCTTCACTCCTGCCTCCAAGTTTCTCTGCCACCACCCTTTAGCCTCATTACCTTGCCCCTCTGCACCAGCACATAGTTCACTATTAGAGACACAGAGTGGAACTGGGCAGGCTACTTGAGGGAAAGGAGGCAGTATAAAAGCATTATGGGTCCATTTCAAATCAACAGTATCCAGGGTGAAGTATCAAACAGAAAAAATAAGAATATAGAGGTGGGATGTGTGAGTGTGTGTTTTAGAGACCTTCAGGAATGACTGCTCTCTTGATTCTTTTTCATTTGGTGTCGATCTTAGTTTTTAAGGGAACTTAGTTTCCTCTGCTTCCATTTAGAAAATAGATTGGCAATTCTGCATTTACTCCTTGGCTCAAGCCAGAATAACAGATAAAAGATCTGTCTATGAATTCCACTTTTCCAAGGCACTCTGCCACCATCCCCTCTTACTCTCAGTTACTACTGTTGGAACAAGATATCCAGTACTATGACAGACCCTTGGGAAGGCTCTCTGCATCTCAAGGTTACCTGGGTGTGAATCATGGTCACTGAGGTCATTGGGTTTCTACTTGTCCCATGGCTTGTCAGTCTGTGACTGATGGGCTTCTTCTAGTATACAGACTGTCCAAATAGCGTTCAAGAATCCTGGGTTCAAATGAAGACACATTTGCTTCACTATCAAGCCATATTGGAAGGGACACCATTGCAAAATGTGGCCACTGCCAAAACAGGCAATACTATTACATTTGGTGAAGAAAAGAAGATCTTGGCATTAGAAATTTAGTTTTGAATGCACTAACTCCATATGTCCTCATTCAGGTACTATATATGCAACGCCAGTCACAGAATATCTAACGTAATCTTTGCAATAGCTCAGTGAGAAGCTCAAAGTCCTGTCACACAACAACATTCTACTGATTTTACATCTACTTTTTAAAACTTTAGGCAGTCGGGGCATTTTATTGAGACTTCCAAATGTAGAAATTTAATTTTAAATCTTACTGTTAAATTTCTTCATGCTAATGTTTTGGAGGATTTAATAAGTGGCACCATTTATAGGACACAAGGCTATTAGGCTATAATCTAAATTTATGACCTATGAAGAAAATACGAGTACACTGACTAATGAGCTTTTTAATGATGAGAAATAGATAAAACTTTAAAATTCAGAATGCTTATCAAGGACCTCAGACAATGGCAAAGTGGAGCAATTTAGATGTACTTACCAGTGCCACTGCTGTGACAGCGAGAAGTGAACTATTTTCTTTCATTTTAAAGCACTGCTTTTCATACATGGGAGTAATTTCTATATTTTCTTAACTAAAATTAAATGTACTGGTATAATCTTCTCAATAGAGTTCAACATATAAATAACCTATTGATACCACTTGTGATAAAGCAAGAAAAAATGCCTCTCCAAAAGGGGGAAGTATTTGAATACCAACATGGGATGATGGGATCCAGGGTCTAGGTGAGGTCTGCTGGTTGACACTTTACTCGGGGGAGTTTCCCTGCAGCAGATTTAAACACAGGTGTGCTCTCTTGGGGAGGATGGCAGGGTTCTAGCTGGGCTGACACAGCATCACCATCTCAGGTGTTTTATGGGGAGTCAGAACTTCCAAAAAGTATCTGAAGTTTGCTTGTGGTTGCCTTTGTTCCTGTGCCCCGGGGCATAAAAAGGAGTAATAAAATAAAACATTCACTTGCTATAAAGGTATCTTCACCTTGGGGCCTCTAGAACGTGGTGCTCCAGACATCTCTGTGATGTAGCACTGGCATGAAAGATACGAGCTAATTCAGAGCATATATGAGGCTACTTCAAAAAACTTGTGGAAAAATAGAATTGAAAGATAATACAAATCTTTCCATGAACTTTTTGAAGTACCCTCATAGGTCCACAGCCAGTGATGGGGATCGGAACCTGCCCTCCTCAGTTTTAATTCTCCAGCCCTAAATGAACATGACCCAGAGGTAAAGGAAAGTCTGGCATGATTGGCTGAGTTTCAGATAAACAAGAAAGAATTTTTTAGTGTAAGTAAGTTCCACGCGATATTTGTACTTTCTTTTTTACTAAATCTGGCAACTCTAGTAAACTAAATGTAAAGTAAGTTCTCTTTAATAACATCTTCGGCACTTTCACATTTTACCAGTTCTCAGAAGATTATATTCATTGAATTGTATGTTGCCTTATAAACTTGTTACGAGTCTTATCATCAGGCTCCTACAATGCAAAGAAGCATAATTTATTGCCTGTTCTATTTTACTTTTGCCAGGCTTTGCAAAAG